>NW_020271179.1:82997-695363 GCF_002803265.2 Melanaphis sacchari
GCAATATCAGTAAATAGTCGTACGCGATTTTTGGCGGTCGGTCGCGGGGACGCGAGAACAGCGCACCGCAAAACACCAAGACGGACGGACACGGCGACGCACACGGACGGGCGCGCGAAATTAGACTGGGACAGATTATGGAATCAATTACACACGCGCGCGCTCTCGCAGTGGGCGCGGAGCGGGGCGGGGCGGCGACGGCGTCGGTGGTCACGGAGCGAACGAACGAGTAGCGGCGGCGGCGGCCGTGTGACGAGCGAGCGAACGAGCGAAACGAGCGCTGGCACTTGTGGCCGGCAGACGGGCAGAAAGCGAACTGGAGAATGTGCGGCGCGCCGTGCGCGCGTCGTGTGCGTTTATTCGTCCCCCCGCCGCCGCCACGCTGGCCACCGCACAGCTGTATCCGTCGGTGGGGGGAACTCCGTTATGTGAGCCGGCCGCCGCCGCCGCCTCGTAAGTTCCGTGCGTGCGTGTGCGCGCGCGTTACCGTGTGCTCTCGTGACGTCACGCTCGCCGCCGACGGTCCGACCGTAATGTGGCGCCGCCCGCCGGCGCGCCCGGCAACCAAACGCGACAACGGCGATGACGGGCGGACGGGCGCCGCTCGCTCCTCTCTCGACCGCCCAACACCGCCACACCATCGCTACCATGGCTGGCACGACGCTCGCCAAACGGATTCGAGTGATTTGACTCGCCGCGCCAAAGACAATAATAATATTATATCATACTAAACCGTAATAATATTATCTTTTCGTTTATTTATAATCGCAATATAATAAAATAATTACTAAATCACATTGTAATTAATATTTTATGAATAATGTTTTCCCGAGCCGCGGCGTGGCTTTACAACACGCTGACGTTCCGTGCAAAACAAAAAAAAAATCGTTTTCGTTCTTCCTTCGTCGTTTTTCCGGTGTCGTGCGAAACACGCACGTTATAAAGTCGACTCCTCATAATGGCCTTATTATAACGAGTTCCGGGCAGGTGCTCATTCTGACGTTTAAATTTCAAAATATTGTATTTTATAAGCTCGTGTGTCACGTGTACAACACACGGAACGCTAAAATAACATTATCACAACCCATTGGTAGAGTGTAACGAAAAATTGAGTCTAATCACTGATTAGTGATTAGTAATCACTAATCAGTAATCGTACTGTTAGTCGTCATTTATAATATTGTTCAATATTTAATTTGTTGCGTTCGAAAATCGAACAAGATTAAATAGAATAAATAGCGATAAATGATAATATTCTTAATATATCTTATCTAACCATATTGTCATTGTTAAAATTATTTTTTATTTATATTCTCTTTTGTTGTACTAAAATCGTATTCATGTATTAATTATATTGTAATAAGTAATAACTATTTAAACTCAACTTAAACATATGGCATTTAAGATCACGTTCGATTTTATAAATGATTATTCTGTTTCAAAAGTAAAGTTATTAAATTTTATTTTACATTTAATCGATAGCTATTTATTTATTTTTCACGCGCGTTTACGAATGATTAAAAATAAACTTTTACGGAACGACTTGTAAAAACACACATTTAAATTTTCCATTTGTTTACACATCAACATATTAAAGCAAGATTAGAATGACTATCTATTCGGCACGTCAAATGTAGTGTGTATTTCATTTGCAGACCGTGGTTGTTTTTATGTGTGCTAATTGGTTGAGTATACATTTGATTTTAGATTTAAATGATCATTAGACATAACGAGCACACAAATCGTGAGACAATAAAATACGCGTCAATGAATAAAGCAAACACTTCAACAACTATGTATAATACGTAATACTTGGTAGTATATTATTTAATGTAGGCCTACTTTTCTCTATGAAAATTTTTTTCTTAAAGTGAAAGAGGCGATAATTATGAATAGCCTTACAATAACCCTTTATAATTAATGTTTCCGAGACAACAATTTTGCACATGTATAGTGTAAAAAAGAGCCATTTGTATAAAAATTAATTTAAATTCTCGTCGTGTTCGTAAAAATAAAAATTGAACGTGAAGAACTGAATTATTCAAACCATATACTTACAGACAACAACGGTTCTAATGGATTTTCGAGATAAAAATCAGACTTATACTTGTTGTAGTTGTTAATCACAAGCTATATGGCGTCGTCGTCATCATTTACCCAGTTTGAACGTTCGATATAAAAAAGTAAATCTATATATAATAATAAACTTACAGTATTTTAAGTATTCCAAAGGAAAAAAACACGGTGGAATGCGATTAGTTATAACCGAACCAGTAGTTATTTATCTTTTATCGCGATCTGTGGCAGTACATATAAGTATACAACATAAAATAATATTATATTATATTATTAAAATTACAGTGATTCAACTAAACATAATTCCATTGAAAAGCAATCAGAAATTGGAATGTGTATTCAACAATAATAATAATTATAAAACTCGTGTTGTCACACATAAATATATTATATAGATATGATGCATTGCAACAGATTGTATCGTACTTAGAACACTAATAAACAATTATGTAAGTAAATATGGTCTTAAAGAAGAATAAAACAAAATGTGAACGATAGATATTAGCTTGTTACTCGTGTGATATATTTATTAAAATATTATACTTATTAGTTATTACTTATTACTTGTGTCCTTGCGTTTCAACAATAACAATGCAATATCCAGACGAATAATAATCCATCATCGGTTTTAGAGGACAAGACAATAACAAATGATGGGACCCGGTCTTTCAGTTTTTCAAAAATTCATAAAATATTTCTTATGCTAATAATTTGTAAGGCTGCAAAAAATAAAAACTAACAAAATTTGACGTAGAAAAGTCTTTTTATTTATCCTGCGTTAATTTGGGCATCTCACATTCTCACATCCGTTTCATACGCGGCTATAATACGCTATTTATACACGCCCATGTCATTGTGATGATGATAGTGACAATAATAATATCATAACGTCGTACAATTAATATCCGTCGCCGCGGTGTTATTAGATATTATTATATTAAACGGGTAAGAAGAGACGAAAACAAAAGACATGCGTCCAACAAACGACAAATATAATATTATGGCACATTTTAATCCTCCTCCGTCGTACATCGATGCAATGGCGCAATGCGTTTACATGTATTTCTCTTACTCACTCAATCAGGTCTCTCCATTTCTCTTACACTATCGTTCTCTCTCTCTATCGATGATGGTGTATACAATTTTATTAAAATATAACTGTCGGTTTTCTTCATTCTCGTCGGTACACTCATGTAAATTTAAATGATAATAACAATATTCCTATTTAATCGACGGCGCGTCGGCAGCGGAACCATAATAATAAAAATATATTATTATTTTATTATTTTTATCGGTTGGTATTTCGGGTCACGAAATATGTATGGAATACGTAACGTCGAACATGCTGATACGCACGCACGCTAACTCTGATCCAAACAAAAAACTAAAAACCGGACGATTGCTTTCATAAAAATAATAAACAATAATAATATAACATCGCATTACTTATTATTAATTATTATTTATTATTCTATAATAATATTGTCGTGTGCGTATACTGTACACGGTCAACTTTACCGCTGCCCTCGGCGAGGGTAGCCCGGCACTATCAAACCGATCGGCGTTCACCCTTATATTATATTATTATTGTTATTACGAAAGATCGACGACGGGTGTCATTGCAATGGCGGTGGTGAGGGGGCGAGTGAATAACAAAGAGGACGGCTGTCTGTTCCTCTCCGACGAGTGAATCACGTGTTTACTTTTATGACACCACAAAAAAAGGACCTGCCGCAGCTCCCGCTCCAGCCACCTATTATTTACGACAATTTATAACGTGTTTCGCTTGGATATTTTTGTCGAATAGAAAATCAAATCAACTGCCGTAAAAGCAATAATCGATTGCGTACGATAGATAATAATATTATGTCGCCAAATGAGAATTTAAAGATAGTTATTATTATTTTCCATTTTTAGCACACATTACACGATACGTACAACAACAACCGATGACGTAAATATAATACAAAATGTGCAACGTATAATGTATACACAGCCACACAGGCGTGTTCGCTAGTATTGCCTGTGTAGAATAACATTATATTAATCGTACATTACCTGTATCATTGGCAAACATTTTTTTCCATACAAATATACATTAAATTTTATTAATAAAAATATTTGAAATTTAAACAATTTTCCAATGCATCGTTTCTTCATTGGCGTTTTAATGTTTTATTTATTACTCTCTTTTAAATGTTTTAATAAGTTATTAAAGTAATGAAATATATTGTTATCTAATAATCGTTTTCAATTAACGATGTGATTCCGCAGTTACGATAAAAAAGATAAATTATTGTAAGTCGTCCACGGTTCGCCTATAAGACGCATATACTTTTTTGTAGTTTTTTTTTTATTTGATTGAATAATATTCTTTAACGCGGCTGGAAAAATCATACCGTTAGTATATAAAGTTGTTGAAAATTTGTTTCGCATCATCGTACGATTTACGTCACGGCGTAATCTCGGTAAACACACACTCGCGTGCGCGTGCGTTTATCGACTCGTTAATATATGCCATATAATACGTTATAGAACTACGAATACGTACACTGTACGCACAATATGTGTAGCGAGCTCGGTGCTAATTAAATTAACCTACATATGTATAAATGTATAATTATTATCGTGTACCCGCAAATACATAGGTACTTACTAAGTAGATTACCTAGGTACCTACTTGAAAAACATCACGAAGAAAATAATATTATAGTACACATGTACAATGTATGTTTGTGTGTCTGTGCGTAGTGTGTATTCAAGCTAATGGCCACCATAAATCATTCAAACGTTTTATAAAGCAACTGAAAATATGTTGTTCGTGCCGCAGTTCGAAAATATTATAATATTGTTCACCGTGCAATGTTCAAATTACAACGATTTAAACAACTGAAATCAAATCGACCATTAAGCGTAGTCATTGTGGACACGATTAAAACTCATTCATTACCAATTAAATACGTTTACTATTGCGTTACAATAATAATGTTGTATACACACGTGCGCGTTTAAAATACGGTTTAATAAATATTTTATTATTGCCGTTTTATACCGATGTATAATAATAAAATATATTTATAATATTATACAAACGCGATCATTTTATTATATAAGTGCCGTATTATACGATCACAAAATCAACTATGTTATATTATTATACTATCGTTGATTCAATGTTGAATACAGAGAACATAATATCATAATATACCGAATATACCTATACAAATTAAATTAATATAAAATTATACCTAAATAACAGTGCATTGAAATTTTAATATTTGCCTCTGTTAATCGACTGAATGTGTGTTTTTATTGTTTTCCCGACAAACGTGTGAGTTTGGCTTGAAAAATTAATTACAATAAAAGTAGATAATATATTATGATATAGGTACACAGCTCATGTCTAATGAGTGTTTATAAAACTCAGTTGGTAGTGTTTAATAACGATACGTTAAAATATGTCACCGCGATGAACAAACCGCATTTTTAATAATATTATTATCATACGGTTAAAAAAATAAGCGCAAACAGAATTATAGCTCAAATAAAAATCCATTAGCGTCTCTCTCCGAGTAGCTGCGGGCCTCATAAATACGCGACAACAGATCAACACAGTTCGAGAGATTATCAAGACACCCTCTTGTAATTATTATTTCTGCCGGAAGACTTATATACGCAACGGCGTGGTGGTATAAGGTTTCGGGGGTTTATTGAACATAATAAATCAGTTTTTATTTTTATTTTTATTTTTATTTTTTTTTTTATTTTTTTTTTGTTTAACGAACATTAAAAAGTATTCATCCAAAAGGAAGTGGTGTTTTATCGACCAACAACGTCGTCATGGTCGCCGTGACTGGAGCAGTAGGGAAACGAACAATGCATGAACGTCGCTACTCCCGATGTGATAACCGTCTTTGATTGTTAAATATTCTCGAGAAAAGAAAAACTCTATTATATAGGGTAATTCGTCTATAGTTCTATTGATACAGATCGGTCTACATACCTATAATATAATGTCTTCTTAACGTTTAAAAATTAAATATCAACAATGTGTTGACTACATTTACTAGATTTAAAAAAATTTAATATTAAAAAAGTAAACTATATTCGTTAAAAATATATATTAATATAATATAAATATATATATAATTATGAGTTTCGCTTGAAAATCAAAAGTAGATGCCATGCCGTAGTCTCGTTCGACATACGTCATATGAAAAGAGAACCCCATTTTGGTACCAGTGTGCAAATATAATAAAGGTGCTGCAGCATATAAAAACGGAATATATTATGATTTAAACATTTAATTTAGACGTAAGCCGATAAATTCCTGTCAAATGACAAACCTCCGGATGTGTTTATAAAATACACTGTAAAATCCAATGGTGTTTTGGAAAGCATATGATGTATAATCAATTTACTATTTTATTAATTATCGTCTATACTATATACTGTTAAAATAGTGCAAATATAAATATACACGTATATACCTTAATATTTAAAAAAATGTATGTAAAGGTTTTTAGATTTAGATTTAAAACTGAAGTTATCTGTATTTTGTTTAATTTTATTTGTTTACTACTGATTTTTATGGGATTGGACCTGATTAGTTTTTAAATCACAATGTTCATTAAATCATTGCCTTAAATTCATAAATGAGCGTATATACCATATAGTTTCCTTAACGAAAACATCACTGATAATAGTGATAACATCAAATAAATTATATGCGTAGAAGAACCTCACACATAGGTAAACCATATATACTATATATTATTATACATAATAATTATCTATACCCAATTTTTTTAGATGTTTAAAAACAATGTATTTCTGAGTTTTAGTGTAAAATTGAGTAATTTAAAATATTTTCTCTAAAGATTTTGTTAGGTTTAATGCACTGCTTACAATTTGACAGGTATTTTAAAGAATAACTTAACATAATCGTTGTTCTTTTTTTTTTTAGAATAAATAATACAATCTTAAAAGGCAGATTATGTAAGTTACTCACCAGTAAAAAACATTACCAGTCAATAATCAAACTTGATGATGAAAAATAAATCACATTTAGGACATTTTTAAGGGCATCGATGGGATCTAAAAGGCATTTTGTAAGGTGGTTTTTTTTTTTGATAATTATTAAGGCATTTAATCTAGGCGTCAATAATACGATAACGATTCGTATCAGAAGTCTTCAGTAAAAGCCGCTCTGCTGTAAAAACCGGTTTTGCTCACCTCGTAGAATGCAACAACTGTATAATATAGTATTACTACTATTAGTGGTATGTCTTATAATAGTAAAAAATAATCTTTACTCTAGTAGTAGCGGTAGTAGTAGTAATAGTAGTTGTAATAGTAGTAATGTAGTATGTTATAGTCCATATGCCGTAGTAATATTACGTATATAGTTTTATAGTGCATAATATAATAATTAATAATAAACGAACGCGACACGATGTAGCATAATTATTATTACACGTCGCCCGTCATCGTGATAACGAATCGAACGGTTTCTATTTTTTTTTTTTTTGCGTCTTAATTATAATTTATACATATTGTACACCCGAATCGATTAACGCCCTGTATAAGCACGATAATCGAACAACACTCGTTATAATAAAATGTAAACATTGCTACGGAAAGTACGAACGAATTTTGCACACCCGTTACAGTTTTACCGATACACATGTAGAGATATATATATAATTATCCCACGCACGTGAAACCGAGTGTCGCGTTATACAAATATGTACACAATAATTAGCACCCAAAAGAACCTCGCGCATGCACTATACGTCTATTCCTATTATAATATACGACAATACACCAGTACACCACCCGTGCATTTTATTCTCGAACATATTACATAATAATATGACCGATGATGTGCTTTGCATATTTTCTCTCACTATTATGCTAGTATTATAGAGACATAAAGTATTGTAATAAACTAATGAGTATTAATATATCTGTTATATTTGTAAAGGGCTTTGTAAATATAAAACATTGAAACAATATTGTATATATCTACAAAAAAAGTATATGATATGCGCAGGCGATGCACACAATTCATTATATTATTATCAATAATATTCAGTCGAAATTTAAGCTTGTCAATGAGTTTAATATTTATGCATTTTATACTATGAAATATTATGATGTGTGAATTGAAAATAAATACGTGTTGTCGATGTTTTTGTATAAAAATAAAATTATCCAATTGACGGGCGTACGAAAAGTGAAACTGAACGTAAAAAAACGTGTGAGTGTATATATATATATATATGTATTACATACATAGCTGAACAAACTGTATATAATGACGAATGGACGACCTATATGCCAAGGTTCCCAGTATATACGCGTTTTCGCAATGAATAAATAAAACCTCAGTAGTAGGTACCTCACTGAAATGACATAGTCAATCTTAAAATATCTTTTTACATCCTAAAGTACTAATATATATAAACAGCACATACAAATCTGCCCTAATGAAGTCAATTGTTGTGCGTTTCGAAATAAAAAGTTGGTGAATTTATTTTAAAACCGATATTTTTAACGTAATTAAAATTATTTGTTTAATCATAATAATAACAATTTGACGGTTAAACATTTCGTTATAGTTGTTATACAGTAAGCTAAGTACATGCGTAAGTATTTTGTAAGTTTGTAACGCTCGACGATATGTAATGCGCGCACCCCATACGGCCATACATGTACAAAAAACAATATACCATTATAACAAAAGAACATAATATTATACTATACATCGTGTACACACAATACACGCACATGTATAAACGTTTTAACGATAAGCCAATCATGATTTAATTTCGATTTGTTACTCGTTCAATCTCGATTATCGATATGACGGTATATAATAATATAATATACATACACAAAGGTGTATTAATGGAGGGTATTCGCATTCAAAAATATATTTGTAAAGAAATATGGATGCGCATGAAAATGAAATATTTTATAGGTACTTATATTATATTATTATAAGTGAAAAAGTATTACAGTAATGCTCACATTAATATATTTTGATTTGATTTTCGTCAATAAATTGATGACCATATCTAACGATAATTATCAATTAATATGATGATGGTTTTGAAAGAGCAATCAATGATCACGGAAAAGAAGACCTAGAAAATTGGTTAATTTGCTGTAATTTATAAATATTAAAAAATTGTCATTTTTGCAATAATAAAGTTTTTTATTCAATTTAAATAAATAATTGTTTTAACATAGTAAATGTTTTTACAAAGTTGGTAAAAAAGTAAGTACGCTTTTGATTGTAGTACCAAAGTTTGGTAAAAGTAAAAAAAAAAACCAATTTTTTTTTGTCATGATATTACCTTCTCTTTATTAGATACCTTAAAGTTTTTACAAAACCTCTTCTAATAATAAGTGATAAAGTGTCAAGTGATAACCAAATTTTGTTGCAGACTACAGAGTAACATAATATTAATTTTTTTTTTTTAACTAACACACTACAAATCTATGTAATTGAATAAATAACTAAAAAATGGTAAGTTATAAGACAAAGTGTATTGTAAATAGTATAATTTATTATTTATCAATAATAAGTTATCATATACATAATACTTTAATACTTATTTCTAACTAGTTTTTAAGGATTTTTAATGGATGTTATAAAAATATTTTTTTGGTTACTAAATCTAAAAAAAATGTGATGGCCTAAATTCAAAAAAAATCAATGTATCCCAAATTCCGGACTGAGATATTATTTTGACAAAACACAAAACGTAAGAGATCATAAATATATAAAAAAATCTTTAATCACGGCGACGTTTAAAAATTATTTACATGTACCTAGGTATCACTACCGCTAATGCTACATTCCACTAAAAAAACGCATCGTTTAAGCATTTATATTTGTATGTACAATAGTAGTTAATAATCATATTACGCGGTGATTATACATATTGTTCGGACGAACAATTAACACAACAACTATTTAACCAGTAGGCCTGGCGCACTATAGGTTTTAGTAGCCTATATACCTACATGTATTAAAATATTATAATCTACGTGTATAAGCGTGTAGTATGGACATAATATAAGCATATTACGCCAATAATAACCGGCGTGTGCGGAGTAAACGTATAGTATAGTGTTATATCGGGGGTGAAGTAATAACGGTATACGATTTTTGAATAAATTCCAATCAGCCATCCTTGCAACCTGCACCTTAGCGCATCAACCAAGTAAAAAATCAAACTAGGGTTCGGATTTAAAGGCAAAAACATTTTTTTATTAATAATAATAGAAAAATAATGTTTACACAAAAATGTGCGCCATTTAATATCTAAAACGATAGATGTGTTTTTTCCATTTTTTTACTTATTAATGCCTTTTTTGACTTTTTTACATGTAAATGCATTTTTGATTTATAAATTCCTTTTTTTGTATTTAATTTTCAATGGATTTGATAGTCTTATACACAACATGCATCTTCTGAAAACGGTGCATTAGTTTTATTATCTGCGATATTTATCAATATTTATAAATACTTCATCGAGTATTTTTTGGTATTGCCAGTTAATTTAATGTTTATAAAAGTATTCATATTACATATTTATAGATTTAAATACGTTTATAATACATAAATACTAGATTCAAAATTGTTAGTCAATCCACAATTTTCTTTTTAATACAAATTAGATAAAATATACAATATACGAACTATTTAATTTTTTATAAATTTTGTAACTGCTTTTTTTATAAATTAAATGCTTTTTTTTGCCTTTTTTGATATTTTAAATGCTTTTTTATTAGTTATATTGTCTTTAAATCTAAACCTTACTAATCACAAAGTATTCTCGACAATTATTGTATTTATATTTTAGTTATAACATCAACAGTATAATAATAATTAATAATTAATGTCAACGATCGAACCGCACTGTGACTTATTTGACTATCTCGAATGTATTGTAACGTAGTTGTGTATTAAATACATAGACGCGGTTATTGCGTTTGAAAAATCCATAACGCTCCAACACAATGAAAACTGTTCAAATTCGAACTTTTTTCCTTCCCTTGACTCGCACGTACCACTACAAGTACTCACCCTCTGTTTCTTACAACACGTATCTCTACCACCCCCATTGTCTCTCTTACTCCCCCCCCAATCTTTACAAACAGTAGCAGTGATTATAGTTGAGTCGCCACATCGTGTATATAACAAATTGTTGGCGTCTTTTACTCTCTCTCAGCCAGTTGAATCGTGTATAATATGTACAAACACGTTGGCTGATGATGCTTTATCTACGGCGATTGAAAAACTTTCACGTATCCTAAAAGGAGGTATTTCTATTGAATTTTATTGACGAGGGAATTTGCTCGGAACAGTGAGTTGTCACCCGTCTCCCACCAATCGCCATCTCCACAATGATCGTTGTGATTAATACTCCGTTTCATTACTATTTACTATCTAGACCAGAAGACGGAGAAAGAAAACGTAATTTACAGAATATCAATGTACGTTTTAAAACGATCAGGAAGAACAGTAGTCGTCTACACTCTACGCATTGGTAGAGTACAATATTGTTGTCGTTTATAAACATAAAATAATATATTTTTATATACGCGGTGAAAGTTAGTTTTCTGCGATCTTTTACACATGTGAGGTCAAACCTGGAGCGATTACTAGTTGAAAACTATTTACAACTTAACTACTCTAATATAGACGTTTAATCTGCACTATACTCGTTTTTATTCGTAATAAATAATTATTAATAAAGGTTAAGTTAGATTCCATTACAGTGGATACACGCACGCTCAGATCGAAAAAAAAGTCATAGGTTTTCTAAAAAAACAATTATCGTTTTCGATCCTTTAAATCACAATACTATAATATAATATAATAGTAATATAGACGTACAGTATATTAAATTTATTGCAACGGACACGCATTACGTCATTCGTTTAGAACTTAAATAATATTTTTGTTATTCTTCTAATTATTATTGTTTTTCAGTATAATATTATTATACAAAATATACACATAAACATTGGTGGCAATTTACCAGCTACTATAAACTACTACGTCGTTGCCGCTACATCTGACACACTTGCGCACACTCGAATCGCATTTTGTGTTTTCGATCGCACACAATGGAAGTGTATTGCGTGTAAATAAACCATAGGTATATTATAAAATTAAAATTTATATTCAAATAAATAAATATTATTATTATAATACTACTACCGTCATTGTCGAATCCGCCGTAATCGTATTATCGCATTTTGTTACATATTATTTTTTTACGCGACTTTATAGTCCACGATCGACAGTAATAATATTATACAATAAACGCTGCGGCCCATTGTATGACCGTAATATGCAGACCATCTGACTGAATAATAAAAATAAAAAATTAACAATATACAATAATATGATGAATATTACAACCGTGTAATAATAATATCATCATCGTCTACGCCACCACGTGAGCTGTAAGTAAACTATACACGTACGGTAGAGAACCTGTGTAATGTGTATTAATAGGATATCCAAAAAATGTTCCACATACTGCGAGTAAATAAGTAAGAATGCAAACGGATGGTAACCAAAAAAAAATCAGTGTAATTCGATAATTGTTTTCCGCAGACATATAATAATAGGAGAAAAAACATCTATATAACACTATAGCACACGACTATATACCAATACTTATAAACTATACGCCCGCCGCCACACGCGCGCGTCGACTCCTCCTCCTTCTCCTCTGGGTCTTCCTCGCCAACCTACGAGCGTAAGAATTTCACGACGGTTCCCCGATCGATATGCGTATACACGCACAAAGGATAGAAGTTTATGGAAACGAAAATTGTATCTTATGTCGTACCGCTGTTTCCGAAAAAAAATAAACATAATTTCATCGGAAAACTATACAAACTGCGAAACGCACGATAACAAATCAAAAACTCTGTGCATACAACGAGAGAAAAAATTTATGTAATTAAAAGGCACTTGGTTCTCTCGGGAGGGAGGGCCGCTCGTTAATCCTGTAGAGGGTGGTAGGGGTGGTGTAAACTAACCGTTTCCGGTGTGACCGTCGCGGCAGCGGGATAACGTCGTCCGACTGTTGAGCGTCATTGTTGCAGTAATGGACCTTCGTCGTTGAGTTATTTCGAGGCTGCTTAATCGAATCTGCTGGCGCGCCGCCATCGGCATCGGCAAAAGTCACGCGCACAATCTGGCTGACAAAATTCGTGTCGCGTATACGGATTATTGATTACGCTTGTCGTTGTTAACGCCACCGATCATCTAATTTGTATATCACAAAATCCACGAGATCTATTGGCGCCCGAAGTACCGAATATAGGGAAACGGCTGAAAAAGCACGAAACATACAATTAATACTGTACATGACCTCTTTCCCTCTCTCTCCACTAAGGGCCTAGACATTTACACACTGTAGAGTTTGACCCTCCTGTAGTTGTTTTCCTCTCTTCAGAAAAAATTTAAAAATTTAGAATAGTAATTTTTTTCAAATATAATATTTTGGTTATTGATACCTTTTTAATATTTGGTGACAGGAATTTTTAAAATCACTGCTATTTCATTGCGAAGATGAAATCTATAATATTGTGTGTGGTTTTATGGACTTGTACTTTTTTTTTAGTACACAATAAAATACATAAAGATAAATATTTCGTTCAACGAGAGACTATTAGAATGGCGAAAATGCCCGATTATCGAAACCAAGATCTGATATCTCGTGATGTCGTCCGGATAGCACCCGTCAATCGTTTTTTATGTTATGTGACGTTATAATAAAACAACAGGGAGCGACTCCTCCCCAAAACACTATATGGACGAATTCACTGCGTATTTGACAGATAATGTTTACTTTACAATTGAACGCGGTCAGCGGTGGAAAAATATTAAAATCAAAATATTACCGTACGATAACACGCGTATTGAAATAGGAGTAATAATTAGTAGTAGTAGTAGAAGTGCGCATAAACTACATCATATCATAGAGGTGTATAATATTATTATTTATTGTAGTAAAAAAACGTTACATGTGATATTAATATTACGTTGTGTATTATAACGAGTGCAATGGCTCGCGGCGGGAGGCGTGCGGTGGATAAGAGTATAGAACGAATGCGTGAGTGCATGAGTGCGTGGTGCATGTGTGTGTGTGTGTGTGTGAGTGCGTGTGCATGTATGTGCACGCGCCCGCGCGTCAGTGTTGCACATCGACAGCGACGGCTGCGGCGGAGGGAATACAAACGCACGCACTCACACCACCTATGCCGCCGGTTTGGTGGGAGGGGGAAACGCGGTGTAAACTCACTCGGCGCGGCGGCAACGAAAATAATAATAATATATAATAATATAATAATGTAATAAGGCGTCCCTTGGTCGTCGTGTGTAATGGAACAACCCGATAATGATATGAAACAACTACACGCACACAACACACGTCACATACACACTGACACACACAAAAACGCACTCGCACACAAATGTACACGAGGCGCGCGCGACGGCACGTAGGCGAACGGCGAGACGCGACGGTTGTACACCCGATGAAGAATAGGAGGGAAACAAACACATCGCCGCGGGTCGTCAAATTTCGACCTTTTTTGGTTTTTTTTTTCATTTTTCACTACACTGCGTAGTCGTGTGTCTCTTCACGACCATCGTCCGGTTTTCGGTTAAACGTTTTTATTACTAATATAATATATTATTATTATTATTGTTATGTTTATCATCATTATCATCGTTCACCCCGTGTTTATTGTTATTTGTGTGACGTACAACTACAGGCGTGCGCTGCAGCTAAAAATCGTGATCACCGTGGCGAGGACAGTAAAACATAATAATATGGAAATATTGTTCGCTGGACCTAACCTACCTACCTAACCACTATACAATTACAACGAGACACGCACGTCCGTTTAAGGGTTTATTTTCGGTTGGGATACAAATCCCGGTTTTTCGACCGATTTAATTTCGATAAGTGTTTTTCTCCGATCATCGACCGCACGAAAATATCCGCTCGGTCTTCCATAATCGCACTTTGAAACGCCGACGCATCGTTTGCCCGACATACGTCAAACGGCGCGTCGTGCGTCAGTAGTCGTAGACGTTCGTCGATCGCGAAAAAAAGAGCAAACTACTGCGGACGATGTAGGTTCGTAGGACACCGCGCTGAAACAACAATGGAATGTCTTCCGACGAATTTCAATGAAAAAAAATGTAAAAGAACGAACAAAGTGACATTCCGGCCGAGAGTCGAACGCGCAGCAGTGTACTACAGTGTGAGTGGATCGTGTCCGATTTCAATTCGAAAACCAGTTCTGCATAAAACAAAACTGCATACACACACACACACACCTTTATTATTATTACCTGCCTACTCGGTCTATACTCACAATCAATAAGAGGTCGGCCGGTGCAGCAACGACGGCCACGCGCATTTTATATATTTCATTTTCGCTATATTACGCCGATTAAATTGTGAATATTTTTGTGCGCCCCTCGCACGGTTAACGTTAAACAGAGTACATACATTTTAACCAGCATTATTATTATTTTTTTTTTTAATATTATTGACACGGCGACAGTGCGACTGCTAAGCAGTTAACGCCGCGTGGTAACACCAGAAATCCGTAAAATTACCGTCAGGCACAATGCCCCCGCGACCGGTTTCGCGTGCGAAACCCTACTCCTCGCACTGTTCCGACCAACATTTTGTACGGCGGCGTTCTCTCTTTCCGTTCTCCCCGCTTTTACCGCGTGTCAATCGCACCGCAATTTTCCCGTTCGCACGAATAATAATAATTTGTTGTTACGTCGCGCTCGACCGATTTTTCGACTGCGTTTTTCGTATAACTCTCGCCAGCTATACGACCTACCTACTATATAATCACCACTATACTACGCTTACACAATTACACCACCGTGGTCGTACTGGTGTACGCACTTCATTCCTATGTAAACACAACCAAACGATAGAAAAATCGAAGTAATTTTTTTTCACGAATTCAAGACACGCGTCGGGGTGTCTGTTTATTTTTTGCATCATAGCCCATAGGGGAGGAATAACGGTTGGGTTGACGATCTTTGTGCCGGATCCCGGACGGTCCGGAGTCCAGTTGACACACTAACCTCTTTATCCTCTAAAATAAACGTATCATAACTCGAGAAGTCTAGGACTGACAACTGGGGAATATCAATACACCATCAAAACTTTTGCATATTTGCAACACTATGAACGTCGATGTTGTCGTGTACAAATTGTTTACTTCAAAATATTTAAATATATCATGTATTCTGTGACTGACCTACACGTGCTTTGATCTTTTATTAGTCTTCTAGTACCTTTTTTCAGTAATTTATATTTTCCTTTGCAAATGGTACATTTAAAAATTAAAAAAAAATCAATTTCTAAAATGTTCATGCTTATTATAAATTTGTAAAAACACGATCATATCATAATAGTAATTACGGGAATTGAAAACAATGAAAACATATTAAACTGTGTTAAATTCGTTTCAATTTTTCAAAACGTTAATTGAGTTTTAATTTCAATGCATGAAAAGAAGAACGCGGATTATATATATATTTTTTTAAATCCAACAAACGGCCAAACTAAACGAAGCTTACTGCTGTGTAGTAAAGTGAGAAAAATTACGTCATTTGTTGACAAGCTGCCAACAACGTATTCAATTTTATACAAATTTGATATTGTATAGTCGATATCTCTCGCCCGACATTTCGGACGACCTCTCGACGTCGCTACTTATCAACAAAACTATTTATATACACACATACACACGTTGGACGCCACTCGATCGTTATTATCAAATGATATATACCATAACATACTTTGTCCGCAACGTGTACGTTTTGTGCACGCATATAATTCTCGTAATCGCTTCAAACATTTATAGAAATTGTATTATGCACAGTAGACGAGACGGCGGGAGTTGGGGATTATGTACTAAGAATTCATAAATTATTATCATGCAAATTACTGATTTCGACGTGTGAACGTCTATGATGGTGTCGAACACTCCTTCAATTCCCAAAACTGAATAAAACAAATAATAAATTGCATTATGAAATTTGATCGAAAAACGTATTCGCTGATATAAAATTATAATAGTATATTATTCGACTTTATTCCAAAGTATAAAATACACTTTATTTTCCTTCGACGTTTGACGTTATCGCAAATTACGTAGAAATTGTTGCTCGCGGTTCTATACTACACAGCTAATATTATTATTATCCGAACGTGCCAAATCCCCAATTTCGCGTGCAAACGTTAATTCAATTTACGCACATTTACGAGATGTTTATTTATTCGTTTGACGTATGCGTTTGTTACGATTTGATACGATGATAACCGAAAATAATATAAATTTCTATACATGTTATAATATTATTATCGCTATTTAAATAATGACGCATTCGTTACTACATTAATCATAACTTTATAATTATAAGAATATACTTTAATATTATTGTGTTTATTAGTGACACACAGTAGTATCGTAGCAGAGGCCAAAGATATAACAAAAATTTATTTTTTCGGTAAAATACCAAATCCCAACGATTTGCCAACACCTGGAACGAGACAGTGTTTAGAGAGAGACTTTTCAATAAAAATAAAAAAATTCGACATCAAGGATTATAAATGAACGATCAGAGTTAATCGTTAAAAATAAAATGACAAAATCAAATAAAACTACAATCTCGTAGAAAAACAATGATAGTGTTTTCTGATTATTGTCGAGGTGTAACTGCTGTAGCCAACCAGTACGCAATTTTGATAATCTGCGAATAGGACGAATTCGACTTCAACATTTGTTTTGTTAGAAATCGTTCTGAAACTATATTTCAATGATATAAAACGGCGCCGGACGATTCGATTAGTGGCTATTTTCAGACTCGTTATCAAGAAGCGCAATATGTTTTGCTGTGATTTGGACGTCGTTATCGTTTGTGGTTTCGAGAATTATAATCATACGAAAATAAAACTATAAATTTGATTATATTAAGCTATTAAACAATATTATTATATTATAATATATACAATATTATATTATTAATGTAATTTAATCATTAGGGTTAAAATTTTATGACCTAAAAAACAATAAAATACATACAAATATGCTCAAACAATACTTTATAATACATCTTTAAAACAATCAAATTACATGATAAAATGTGTTAACATTTAAAACCCGTTATATGCTATTCGTTATTCATTCAATATAAATTATAATATCATACATTTTTAATAGATTATTATTAGAAAACGTTTCACACTCTTGCGTTTTTGTGAATTCTTATACCAACAATAACACAATGCATACCTATGGCCGGTTTGCCTACAGGCGTGTCTGTAAAACTGAAAAAGCATAATACTGTATCATAATATATGACACGTCTGGGTAGCGTCAATGAGCACCTGTACTGGTAAATACTGGTAAATCCAATAATAATAAAAATATTCTTTGAAATTTAGAATCAAAGGAAGATGACTAGTATTGTACGACATTTATAAAAGAACAAACTACAGTAAAAAATAATGTTTGAAAACTAAAAATATGCATTTATATTAAAAATGTAAAACTTGTCAGAATAAAATCGAATATAGCTGCTTTTATGTCATATGAAACGGTTAAACAATTATTTGGTTTACAATGTACACGACTAGGAGACGTAAACATCCGAACAAAGTGATTATTAACCGTATGTGTCGATACGAAACGCTGCATTAAAAACGAAACTGCGTTATATGTATAGGGACATAGGGTAGATGAA
Organism: Melanaphis sacchari; assembly: GCF_002803265.2. NCBI lineage: Eukaryota > Metazoa > Arthropoda > Insecta > Hemiptera > Aphididae > Melanaphis > Melanaphis sacchari. The sequence continues at coordinate 101,905 of NW_020271179.1, forward strand.
AAGAACAGTGCACAGAGGAAAAACACGAGTGCGTTTTTTTATTATTGTACCGTTGACGTCGTCGCAGTATCACCCCTCCCTTTCCCCAGGACTAAGACCCTCATTCTAAATTCTAATCATCGTTGTCCGGATGAATGACGACAGATTATAATGCGCACACACAGACCCATAAATATACGTAGGCACACACAAGCAAGCGCACGCCGCGGGAGACGACGATGACGAACATGGCTGCTGCTCAGGGAGAGCACAATACACACACATACATACAAATAAGACCCGCCTGCCATTGCCGTGTCGATTCGTATATTATCGTGTTATTATTATGTGTTTTAAATAAAAATTATTGTTGCCCGAAACGAGTTCTAAAACATTTTTTATACGGATCCTCGGCGAACACATAAATGGTAATTTTATACGCACGGCCCGAACCCCGAACACTGTAATATTTTACTACTACTATATACGGCACGCCATTGTAGTGAATAGTGATTGCCCGATAATAATATTATTGTATCTAATACTTTTACATGAATATCTGGGGGATGCGGGCAGTCAATGGTCGCTCTATGAGAATCATTTCCTTCAGTCCGAGAAATTGCTATTATTTTCGAACCCAAAACGATAAGCGTTTCGACTGTTTAAATTCTATTACTTATCTGATCTTATTATTTAACTATTTAACACGAAGAATCGGCCTGATTCGGTCACTGTAGAAACTACTTTACGCCATGTGTAACGTACCGTCTTCGTCTTATAAACCTATATATACCATGGCAAATTTACGTACAGCAAAACCGATTTTGTCATGTTAGCTAACCTTGTGGTTGAATGAAACATGAATTGTTATATTTTACCAAAATTACAGGTAGAACGTCAGATATCTACGTATTTTATAGTGTTTTCGGATATTTAAATTTTTTGAACCAGTTTTGAGTAGATAAAATGTATTAAGATATATTTTCAAAATGGTAGTAGTTGATCAAAAAACGTAATACACTAATTTTCGGCTATATCTTTGGCCTTATCGTTAATGTCATTCGAACTTTACGTACGAGTGTATACGTTAACGTTTCATAAAAATGACACAAAGAGAGCACTTGTGAATCCATTTGGTTGTATATTTTTCGAGAATCGCGTGAGTAAACGCACGCAGCCCGAGTTACATAAATAAACACAAAATGTCGGATCGTGATAACGTAATCTAATGTAGATTAAGTGTTTACGTAACCGAAAGTTTCCACAGGACTGGGCCGAATTAAAATTTAATAACTGTCTGGTCGTACAATAATAGGCCGCGTCAGAGAACAAATATAATAAGTTGGACGATTTGCGGTAAATTACAGGATATTAATAAAATCACGTACGCGAGTTTTAGAATAAAAAACTCTTAAGACGACATTCTATTCATTAAGACGTCTATAAACTACTTTAAGAGCAAACCATACTATAATAATCGTTTGTTTAAATTTTTGTTCGTTTCAGACGTTTCAGTTCAATCATAATAATAATAAATGTTAATTATTATTATTATTATTCTATACGGCACGCCGCCGCTGTAATAATAAATTAGCATGTTTTATTCCACAAAATTCAGACCCGAAGTAGCGTTATTGATTTTTGTAATCAATAGACAATAGAAAAAAAATGTAAACAAATATAAATAGTGAAACATTAAAAACAAATATCCATGGAAAAGCCAATTAAACTTGGACATTCCTTGATCGTTTTTCGATCGTTTTCCATTATTCACCAAACGCGACAAAATAATAGTTTACGATTGAATGAAATACGAAATTTATATCGATCATCGGTATATCGTCATGAATTCGAAACGAACTTGGCACCGGTGACTGTCGGTCATCGTCGGAGTTTGGACCGCTACTGAGAACTCTATATGAATGGCCGTGATATACCTCCGTGTAATTATTATTTATTGCGCTGTTATGGTTTTTCAAAGAATTCAAAAACTATAATTTTTTATCATTGATTACTGATTATGATTGTTATGAGTAATGAGTAATGATTAATTAATATTTATCAAATGTAATCATCCCGATGATAGACATAATAATTAGCAATAATTTTTTTAATTTATACCTACTAATTCTTAGCAAATTCACTCGCCAACTAATCCAGTTCTTCATTAAACTTCGTTTCCGGTTTAAAATTGATCGATGCGTAATAATATTATCCACAACGTCGATTACAATTTTTTTCGTCGTATGTATTTTTATATCAATATCATTGACGAAGCGATTATATAAAAACCAACGTCCGCCTTTTATCCTTGGCGTATTTTCAATTTTCTAATTTTTTTCTACACTGTAGACCAGGAACTTGTTACGAACACAAATTTAAAAAAAACACGCAATAACGCACACACACGCGTTTTCGCGCAGCGCAGACAGTTTTAAAAACATTAAACAAAATATATTTCAAATATTATTGTTTCGTCGACGGTCCCAAGAGCACGTCGTCAAAACGAACAATAATCATGTTAAATAAAATGTTATGAAAAAATAAAAAAACGTTCTTCAAAATATTGAAAATAATACTATGGTGGGGGCAACAGCGTGCCAATAATAATTAACATGCAACCACCAATAAAATTATTCAAAAACAACTGGATCCTTGGTTTTTTTAATAGTAATAAAAATATAATATTCTCGTTTTCGTTTATTTCTCCGCGGCGCTCGTGTATACTATTATATTAATAACACTCCATTACCTTGTGTAACCACTCGAAATTGTAGGTTTAACACTTCATAGTGTAGGTATATTATTGTTACACGCAGAACACACAAATACACGCGTGCACGGCGGATCGCTGGCGTTCCGATTTTTTTTTAACAAAAATATGTGAGAACAGAAAAAAAAAATACCTGATTTGTGTGCGAATTATTGAACTACCATTCAGCGTGTAGACCACCACCACATAGCAATGTGGTTTTAATTACAAATTAACATACGAATATTGAACAAATATAATCTATACATCTATAAGACTGTTCGATGTAAAATATTATTGTCAACTATATCATAACACCTATATAAAATCTATAGATGAGTGCGTGGTATTAACCTGGTCATCAGAAATAAAATTCATACGATTTAAATAAAAGATTTATTACAAAATTCAAAAGACATAATTTTTCAAGGAAATAATTTGAAGTTCAAAATCACTCAAATATTTGTATTTTCTTTGTTATTATAACATATAAATTGTATTCAAATTATATTCATTTTAAAATAAAATGTATGAATGATTGAAAATTTGATCTGTACAACTTTTACAATAAGCAAATATTTATTAAGTTGAATATTAATATTATATTTACACGATAACGTGAAACAAGAAACAATACAATAGGTAAATTTTATATTAATCTATTGAACTTGATTTAAGTTTAGTTTGAAGAGATTTTACTCTATATTTTTTTTGTCAGGAGTTAGATCTCTTCGCTCTATTGCCTTTAATCTTCTTGGGGAGTTTCTTGGTATTACGTTTGAGATAAGTTCTGAAATTTAAGGATTTGAATAGTTATTAAACTTACTGCCAACATACAAGTGTTGTATAATATTTTACTTACCTACAATCAATATACATTTAGCATATATCTTTTATCATTTTATGAATTCGACTTAAAAATCATGTTTTTTATTTGTCTGTGGCTGATATATTTACGGTCTACAGTTTATATTCTATATTCTAATCAACAATCATAAAATTTATACAGTTCCATAGAAACAGGAAATAGTTTTTTTCTAGAAACTTTCAAAGCATCATTGACTTTGAAAATAAAATATACTATAATTCGACGCTTTCCGCGTTATACGTTTACGGAAATACTATATTTCCTCGTTGTCGGAAAATATTTATTCAATTATTTAACACCATTGAATCTAATAATACTGAAATCGGAGAAAATTAGTTGAAAGAATATTATTTTAAATAATTATTTTTTTATTAATATTTTGATATAACTCATATGCAAACTGCAGGTTATTCAAAATAAAAACTCAAACGATTTATAAGACTATATTTGCATAGAGCTATAGACACTGAAAACTTCTGCAAACGTCATCGTCAAAACTGAGAAAATTATTAAAATTTAACAATTCTTGTGTGCCGAAGTCGTGTAACAAAATAAAAACTAACAATATAATATAGTAATACTTATTACCTATATATATATATATATATATATATATATATTAGTAAAACAATCACGCCTTGTTCCAAAAGTTTATTTACGTATCCGAACAAATGACAGTCGGACATATTTTATAAATATTTTAATACAGGTCATCCATTGATAAATCAAACCTAAGATACGATGGACTGACACTTTCGGTTTTTGGAATTCAATAATATGACACCGCTGTCGTCTTCGGATGGTACCGCTCGTCGGCTGGTTTTCACTTTGACCTCCATTTGGTTACCGGTGTAAGATATTTTTCACCGCTTAACGATGCATCGATAAGTCGCTAATAATTTATACATGAAACGTTTGAGCCAGGTTCGATTGTACCTACTAGCTACTTCCTATTTAAGCCGCGAGCTTCATCACATACAAGAACTCCCGGTCTCGACTTTCGTGTTCCACCGATGAATCACATTTTAATCGATCGTCGAATAATTCGTAGGTATATTTGATAGTTGGCACGTATAATGTACTACGATAAAATCAGACAGTTTTATATAAATACCTTGATGTAATGTATCATATTTAAACCTTGTTGCCTTATTGCTTCGTATAATTCGTATGTAGAAATACAGCCATTGTACAGCGTGCCAAAAATGCTAGATTACAATTTTAGGAGGACAACATTTCTAATTTCTTTTTATTATTCTTGATCACTGATCGAAAATTCAAGATGTGCTCATTAATCGAAATTATCGGAAACGCGTTTAATATTTTAATATAAAAAAAAAATAAATAACGATCAAATGATGCAAACTATTATCACAATAGCAATGTTGTATCATTATTACTAATCTGTTATCATACAATTTGCATTTATTTTTTCATACCGATATACATTATCAAATATATTTGTATAAAGCACAATATATATAATTATAAGATTATATATTATGTACTTCAGTTCGTTCGCCGTGCACGGTTTATTTAATTAGTTTAAACACGTTGGGTTAGGTTAGGTTAACCCGCCTACGTGTTTTATTGTTTGTACATAATAAATATATTGCAGGCGACGAGTGAATATGATAAAGCGTCGGTTTTACATAATAATTCTCATAGAGCGGTCGGCGAGTCTCGGTGTTGTTAGTGTGTGGGCGGAGGCAATTCTATGATAGCCGACCGAAAATAATTTCTACACAAAGCATTTTAAATAATATTACCATTATATTAAATTTTGACAATTTTTTTCTTCTCTCTTTAAAAAACGATTAAAAATTAAATCACTCAATTACACAATTACACAATTCACACGCAAGGCAATCATTTAGTAGGTAGTGACAAGTGGTCGGTAACGGCAGAATTGACATTGTCGTGCCGCTTGTCGACATTTTTTTTTTTTTATCTCAGAGCTATTTTTTGTTTTTGTTTTTTTTTTTTTGCAAAATATTTGTATTCGTTACAACGAGTCGCGACGATAGTAATAATTATTGTACCATAAAATTATTAACAAAACGATAGAAAAATGTCAGATCAATGTCAACGGATGGTTCGACGACGTGCGGCTACTGCGGCGGCGGTTACACGAGCGGTGCGCGTGAATATCATTATTCTACGGCCAGTACGACACGTGATGACTGTTATAAAACCACGATTAATTTTATTATTATTTATTATTATCCCCGTCGCAGAGTCGACGGGCCCTGCGCCTTGTTCAGCATAAACAGACTGTTACTATCGTATTACGTCTGTACGCCGGAGAAAAAAAAATGAATATTTATTCTCAGTCAATCACACTGTTTGTATGTTTTTATTTGTATTATCTTTTTTTTTCGTCGTCATGAAATTCGTATTATTTTAGGTGGTGCTACCGTTTTTGCTTGCCGTTTGATGCAATGCTGGCGCAACAATCTCGTTTGTTACATATTATTATCATAATTGTGTATAGGTATTCTTCATATATAAATCGAAACAGTATTTTTATTATTATTATTTTTATTTTTGTTGTTTTGTTTGGCAGGCGTCACGCGCAGTACACATAGTTAGCGGTTTAGAGTTGTAATAATCTAGTACTGTTTGTAGCTACATGACCGTGTGTGTTGGAATGGATTTTGACTCGATTCGGCCGCAGATGGGTGTTCGATTTCAATTGATCAAACGGGAGTTTTTTTCGTGTATACCAAAATTAACATAACTCGTTTTTAGCTGGTACCAAATAATATATTATATTAAAATAGTGTATACGTACACCGCGATAAAGACATTTGAGAGAACTTTCTCACGTTAAGAATAATAATAAATGTTTCAACAGCAATTTCGACAGCGACAAGTCTTATCACTGCCTATATACGATATTATTAATTATTAATTATTACACTTTTTTATTATTACGAATTACGATGCATTAACGGAAAATTACAATTACCTTAGTTATTATATTGTTATCATAATATAACTATTTTACGTACCATGGTGGATCCTGATCGGGTGCTTGGTTATTTTTCATGTATCATGAATTATGATTATATAATGATGGATGGAACTTGTATAACTCTTTGTGTAGTTACATAGTAAAAATGAAAACCAATAAAACATACATTTTTAAATGGCCATTATCCAATTCTACATACGCATTTATACATGTCTTAAATTCTTACATACAAATTACAAATGGAGTTCTAATATTTTTGATCAAGCAAACCTAATGATTTTTTTTTTTTTTTGTTTTCTATTCTTTTTCTGAAATTAAATAATGTTTTAAAAATATTTACAATTTATATTAAATTAATAATGCTTAGGTTTGTTAATTCGTTTAATTTTCATATTGTGTTATTTAATAACAAATGACGATGTTACTTTTATCGTTTATTTTAAATTAATTTCTATGTAAGTAAGTATTTAAACATCTACCTACACTCTAAAGTCTAAATAAATAAAATAATTAAAATAATTAGTAGTTAATAATTATTATTACTCATATTGCATTAGTCATTCCTCATTAGATACAATGCAATCATATAGATATATTGTATAGGTACGTCACTTAAAAATTAAGATTATATAGGTTCAAAAAAAAAAAAAATACTAATATATATATATATATGTACAAACTTAAAGTATCTCGTGGTAAAATGTAAATTGTATACTCATTACAATCATAACCGTTTTTAGATAATTTAACATTCAATTTAATCTTAATAATTATATTTTAAAATATACACCGAATTAATAATGATCGCGCAAAGTGTCCGTCATAAATTATAATTACTAATTTTACTTTTTATTCTCAACGTACACGCTGTTTGTTGCGATTTACACGATAATCTACCGGATTACAGGATTATCGTCATCAGTCGAATTCAGACTTCAAAGCGACGTAAACGGCAAACTCGGTGAAAAGCGCGGGTCAACAGCTCTACAACCGGGCTCGACCGGGAAGGGAGAAAAGTCACCGGGTCTCCGCGTATCCCACATCGATTAGACAATGTTATTATTTTTGTCTGGTAAAACGTGTAACCAACACGACGCATGGAATAATATATCGTTTATCCGATGTTATGCACCGTGCGGGGCAGATGGCCTGATCGCGCGTGTAAAAAGACTCGACCGCACGCGCAACGCCCCGCGCGAGACCAGACTCGTCGCTCGCGTACGCGTATTCCACGTGCACGTACACACGCGCAGGCGCGCTCGTCACATACACATCTGTCCGTACAAACGGCTCTTCGGGACGACACCCTCTGGAATCTGATCTCCAGACACCGTCTGCTGGTTTCTTATATTTTTCTTTCTTTTTTTTTTTTTTTTTTTTTTCATTCGTCCTCTCTGGGTTCGATTTTTTTTCTACAGAAAAAATCTACTACTTATTATTATTATTATTATTATTATTATAAATTATAATACGCCGTACACACACCTAACCTACCGTCATCACTATAATATGGCACTAACGCTGTCGGCAGTGGTTATTGTCCTCCTCGACGACGGATAATGTACGTGTGTGTGCGAGTGTAATTTATTATTATTTATTACGAACGCCATCCCGGAACGTATTGTAGCCGGTCAGCCGACCGACCGGCCGACCGACCGACCGACCGACCGACCGACCGACTAGACCCGATTTAACTCGACCGATTGGTAGCGTGGGACAGGTATATTGTTGTTTGTGTACATTGTGCGTGCGTGCGTGCATACGTTGGTGTGGCAGGGAGACGACGAGCGCAGACGGTTGACGACGAGGGTCTCTAAAAATACGATAAACACATGTCGGCTACGGCGGCGGCGGCGGTTCAATAACCGCTTGCGGTGGTCGACCGCGGCGGATTCCCCCGGTCCGGCGAGAAGTGTATAATATGGTTGGGGCGGGCGTTCACGACGGGGTAGCGGCGGCGGTGGTGAGGTCGGATGTTTTATTATTACTTTTTTTTTTCGTTTTTCGTATTTAAACATTTTACCGAAATACCACCGCAGCGACTGCGGAGTGCCGAGAAAAAGGACGAGGGCAGCGTTTTTTTCGAAAAATTTCAAACCATCCGTCAAATAAACCACACCGGACGTAAACCGACCGTAAACGGCACGTGGTACATAAACCTATTCGCGATTGCGATATTAAGACCCAGGCATCAAGCGTTAATGCTAATCCGATAAAAATATTTAGTATCAGTACCCCTGCATATTATATTATATCATATAATAATATTATAGTATTATTATTGTACATTTTAGAATAAGCCTACGGAGTGAGATGCGATAATAATAATCATTTATCGCCGATGTCGGATTGATAAACTATGACCGCGACGGTCCGTGATATTAATAAATATTATATTTTTTCGGGGCGTCTTAGCCGCTGTCTGCAGTGCATGGCAAAGACTAAGAGAAACAAACTCTTGGATAATTTTCAAAATTATGATAGTAATTTCTAATTTCTATATTTTCTTTGTTAAAACGAAATAAAAATAACTATCAAATTGCAGGTGTTAATATTAATATAATATGCTTAAATTGATTTAAAAAGAAGTTTTAATATTAATTATAGATAAAGATATTGATAATCAAGTATTTAAAAATTTAAACCATTATATTATGCTAAATGCAATTGATATATTTTGTGTACTATTATTTTAATTAAGAAATTTATTGTTTTATCAATTTTATGATTACAAATACTCGTAGGTTATATTGTATGTTAGGTTATCTATAGATAAATTATGTCGTATATATTATAGCCTATAGGTTATGTATAGTAGAAAAGTAAATGTATAAACACCATACATAAAACATTTATAAATTAAATTACAATTTTTTTGTTATTTATTAATGTATATAATATTGTTAAAATCTTCAATACCTAAAAAAACATTTTGGAGGGATATCCTTCTATTATAATTTCAAATAGAAAAATTATATTTGCGGGGGGAAATGTTATGGATGTAAATGTCCTTGATTCGCCATGCCGATCCGAAATATACCTGCGCTGAAAATCACATTTCAATATATAACGATAATTTATTGCTTGCCGTAAAGGTATGTTATATTACACGTTCCGGTAGGTAGGCGACGCAGTGGTAGTAGTGGACGTAGAAATTGTATACTTCATGAATTATTCTCATTTACATGTCGCAAACAATAAGAAAAAACATGTCTAGTATTACCTTATTATCTTTATAATATTATTATAACACAACTCGCTGTTATTATATTTATTGGCACTTGTTTTGTAACAATAATAATAAAATTATATGATAGTTAAAGTTCACGTTGCTGGGACCACGAGAGTAGCTAAATTTAATAATTTGAAATGTTTGATTAGACAAATTCAATAATACGACACACAAGTGAAAAAACTCTTAAAAAACCTAACGCCTGGACGAAACTTGTTATCGGTACTCATTCAACGACGAACGATTTATTACACGCGCGATGGAATGACTCGGTTTATTACAAAAGTTTGTACTGCATTTAGTATGTTATTACACGACGAATTCGGAATTTGCATAATATTTGATTTACCGCAAAACCAAAAAAATCCACTGATTTTTTTTTAATAATATTTATAGCATTGATTGAAATTTTGAATTATCGATCGTTGCACTCAGACCCTAATATAAAAGTCTATATGATAACAATTATGATAATCTTATTGTGTATTGTATACGATAGTATTTTGTCTAAATTTTTGTGCAGCGCGTATGACGCGCGTGATAAGTCCCACCGAGTCATTAAAAACTAATGAACATTAAACAACCACATATTATTACGTATTACTATTATCATAATATACGTGTGTATTATAGACCTCTGGCTACGCCTAGTGCCGTACAAATGCATTTTGTACGTTTCGAATTAATTATACGACGAATACTTCATAAAATATTTCGTAATGCGTACGTAATATGATAATAATATTTAATAACGATAATAAACTGGAACGCATAGACTATGTGGCCGTTAGACATGTATGGTTGGGTATGATATGGTTAAAAAGGCCTGCAGTATGATTTTCTCGACAGAATCATATTATTACATTAAACACTATATAATATGTCTACGCAATTTCGACGGCCTATTCATTTTTTCTGTAATAACTTCTTAGAATCAAACTAAAAAAAGTCCAGATAGTATGGACACTCGCGAATACACTTAGTAAGTATTTATTACCATGTAAAATAATAACCGTCGCTCATTGTTAGTTCATTACAAAACGTAGTGAACAGACTTTCTATGCACGCTGCTGTTTATTGTTGCAGCGTATAGTGAGAGGGATCTAACGAGTAACGATTTAAGGCCTCGGGTTCAAAAACTATAAATGAACACGCATATGCCCAACTGACAGTAAAATAGAGACAACAAAATATTGGGTTGACGATATAATTATATAGTTAATGTGAATAATTGTGAAAAGGACCAATGGTATTTAATCGTCACCCGACCACCTGCAAGTAGGCGCAACCGGTAACCTGTTGTACAGTGACATTTTCGCGGGAGTAAGGATACTGTTTGATGTCCCGCAAACATCATAGCATCGATTTAACGATCAAAAAATTTAGTCAACCACTGAGAAAAGAAAATGCCAGTTCCGTTTACTGTACAAAAATTGTACTTGTTTCGCGCCTAGATAGGTCGGAATGGGTCGATAAAATTTGAGCGGATACGGCGAAAATTATAATATTATAATAACAAAAATGGAGAAACGGTGAAGACCGTTGTTGTTATTATATACATCAATAAACAATATTCGAATTAAACATCGGTATATTGGTTTTAAATCGTGTTATTAATTTATTACGTTATGGTGTGAAAAAACACGAGTTCGGCCGCGGGTATAGCTTGTACCGTATTCAGGTAATAATGATACGGGTAATACAATATGCCTAGGTCACGCGGTGACGTGCCGCCGAGCGTCAATTAAATAGAAATCCGAACAAGAAACGCGACTGCAACCGCAAGTCTATAATAATATACATGCGGTGCAATCGACGACGATAACATAATGATAAATAATTAATAACGTATAATTAATAATTACGATTGTAATGATTACAACACGGACGATACAATATGAATATGCACAAGATGATTGATTAAACGCCAAAAAATTAAAGCGCGGCAATGCTGCGGTTGAAAAAATGTCATATGCAAATGTGCAATCGATATGGAAATGTTAAGAAAAAAAATAATTATAACTGCTGCTGTTTAGTTAGTACTAGGCACAATAAGTCCATCAATAATAACATAACACGCACACAGATAGTATCGGATTTGTAGGCCGGTAATGGACACGATGTTATCATTTACGGGTAGTAATTTATTTATTAAAAATAAATTAATTTAAACCGTGCTATTTGTTTTCGTTGCAGACGACGATGTTGGTTTTTATAATGGATTATATTGTAAAATATTTATTCGGTGTTACTTGTACAATGTCATCGACACTGCACGGAGTATATTTACGGCGAGAATTTAGAGTTTCAATATACCGTGGGCAGAATTTACGGTTTGTTACTTCTTTGTTCGGTTTTTATCGTTATCGGCATAGGTCGAGACCTGTATAATAGTTCTGTTGGTAAAACATGTTTGCACACGCACGCACGCACAACACGCGTACATTACAGAATACAGACTAATATAATATATTATGAACTAATGTAATATTATTATACGCGACGTGTACAAAGAACGTCATTGTATTTATATTATAATATTATTGTCGTAATTATGATAAAAAAAAACACTTCAAAATCATGAAAAAATCGATTTCTTGCCATGCGTTTTGTAATCAATAATAATATAAAAAATATTATAATAGTATATTATGAGCATAACTTATTATAAAAAAGTATTAACACGATTATCTGACGATTCCACATCTCAGCGGTACCGTGCGACTATTTATATACATTACGGTGTGACTTTGGTTTTGGACGCACAAAGTAATGTTAGTTGTTACCAAACGATAATGGATAAACACTTATGAGAGAGCTTACTACGCACTACGTAGTAATGATAGTACGCATGATAATATTATTATATTGACGATCCGGTTTCCCGAAAATCGAATGTAAGATTATTTAATGACCTTCAACCACGATTTCAACTCTCTTCTGTTCTCTTTATCGATGACGAATTGCCCAAATGTTGCGGAAAACGAAAATATATAAAAAAAATAAAACCGTTTTCACTGGCACACTGCTGCGCAAAAACCCATCGGAAGGGTGCCGGCGGGAGGGGAGCTGGCCTACGATGATTACATCACACTACGGTCATTGTAACGACATCGTAGGAGAAAGACAGCTTGAGAGAAGGTGTGAGAGCGACAGACGAAAACCGTGTTCAGTCATAGAATATTATATCGTACACAATAATAATAATATAATGTTCTACTTTATAACCTTGCCGCGCTTTTGGGTGAAAGACAAACGAAATACATAATAGTATACAACAATATACATGTAACAACTAACAATATTATGTAATACGCATCGCGTTATATCGGATGTTTGTGGTTTCGATCGTTGAAAGGAGTCATCGCCGTTATTATTGTACGTCCGTATATATAGCTACTTATATATTTACTAATGACTGATGACACACACCCCGCTACAGCCGGTATGAATTTTTAGATTTGTTTCAATCATATCACAATATGTATAAAAAGATGTTATATTATAACGACCCCAAATCTGTTGACCAATTGAAATGATCAATAGCGATGCAATGAATTATAAAGTCAGAGGTTATATAATTATAATTTATATTTAAATCGCAAACTCATTCACTGCGATAGAATTTTAAGCATCGTTGCCTAAAAGAACGTTTGATCGGATATCAGTTTAGATTTTTTTTTTTAAACACCGGTAGCTCGTTTTGAATAAACTTGATTGTCCTGTACGTCCACACAACCGATTACACGTTACACACAGAGGTATACATTATCGAAAATCAAAAAAAAAAGAAAAAAATTAAATACCGTTGTCCGATCTTGTTACTTATGATTTGATGTGTTGTTTTACACATGAACAGCGTGCGTTCTCAAGGCGGCAATCCAAATACCAACGTACCTTTCAGTAATGTATTACGTGTATACAGATTACGGAAGACTGCGGCGATGGAAGGCTGTGGCGATGGAAGGGTGCGCGGTGGCAGTGATGGTGGGGGTGGATTAGGCGGTGTACTCGTACAAATATAATACGTATAATATATATATATATATATATATATATAAATGTATATAATGGCACAAAAGAGGAACCACCGGCGGCGCACCGGTGTCGGGTGACTTTAATAATATTTTACATTTGTATTTTGGGTTTAAAGTGACGTCCCAAAAAGCCCCCTTGTAACAATGGCGGCGGCAACGACCGTATATATACAGGGCGTTGCAGTACGGGAGAATTCACTACTGCACCCTTCAGCACGGGTCGTTTCGCGCGCGCGTGTGTGCGTACGCTGGTTTTTTCGTTATGAGTTGAACCAGAGGGGTGACTGGAAAGCGAGTTGCGATAATCGTCGCGAAAAGGGAGCAAAGACAGATTCCCGGCACGTATATTAAATATACAATAAACTATATATATATAACATAATGCCGAACTGACGATGATAATCCGAAAACAATAAGTCTGAGAAGAAAATCGTCTCGTCACCACCACGTGTCTCGCATAACACACACATATATTATATCAACAGAATATATAGTATATATAGAACACATATTATATCGTGATGACCGTCTACAACGGTCGGCAGCCGATTACATAATATTATATCTTCTTATGTTTAATCAGATCTATATGTCAACAGATGACACCTAAGAGTTAGGATCCGACGAAAATATTTTATTTTTATTTGATATTAAACGCTAACCAATGAATCGAGAGAGGCCTGCAGATGACAACGAAGACTTAATCCAATTCCAGTTGCCAATTACGATCCAAGGAATTCGCCCTTGGTTTTTACGCGTCTGTATTCTGATATATGCGGAGTACACAAGAAGACTAAATATTAAAAGACTTAAAGACCTAATTACATTTTTATTTTCCATATCGTCGCATAATTTTTTTCCAGTCGCCTTCATATTATCAAAGCCTAAAGTCAACTCTGCAGCGACATAATATATTAATATTAATATATACGTATTATAACGAGTTGATGCAAAGAAAAATTGAATTATCCCTGTATACACTATGTAAAGTACGCGTTTTTACATAACTATCTTATTAAATAGTTACATACGATAAAAATTTAAAAAAATATTAAATCAGATTAAAAATATCACAATATTTTTTAATTTAACAGCTCTGATTTTATAATAGGTATTCTAAAATACTAAATATTCCTAATATAATAATATAAAACCAAAGATAATAAAAAAATTTCTTAATGATATGATTAATAGTATAGTCATATTGTTATATAGTTAATGCTGTCGTCGAGTTGAGTGTGTCTGCATCTTCCCCTACAATATCGTGTCAGTACACATATATAGTATATTCAATATTATTTATATATTAATGATTTCACTAATTGGAGTATATAACGTGTTGTTTAATAAACATTTTAGAGGTAAAATCCGTCAATATTTCTTAAGTCAGACGAATCAAATTTATGTAAAATAAACAATTAAAACGAACGGGAAAAAATTACTCATCTGGTCGTCGCCGTGTCAAAACGCATTATATTAATTCACCTCCCCTCAAACATACGTACACACGAGTCCACGACGCCGCTGGCGAGGGGACGAACACCTTGTTACAAGCGTAAGTAATCGAGTGGCAGCGGTGGCGGCGGCGCTTGAAAAAACAAGTATTATATTTATATACCTATACGCCCGTATAAACCATCGTATAATATATACAGCTCCTCCGGGGTAGTACCTGTGTCTCCAGCAATAGGTCGATATACTTAAACGTTTTATTACCGGCTCATCGTTATCGTATACAATATGATGTAAATATTAAAGTCTTAAACGCGCGCAAGCACATAAATATGTATAAGTGCGTGTGTGTAACTGCAACAGCAGTAGCCGTATTATAGAGTACGCATCATAATATAATATAGTGTATAATAATGATAATTTTTTCCGTCTTTCGTCCCACGTGGCGGCGTGTTGTCCAGTGCGCAGTTGTCTTGATTTTTTTTTAACATGCACGCATAAACTAATATTATACTGTATAGGTATTCGAATGGGTTACGCTTAAGTGTTCTAAAACCGGAGGTTCGTGCGGTGAAAGACTCGTCGATAGTATATCGTTTATATCATTATACATATCTAAATGTATTCATTAATCATTTACTAGTGCGTGGCTCACCAACAGACATGTTCGCACCTCGCGGCGTTAAATTTTTTAGGCCCAGCCAAATATTGAAACGACAGCGTACCATATTTTAACAGTTTGCGGTAGATGCAACTGATGAAAGACGTATAAACGATAAAAAAACCATAATGATTTGATAATGAGTAAACGCGCATAAAAGCTAGTGTGAATGTTACTGAGAGAAAAATAAATACGGTTTTACTCAAGTGCAGACGACGTGTAAGAAAATTACGAATAAGATGTCGCTGACCGCCAAATTCTGCATAAAAAGGTCAAATATACATGAATGTGAATAAACAATATGATCGCCACTGGGCACTACACTGGAATTCGGTTTATTTTATAACGCGTTTGTCCTACCGTCTGCTTACTCATAGTATCGATTTCATTGTTTTTGGCCGGAAGCGGATATCCTTCATGGCGGCCGCCCATCTGCAGCAGCGTGTGTGTCGTTCCCAGAGACAACAGCATATACCAATATATTTTGTTTGTATTTATATAGATAGGTATATAACACTAAGATTGCGGTTTTGACATAATGACATGCAGTGTCAAACGTGTGAAAAAAGAGATCGTCCTCCGAATTAGTGGAAAAATATAAACTTTATTATATGGCCGTGCTCGTTGCGCGAAACCACGGCTTGCAGTTTCACGGGACGCAAACTTTTATGAATGTACTCGTACATCGTAAACCTATATACGGGTTAGCCTAACTTATATAAATATTGTATAGAACGACTTTAAGACACCGGAACAAAGACTTTAATATAATATATTACGCGGTGTTACTTCTGCAGTAGTAGTACACGTGTTTTGGGATTTATTTCACTCCTTCGTCTACTCCCACACGTCATTATACCATAAAACTCGACATAATATTCGACTGGGTGGTGGGAGCATCTTGCCAAGAGTTAACGACTTTGCACGATACAACAGAGGCGGCGGCAACGACGTTATATGTATTATTGTTATGATATTATGTAAATCGGAAATTAAAAAATTGCACGGAACGCGGGCACTTGAAAACTGTGTGAACGCGTGGATGACTCCGGAGCGTCCGTCATCCCCGTATAAGTATATTATATACTAAACTATATATTAATACTCAACGAAAAATGTTTTTCTTCCCGTCCCCCGCCATGACGTGACCCGAGGGGTAGACCTCGAGGACCAGAGGAGTCCGCCACGGCACTCTCGTCGAATCGTTTATATCGAGGGCGACAATTTAATCGTCGTCTGATAATCATCAAAACATTAACGTCCCCACCTATTTCCCGTCAACCACTGCGCGTTAACCAAAACGATACACATTATTTACCTATATATATATATATATTTTTTTTTTTTTAATATTATTTATGTAGTATGCATACATATATTATGAGTACAATACTACAATATTATTTACGTATACGTGCGTGTGAATACTCGGCAAACTCGTTGGACTCGTCGTCGTTAGTCGATGTTATCGAAGGTTTTACGAGCACGCGGTGCGCGCACGCGCGTGTATATGTATGCTTGTGTGGACGACGTATTCATTTTAATATTATTTTTTTTTTCTTGACCTGCGCGCACCCGAGTAAAAACAAAGAAACGAACGCGAACCGTTAATTGCCGTGACTTCTCCGAGGTTTGTGAACTCATTTCAATTATCATCGAAAGACATACGCGAATATTTGACGCAGCACGACGACAATATGTCATTAAACACACTTAAATCTAATGCTATAGTATATTACGAAAACGGTTTTTCCATTCGTTCGAGAATTTTGGCGCCGTCGGAGATCGAAAAGGATTTCCTGACAGCAGCGCGTGATAAATATATGCATGTACGGAGGGGTCGCGTAACGCATAAACTAAGTATTTTCCCTCGGAAGCAAAAAAAAAATGAGGGGAAAAACGACTAATTATTTTAAACGACCGATTTGGCGGCGTTTCGTGTCGGTATAATATACGCTACGTATAGGTAGTAGACTGAGATTAAAAAATTAGTCTCTGGCAGTTATAGCGATGTTTTTTCTTTTGAAAACTCGAATTAATGTTTTTTCATTTTAAAAATTAACTTGTATAAGCTTATATTTTAATAATTTTATACGATTTACATTATATAATTTACGCTTTTCTTGAAAAAATACATTCAAATTTTCAGGTAGATAGTTGTTACAGCAACAGGGGCATGCACGGGACGAGAATGACAAAATATAATATTGTAATAATTATTATTACTGTCCACGTGTAGGGAAACAAAAAAAAAAGAAAAGAAAAAGGAAGGAAAAAAACGTCGTGCAATAAAACGCAGTACAACTTTTGGCGAGTTCGGAACCTTTATAATAAATCCAATATACCTCTCGAGGGAATAACTCGGGTAAATTTTTACCAGGCGGTGAGCGTGTTTATATCACTTTTTTCCCCATGAACTCGTCGTATGCTTTGTATGTAAATTATTATTGACCCTCGTAGAAAATAATAGTGATGATAATATTATAATAAAACAAAAATAAAAAAAGGTACACATGCGTAATATACAGAGCAATCGGCGTAGTGCGTACATACGTATACCATTACATAATATTATATTATATACACTATAATATTACTTACACATTTCGCCGAATGGTTGTTTAAAGGAAAAACGGAACGAAAACGTAAATAATAATAATAATAATTATTATTATTATTATTATGATATAAAGTCACATATTGTTTTATTATACCACGTACGCGTGGCCAATGTAATAATTATTAAGCGGTAAATGTTTTATGAACATCGCCACACTGGGGCACTGATATGTATAAGGGGTGTGTGGTGTAGCTGCTAATTGCCGTAATAGGCTCAATGCAGGGTCGGAATTATTTTAATATAGTGACGCGCAGGTACCCATAATAATACGCACGAATTATAATATTATGGTGTAGTGCATTGAAGGTTTCGACCATTTGCGGCGAGCGTTTTTGAGAGGAGAATAATAACGGCGGTCCAACGCTTCGGATTTGTGATGGTTGCGCGTTTCGCTTCGAAAAAACGATTCCGATCACGTTCATCCATACGTCTGTATATAGTCACTGTGTACGCGAAACGCCGGTGCTAGTGCCGTTGTATAATCATAATATATTGATCTGGGTTCGGACTTTCCCGCGAAAACAACAAAATATATCGTATGTATATCAGGAAAATTCAAAAAACGAAGTAGTCCCGGTCAGCGTTCAGTTTCTGATATATTCAGAAATTTATCGTACACTGGTGGGGGGGGGGGGGATTGACGCGCGTAACATTTTGTCTGATTTTCTTTACTTCACTGCTAGAAAGGAATTTTTCAAAAAAAAAAAAAAATAAAATAAATATCGAGTATATTTCTGTACGATATTAATATAAATATCTGTAAAAAAAAATATAGATGAAATGCAAGTACTAAGTAGGTATAATTGAGTGATGAGGTTATCAATTAAACACACGTCATAAATTATGCATCAGTTATTACTACTAAAATATATTATAATACATCCGTGCCAAGACCAATAGAATTCGACGGTTATCTGTTTTCGTCAAAATGATAGTAAAAATGAACAAATATATTAATAATTATTATGCTATATTATGTTGGTATTAATAAATCATAAATTATATATTTAACATATAGAAAGAGAGGGATTAAAACAAGTGACTATACTGTGGTTTTCGTATTGAGTATATCGAATAAGCTATTTTTAAAATGACCTTTAAATCACGATATACGTAGTTGTGTCAGATTGGATTTTGCACCAGAGATGTCGATCATAATTCTCTCCATTTATGATTTTCTATTTAGTTCTCAGGTTTGCGCGATTTGCAGTATTAAAGTGGTGTTTTTATACCGCTTTGTTTTTTTTTATCCCGTCCATTTTCTTTCGTCAGTCGACCATCTCTCATCTTCTGTCTCTCTCTCTCTCTCACCGCTGTTGGAATTCCGAGTTGTCGAAGTGGGCCGTCGCCGTCTTCGGTTCAATAACCATCTCTCGTATTTCGTAATGATATTTATTATTTATATTATTATTATTATTATTATTGTTATCACTACACCGGCGTCGTCTTTATTGTTATTATTTGATGTGTTCGAGAGCTAAAGGCGAAACACACACACATACACATACCCGGAAGCTACACTGGTGAAGCTATTTTATTATTGCACGCGTGCGTGTAAATAGTATATACAATGAGGTAAGTTACCTATAGACTAATAATAATGAAAAAAAAAAAAAAAAATGTACACGCAATGTCAATTAAACGAAAAAGCCACTTCCACTTATACCCGCGGTGCACGCTGTCCTTCCTCTTCGCCGGGTAAATAATTTCACCGGCACTTTACGCTCCCCTCGCGCGCAAGCGTGTGTGTGTATACGTTGTGTGTTGGCAGTGATGGCCGTGTGTTAGTGAGCCAGCTATATAATACGGGTGTACGTATGTGGACGTATATATTTATATATATATATATATACGGTGGCGTAGGTGCACCGTACACCGCACGCCGCCGCCGGATCGATATGCGAATCGTTTTGCCGCCGGGTTGGCCTCTCTTCGCAACCGCCTCCGCCACCCCCATATACGACCACCGCCTACACGCCGCACGGCAGCAGCAGCAGCAGCAGCAGCCCCTTGCTTTGGGGTGTATTCGGTTCGGACCCCATTGATAAGCCAGATAAACGACCTCGGGGTATGTAACCACCGCCGCTGCCGCCGTCGTCGTCGTCTCTACGACTCTACATATATACGGCGGTGGAAACAAGTTTGTACTCGGATTTATTGTCGGTATATACACACCGGCCGTCCGATGGATATCTTCGACGCGGACCGAATCCGGTATATATATATAAGGTACCTTATATATTATTGTGCACGCCGCAATCGTATATTTGAAAGAGAGGGTGAGACGGAGAGACAGAGATGCTATACGCTATACGACGAGAGGTCTGCAGTATATTAATAATAATGTATGTGTGTGTGTTTTTTTTTTTTTACCCAAACGACCGTTGTTCGCGAGTGTAATAGCCGTCGTTTAATCTAACAATGCACGGCGCCGGTTTCTTCATCCTGCAGCATCCCTTCTATCGGCAGTATTACGTTTCCGGCGACGTAATTATCGCGTCGGTGATAAATACGTGGAGAAAAACAATTCGTTTGAACATCGCCGTCTGTTTGGCGCCGCGCAAAACACAATATTATTAATGCCTATTTAAAAATCGTGACCGACATTTTTCGACGCGATCCAGAATAGTATTCGAGATCGGTCTGATCAGCGGACTCTTCAATCTTCATAGCAATGATTTATGTTTTGATCTCGGTGAGAGACACGAGTACATTTCACGAATAGAATCTTAAAATTTTGCACAAAAGTACCGAGACAGTTTTATTAGTGGTTACAATATTTCAGAAACCATTAATAAAAATAACCATTCGGCTTATTTACAGCGGCATAATATTATAAAATATCATATAATTTTTTTAATTTTTTTTTTTTTGGCATTACATTGATTCTCTACCGCAGTAGCAAGTCGTCACGGTCATTTGCGCAATTCCCGGCGGTGCGGCAATGTTGTTTTTTTGGCGACCTACAAGTAAAAAATAACTGTATATAGGTATCGCCACTACCACTACTTATTTTGTATCAGAACGAAGAAAACTGAATGTAATCGAATGTAATATTGTATTTGTTCAATATGTTATACATCGTGACCGGAGTAAATCACTAAAAACGATTAATTTGTCAGGCATATACGCGAAACGGTTAAAATCTGTCAACGACGATGGTTGTATAATATAAATAAATAATAAAGTTTATTTGTAGCCGTAGTCACTAGGTTTTTAAAATGTCACGAGGGGCTGCCTCGTGACATACAACTACTCGTATATTTCCGTGAAACGAACAAATATTTCGGGGTTTTATATATTTTGTTCTTCAACTTCTAAAACCCAAACCAATAAAGATCACAATATTTTCAGAAGTACATGCTTCCATTTTTTCCCAAAAATTACGCTGTAAACCTATACCTTGGTTTGATGCATAAAATTTCTGAAAAAATTTTATTTCCAATATTACATTAAAGTTTAATTAAACGTGATAGATTATGAAAAATTACGTAGTACAAAATTTTATTGTCTATTTATTTTGAAATTAATTATTTAAATAGTTTCTAACAAACACGTGATGTTTTTAAACCAATAAATTTGAGTATGGCGTCAATGCATCCAGATTTAAACCTTTCATGGGTAAGTTAGAAGAGAAGATGCGGTCCTGGAGCCACCGCATATTGCTTAATGCTTAAACTATTCCAACGCGATGTATGAAAACCACAGATCAATATTGTTACCGACTACCGTTTATTAACAGCGGTGCCTTTTCTGTTCCGTTTTATCTATACGAAATAATATTATAATATTATGATCTGTGGCGTATATATAAACGCTATGCGGAAGAAATCAAGAGAAAACACCTAAAATTAAAAATATCCCAATAAAGATTATTATTATATGAAAAAAAAAATTTAAATAAACCTCAAGTTTTATATGTAAAGATCTTGTTATAAGTCTAGTTATGTAACGTATTATAAATCACCTATTTATTGTAATATAATTTATATAGGTATATATTTGGTAGTTTGGTACACTCTATTTCAAAATTGTATAGGTACTAAAATACTTAATTAAATTTATGAAATTCAAATTAATTTTTAGATATTAACCTTATTTTTCAGCTCTATAATAGATAATTTAATAAAAATATGTTAAAAAAAATTTACTACTACTTCTTTAGCAGTCAAAGAAACCTTGTGTTTTACTATCATCATACAACGAGTGGATCCGGCTTAACAAGTGATGGTGAGATCGTCGATTAGATCTATTGCCCATTCCTTATGTTTATGCATAATTGATGACTAACCAGTATAGACTATTATAGAATACTATATCAAATTCTACGTATGTAGTAAATCGCTATAACTTTGTAGTATAATATACCTACTTAAAAATTTAACATAATAAAATAACTACATTTTTTTTATGTACCTCAACAAAAATTTATTATACTTTTAAGCGTTTAAGCTAAAATAATATTTCGTAAGAAATCTTTAAAAAATAAACGCCATGGGTTATTCCTACGGCCCCACATCCCCCTTCCATTTTGAATACGACTCTGTATATGATAATAATAATGGTATGTTGTTACCGGTTAGATGTGCTACCGTATTACTGTCAACTTGTAAGTTAACTAAACAAATAAAGTCACAGTACACTACGCTCGCTACACCTTAAGAGGATTAGGGAAACAAGAAGAAATGATAATCGTTTTTAAAAAAACTCTTCTCCGCACGCAGTGCAAATTGATTACGCGTGGATTATATAGCGTCATATATCTAATAATAGATCATCGTGTTGTGTATACGTTTGATATTATACAGCGATTCGTAGCTGCAGTCAAGGTTTTTGTGATTATTTGCTGAGTGTCCTCATATAACACATTATGTTATTGTAGAAACGTTTTTATCGTAGGAACATTCTCCACCAACCATATTACGTTATCATAATAACTATGAAATTTAAGTTACCAAACAATTTTCAAATTTCGATTAATAGGTAATAGTGTAATACTGTACAGTATACACAGTGCGCAACATTTACATGTGTTTACAACAATTTAATAATAATAGGGCATCCGTTTCATTAGCTATATAAAATAAAATGTATAATTATGTCAATTTAATTTGATAAACTATACCTAAGTGCCTTCCGGACAACAGCGTCCAGGGACAGAGTGTTAATTGTTTTAGTGGGGAAAAACGGTAAAAATATTCTACCCGATATCGAGTGACCGACAGTTATTATAGCGAGATATTATATTTTAGAGATTTTTTTAATATTATCCATTATTTATAAAATAATTAGTTTATTAATGGAGTATTATTGATTTTAAAAAGTGCAATCATGATGCCGAAAAGCAGGTCTTAATTGATACAAATGAACAACTAGGAATAGCACACAAGAAAAAATGACAAAATTGTACATACAATTATCAGTGATTAATAATTATTAATTAGAGTATTCCATGATTACTATATTTACTATAATTACTACAGTATTTTACGTAGACATTTTAAATTTATCAAAAATTTCTACATAATATACATTCTTACAATTCTACTTATTTGTTATATTTCTAGTAATACGTTTATTCCTATTGGAAAAAAAGTAAATTATTAATAGAATTATCGTCATTAATTCCATCCGATAAAGTATGAATTTAGTGAGCACAGTAAATTATTATATTATAATATGAGATATGACGTACGCAAAACAATCAACGGGGTGGATAGCTCTACGTTGTATTATTGCCGTTAAAGAAATGGTTTTATATTTTTATTTATCTGACAAAATAAAGTAGATTTTCGATTTTATTTTCTAAATTCATTCACGATTTGTGATAATAGTACTTAAAGTCGATATTCGCCTAAAATTGATCGAAAATTTTAATAATGCCATTACTATTGCCTAATATAATAAGTAATAACGGGTCTGCCCAACGCCATAGAAAAATAAGCAGCCACCAAGGGCGTCATTATTTTAAGGGCTAAAAATGTCGATGAACCAAATTTATTTAATTATTATATTATTCAGTATAGTGAATTAATTTTTGAAATGTTGAATCAAAATTAAACGACGATAACGATTAACGGTCGATCGAATAACGATATCAAACGTACATATTAATCTAACAATAGTTGATATTGCATTGTATTGTTTTATATTTCACCTATTAAATCAATAATTAGGACTGTTTAGTTTTTAAACTAGTGAAATATATGATGCATCATACGAAATATTAAGTCAGGATGAAGTGATCTTTTTATCAAATTATTCGATTAAAAGTTGAATTTTTAGCTAAAAATATCAACAATTTTAACTTAATGTGTTGCATTGTAATTTGGCATTCAATTTTAAATCAAACAAACCTAGTAAATAAAGTGCCACAAAAAGTAATACTAGATATACTTGGCACAGTAAATATTTTATTCTAAACATTAATTAAAAAAAAACAAAAATCAAAGTGATGAAAACTTTAGTGAATTTTTAAGAAATGCCGAAGCCATGACTAATGATTTAGATATTAAGACTTATTTCATACAACAAGCTTCTATTTGCTTAACTGTAACTTGTATCTTTTTTCTAATAGATAATCTGAAGAACCTATAATTTATTGAAAAACTAAATTAAAATCGAGTTTACAGCATAGTTTTACATATTAGTTGTAATTATAAATTAAATAGATCTTCAATAATTATTTTCAAAAAATGGTGATATTAATAAAGCAGATAATGGTGTATTAGAAGTGACCGGAAAGTTATTATACGGCAATGTTCAAATTAATAAAGCCCAATCGAACCCCAATGGAAGAATTACAGTTTATTGTGAATAATGACAAATTTAAACCAAACGTAGCCTGTAATGTGGGCTTCAGACAAACGAAGCTTTTTTTTAGACTAAAAATAATTTTAAGCTATTTGAAGTTTTCTATATGAACATACAGATCTTACTATAATTTTTATTATAAGATAAGTGATGAAAAATTTGAAGTTTAAAAATCTATTGAATGATTTTTCACTAGAAATGGCTCGCATAATAAATTTTAATAAAAATATTTTGAATATTGTACCTAGTTGTTTTTTTTCAATGTATAATGTATTTATTTAATTTTTTTTTATGTATATGATAGATATAGTAGGTTTATATAATGTCGGTTATAAATATGATTTGTTGTATTTTTATCATTACATTTATTTTAATATTTAATTTTCTATATCTCGCTCTCTCTTCCACCCACCAAAAAATTAACTATTGAATAGGGATAACGCAAATTAGATTTGATAGGGTGGCAAAAAACCTAAGGCCCAGTGTCAGGGCAGTTATGATAGGTAATTCGATGCATTGGAAAAACGGTGTATAATTTTAAGCCAGTGGTTCGTAAAATTTAAATATATACGTACACCGTGAATAAGCCAACTGTTATTAATATTTATCAGTGCGGTACGAGTGGTACAACATAACATATTATGTACAGGCTACCCGGCATACGTATAGTCATAATCGTGTGGCAGAACGCGTTTAATAAATTAACTGTAAATAATAATATCAATTACGCGTACGAATAAATAAAGATGGTCAATCAAATATTATATGTGTATTTGTATTTTTCACGCATACCTATATATGATACAGCCATGTAGGTTTCTAAGACGCGTCACTTTTATAAATTAGTCTACGTCGTACTCGCGCGTGTCGGACAAAGAACGACAAAATAATAATAATTTACTGCACTCCAACAACGGACATAAATAATACACTATTACGGATTAAATATAATTTTAAAAAAATCCCATAGCAACGCATTATAGTCTATATTATAGTTTATACATTTTTGTTTTATGTTAGTAATGACAACCCTATAATATATAAACGAATAATAGTCGATTTTTGTGAGTCAAAACAAAATTTATCTGTGATATAAAGCTTATAAAGGGTTGGGTCGTTGGGAAATAAAGTAAAAAACACTCCGAGTTTCAAGAAATATGTAAGAAGAATTTGGTACCAATTTGTTCAGTAGTTTTTAAAGTCTAACGCCTCTACAAAAGTACATTGTTTAATAACAATATTACAGCAGATATTAAACTTTAAAAAAAAGAATTAACAAATGTCTACTTTTGACCCACTAAAATATTAACTACGATATAATTTGCTACGAAAAACCTGCCTCGAAAATAATGATCAAAAAGCAATTTTTCTACTTAAAAAGTGTTACACACACAAAATAAATATATAATATTTAATTATAAATCAATGCATTAATCGATTCGCTCTAAATCTAAAAGTAGAGTACCGACAACTGTTATAATCAAAAAGAAGAACTTTGTTCTCGAGCAAAGAAACTGGCTGTATAATTATTTTACTGGGATTTTAGTATAAACATATTAATTTGTATCCCATATATTATAAAATCAGGATGCCGCCCCAACATACATGTGATTAAGTATGACACAAACCACATCAGTAATTTATTTTGTAGATAATGAAAAAATTTGAAAATATAAAATGATAATTGAAGTAAAATCATCGGACATTTCACTGGTTCAAAATCAAAATGAGAATTATGTCATCGTGGATGTTCATTCAATTAAATTAAAAGGCACTAATAAATGACATATTTTTTCCTTTAAAATTGAATTTAAGCTCTAAATTATTTAAAATTTTATCCTTAAAATGGTACGGGCATCAAAAGATCTGAAACCTTACATCGATTATTATTAACAAGTACCTATATACCTATTAAAAAAAAATGTGATAAATGTCGTTCATGACATAATAAGAAAGCCAGTAATTAAAATTACATTTTGTCTGCACTCCCGTAATATTTATAAAAAGCAACTTGACACCTTTTTGATAAACACGAACGACATTTCGAAGCTTAATTTTACCACAGAAATTCTTTGAACGGAAATATAGCTGGTATCCTCCAATTAGCACAAAGTATATTTATGGACACTGCAGCTAGATAATGTGTGAGATTATAAAGCAAAAATATTATAAATTATAACATGTTATAATGTTATAATTTATAAGAATTACCGATGATTGCTATTTAAATTGCAAACGATAAAAATGTAATTTCATAACATAAATAGTCCGAATCACACATAATATAAGTGAAATATAATATAATATGTATAATGTATATATATATTTGTGTGTGTGTACGAGTATATTGATTATTTGGTAAAATCCTATAAAATATTTAAGTACCTTCAATTCAAAACAACCGTGGATACGGATAAAAATGCAAAATTCACACGTTCCAAAAATAACATAAAAAAAAAATTAAATAATTAAACTAATAAAAAAACATTTCTCTGTTAGGTCGGCATTGGGTGAAAAAATAAATTTCATACCGTTACATAATCAAACCGCCACGTCCGGACGACGAAAAAACGAGAAAATGAGATCTGCAACTGCGTTTTATTGCAACTTGGTGGGAGTTTGAATGCTTGGTGTTATAGTATTTTTATATCTCAGATGTATTTTTTTACGTTTTAAGTGACACCGAAAACCAAACTTAATTATTCAGCTGACATTTCATTGCTTTTTTTCGGTCAGGTCGTAAAGTTTTACGCATAATATACAAATACAAAGCCACACCTTTATACAAATGCAAATATTTTTGTAAATTGTCGTAATTATATTTTGTCGGACGATTGGCGATTATCCGTTAAGGCGCACTATAAAAAAATTACCTGAAAATTGTTAACACGTTTGGGCACATTATTGAATATTGTAACTAGTAATCAAAGTTAAATTAAAAAAGAAACCGAAGAAAAACAAAAGTTTGTTGAAGCATGTTGAGAAACGTATAAAATTGAAAAAAATATACTAAATTATATAAATACCACATCTTGCGGTAAAAAGTTAATTAATTAAAGAAATATCATAAAATAATATTAATAAATATAAATAAAAATATTTAATTAGAACATTTAAAAAAAAAAAAATGTATTTAAATATTTTTAAAAGACTATTGAATCAACCTCCTCGCGGTGTCTTCTGGGTAAAGCTAATATAGGATCAGATTTAGTATAATATACTAATATATGCAAAAAATATGTGTACAAACGTACTATTATGAAGGGAATATTACGCCCAAACGTTGTATGGATTTACGTCCTAAAGTATTCTGTTTTGGGCAAATGCACCCAAACATTTTTCCCTAGGACGATTGTAGTTAGTAAATAGTAGGTACCCTATGCAAAATTGCACGCAATCGATTCACTTGAGAAGATATAATATGAAATGCGAAGCTGTTAGAAATTGATTGAAATTCATTTAATCATTTTACACAGTCGTATACATAAAATATTATATGGTAACGATGGAATTAATTTTGACCGTCTCGCCTATTAAATATATTATTATATAATTTATGGCATCGTAAAAGCGTAGTATTGTTTTTTTTTTTTTTTTGTTAACTCCGTACCACGGGCAAAACTACCTTATGCTCGTACATAATAATATTACAGACGTATTATACACTTCACACTCTGAAAAGAGACATCAGAGGGATTTTCTCCCACTTCCACCTCCGCCCAAAATACACTGACATACACCGGTGAACACGGGGAGTGAGGTATTTTATACGCCCAGGACATTTTTTAACTGCACAAATCACTGCTTCAGGCTTGATACCGCTACAGATTAAAATAATTATACGACGACATATTATTATCATCTCAGGTCATAAAGACGAATATTCTAATACATATACCATTTTAAAATCGAAGTACCGATATAAAGCAAATCAACCGTCGACTTTCACGTGTGACGGTTATTAAGTTATCCAGATTTCAGGTAGATAACAAAATTTTTATAAATATTATATTACTGCATAGTACCTAATACCTATTTTAAAAATAAGCGTAGTGTACATGTCGTAATTCATGTTGTTATTATACCTTACGCGTGTACTATATATGAGCATACGTACCTATTTATTAATTATTCAAATAAAAATAAAACTCGATTTATCAGTTGAAAAAGAATACAAACGAAATAATAAATTCTTAGCCTATAACATCATGAAATTATACGTTAGAATATCTCTGCGATTGTGATACAATAACGGCGCAAACAACGATTTTCCGATTATTTATACCGGAAGGGATGACCCACACACAACCGTTAGTGAAACGCTTATAATATTAGATCATAATAATAATAGTTAATAGGAAATTATTATTATAATTTATCAAGTTAAAAAATAATTTAATTAATTGTTAACTTGTATGTCTTTGGATGGAATAAATCTATAAATGTATCTTATGTAAGTAGAGTTTCATTGTTTTCATTGAAGTGTTGGCTTCTAATGAACTTATTACTATACCCAAGTAGATATGTGGTATGGAATACATATAGATATTCGTATATTTAAATATACTAAATAGGAATAGAAATAGAAATTCTTATAAATCTTGCAAGTAAACAATCTATAAAAAATATAGTCATACGAGCAAACTCAGTACTTATACAATTCAATGATTACATTTGATTTTTAGATTCTGATCATTTCTGATAATATGTTACCGACTGAAGATACCCTTTATTTAATGTACAACAAAGAAGAATTAAACTACCTAATAACTAATGAGATTTCTATAAGATCACGATATTTTGTATATCTAGTGTGAAAACGCTATTAATAAAACACAATATAACAATTTTGTTTCGTAAAGTTATAAATGATTTTATTTAGCATTTTTGGTGTCAATGAAAAGTTTAAACATTTAACAAATAAAAAAATATGTGAAATTGCTGTCGTGTATATGTTTTTTGTTTTGTTCAAATGTTAGTAGTTGCCAAACCAGGCATTAAACAGACAACTATTTTTCCCATAATACATCACACAAGTTGTATAATGTTATCATTGTTATCAGCATAAATACTATTTTTATACAATAAAACGCAAACGAAATCGTATCGGAATAGCTTGACATTTCGATCAAAACCAAACGGTACAGTGAAATTACTTAATTTTAACTCCGAAAAGTCTGAAATTGACGATTATGAGTTAATCGAAAAACGCGAATGGAAAAGTATTTCGGACTTTTTTTGCCAAGCGCTGTTATAGCAGACTTCAAAAAAATTCACTTCTTTCACAACTACGGCACACGAACTTCGCCTATCGTTGTGTATTGAAATTTCATCGTTAGTCAATTATACGACTTGTTGTTCACATGTAAGTAGCGAGTTCTAACGTGCGTTGACGGTGTGGCCGAGGAGAAGGAAACTAAACCTGGCAAATTGTCATATTATACACAATTTCGCCTGTTTATTCGATATGGCGATTCGACAAAATAACCAAGCTTATAATATTTATGAATAAAACATAACGAGAGAAATGGTACGAATTAAAGTTTTGATACAAATATTATGTTTATCATACAATACGATATTTTCCTTTATAATGCAGGTACGTTATTATACTCTCGAATTTTTAAAAATTTTAATGGTAGAGAAATATGCGTAATGCGCAAATGAAATCGCATGGGAGCCAGCCGGACGGAAATCAGTATAACACATTTTTATATACCAGATTATACTATACTATATTATACATAGTATTAAATTATTGTTCGGAGGTAATTCAATTTACGGACAAAAAATTATGTTCATTTTCCCGCTTTGTGGAAAATAAAAATAAAAACATCAAACGTTCCGAACCAGAATGGTCTGAGTATGAGCTTAATCAAAATGAATTCTGAAATGTTGGTCCATGCACAAAAATTAATAATAAAAGTAATAAATAATAATACCTTAGATCAGACTAAATTAAATCTTCTTTTTTTTTTTTCGTGTTATATATTACCTATAAAGATAATATTTTAAGTCTTTTTAATACGACAGTATTTCATCAAATAAAATTTAGCGTTATTGTACACCTACCAATAAAATGTAGTGATATGCGACAGAAATATACTTTAAATCAAATTTTGACTTACAAAAGTAAGTCTATATAATATACTCAATGTACAATTTTCGACTTCTAAAAAATTTAGCTATACTCCTATTACTTAATAGTGCTATTGACTACATGCCGTTAAGAGAATTAGTAAAATTGACGAATGGTTCAATAGTGCCATTACTTGTAAGATTTTTAACGTATGTTGTACGTTCAAATAGAACTAAACTGATTTTTGTTGTATTTGAGTATGTAATATAAATATTTGATTTTTAAATTAATTTGTAAGAGTATTATTAATATTGTATTTTTAAGGCTTTTAAATTTTTTTTAACATTTTCAGGTAATTATTTTCTGAGCCTTAGTGTAAGTGATAAGTCACTAACGAGTATACGTTGTTATATCTATAGTAATTATTTGAAAATACGAGCCCCGTGCATTGATTATATTTTATACAAATAATAAAATGGACCGTACTAGTTCTGTGAACAACACGCTATCGATGTTATCGATCATTCGAGTCTCAGATAATTCCAAACTATATATAAACACGTCTATTCACTCAAAAATATTAGTAATATTACGTAAACATGAATCGGTTTAGATCATTCGTAATAGAAACACGTGATTTGTGCATGTTATATTATGGCAAAATATTATAATATTTTACTCAACGTATACATTATATGTAGTTAACTTTCACTATACCTATGATTTGACGAACTCCAAGAGATGTTTAGTTACTTTCGTCATATTCATTGTTTGATTTGTGTAGTAGAAGGACAGTCTATTGATTTAATAATGTCGGCACATTTTTAATGTAAAAATTGGATTCACGATCCACCGCTCAATATACAATATACTGTTTAATACTTTAATGTAAGAATAGATCTGTGAATGAAATCGTAAAAAGCAACATCAATCGGTGACCGACTATTATTTCAAAAAAAATACCTACATTATCACCGTATTTGTTGTAGCGTTATACTTTTTATTGTATTTTTATATTAAATCAACAAAAACCACATTTGAACAATGTAATTTTTACAACTTGGGCAGCTGTAATAATATTATCAATCGAACAAAATATAAAATATAAATAAATAACAATATTTTTAAGACAAAAAATTTAAAAATGCATATGATAATATATAACATACATACATAATATTATGTTTAATACAATAGATAATGTACATGTTTGGTATTAAATTAAAATAATATTAATAAACATTATCTCAATTTTTATAGTTAGATAATAAATCAAAAGTATACAAATACATTATTCAGTCATAAAATATGTATACAAACATTTTACAATACACTTTATACCGGGATAATAAAAAAAAAAAATCAATTTTTACCTTTACTAAAGTATCAAGTATACACTGCGATTGATGAGTAATGACAACTATAAAATATATCTTTCTCGCGTAGTCTGATGATATCGGTTCGATAAACAAAACAAAATTCGTTCAAAAGTAATAGTGAGAGTGGAGTCGTAAGGGGTCTCTAGTCGATAACGCGCAGATTCAGCGCCACGAGATTACGGTGTCGATCGATTCAAAAACGTTCACTTTGAAGTCGACGCGGCAGCCAATTTGCGTAATAATGGATATTTTTAGCGTCGCCTTAAGTCACACCTCGGCTCGGATGCTCGGTAAAAAATTCTTCGAATACTCCGGATCTATAATATAGAACTGTGCGCGATAACTTTGAAGAGGGTGACTGTTCGAGCAATCTTTATATTTATGCATTTCGAAGAAATCGAAATGCCAAGCGAAGAAATATTATACGAACGACGAACAAAACGATAACAAATAAAAGTATTACTCACTACAAATATTTAAAAATAATAGTAGGTACGTACCCGCAATGTATGTTTTCCCAACGCTGAATTAAACCGTTTGTTCTCGATAGTATACGGTTTAAAATTATTGTTAATATTTTCTGAACACCTGGCAGGCAGACGGCCATGTATGGTATAAGTAGGTGCGCAATACGTATTATAATAATGTGCTCGGGACTTGCGACGTGCGCGCAGAAAACGGGTAAACACGACGCATATAGAAAGGTTTATTATTTTAAATTCTAAACAACATTTTACATATTAATCTTTCGCCGTTTCGCAATAAAAAAAAAAATCATATTTTTGGTCCAGAAAAATGTCACGTTGAAATAGAGAACAATTTGCAATGATTCGTCATTGATTACGAGCCGCTGGAAAAATAACACAATTTGTATAGGTATATTCGAGACGATTTTTTCTCGAAACTAAATATATTTATTAGTTTGATGGACTGTCGTCGTCAACGCTTTTGCTCTAGTTGGTCCAATTCCAAAAACTTGTACTTGACCAGGACGTCATGTACTTCTTTTTGTGCCTGCACTGACAGCCGCGGCGGCAGAGCTTCCAACGAGGTGGCGATGTATCTGGAGAATAGCTCAGCGGACGACTGCTGTCGTTCGTACATCAGCCTCTTGGCGGGAGGCGCTTCATCAGCCATTGATGACGAAGACGATGGTCTCTTGATTGGGTCGGCCGAGTCACTAACGTACGATGAGCTGTAATCATATGGGGTGCTGTAATTATTGGATCCTGTAGGGCAACTGCTGTCGTCAGCATAATCTATGGACTGGAAAAAATGAGACAAGCATGTGAATACGAGTAATTTGGCAATACAAACAACTTAATAGTAATAAGTTAACATTGACTTGTTTGCATTATCGTAGACATATTTTCTTTACTTTATTTTACAACACATATATCGTTGCAACGAACATTGTAAAATTTTTTTTTTAATACCATTCTAGTTTCTTCTTCAGGTGGTTTAATAACACAGTTTAGGTACAAGTATGTAGCTTATCATAGGTAGTATATTTTAGCATTATCGTATTATAGTATTATAGTGTTTAGGTGTAGTCGTGGATCGAGTTGATCAAAACACATTTCAATAAACACTGTTATTTTAATTTTAAATACTTCGGTTATCATAAATTAAGATTTATTATTGAATATGTATGTTCAATAATGTGAGGGACCCGCTTAAGAACGTTACTCAAGACAGGAAACAATTTTACCTGTGAGTCGTCCAATTCCAATCGTGCAAACAATGGCAGTAGAATATACGAGAATACAAAACGTACCCACCGATCGTCGCTTTATATCGAACAAAAAAAAAAAAACCCCCGGCACAGACCAGTGGTTGTAAACATTTTGAGTCCGTCTGACAGGCCTTCGACGGGCAGTGGTACCTAGATTAGCGGTGAAAAATACCAATAACAGCGAATTTAATTGTTATATGCTTTTCGATTTCGACGATCTTATTCCGCAAACGATTAAATTATTTGATTTAGTTGATTATACAATCGTTGACCGCATATCGTATATTAGCAGAATATCAGAAATCCTAATTATTAACCAATTGGGAAGATAATTAAAGGGAGGCTGCCCTACCGTCCAGTTTGAAACTTAAAAAATTACCGTCAGCGCAAGTGAGGTACTCACCAGCATGTCGGCGGTGGACGGTGACGAGTACAGGCGTTTGACGGCTGCGCCACCGATCATCGAGTCTAATATGGAGAACCAGAGCAGCTTGGGCACGTACGGCGACGAGGCAACCTCATCCTCGGATTGAACCAGGTGTCGCTGCGCCGAGTCTTTGATCTTCTTCAGCTCCTGCAGGTACGTGGATCGGATATTCTTGATTTTGCTGGCTACTTCAGGCACGCCCAGTCCTTCGACCGACATGGCCTCGGCGATCCGTCGGTACGCCCGCAATCTTTCCGTCCGCTTGTTGTACGCCTCGTGCTCTTTGTCCCAAAGCACCCGCTGGTCCCGGTATAGCTCAACGAACTGTAACGTCATCTTTTCATTGAGCCGCACGTTGATGACGGACGACATATCAGCGACGGCAGTGTGAACGAGAAATGGGGGGGGGGGGCGAATGAGGGGGAAAATGGACCGTCGAAAATCAAAAAAAAAGAATCGAACGCAAAACACACCGAACCGGCACCCACGCGCTCTGCGGTCGTACTGACGCCAGTGCCGACGGGGGCGGGCGAGTGCTCGTCGAACGCCCGTTTTGTGTATACCTCTCCTACTCGTCTCGGTCGCTGGTTCCGCGGCAGAGCACAGTGTGTACTATATGTGTATGTGTGTGTGTGTGTGTATGTGGTGCGCTGCTGCCGCCGCCGCCGCCGCCGTCAAGAGGAAAAAAAAAATAATGAATACATGACCGTCGATTATTTACACACACACAATATACGCAGTTAACATAATATATCATAACGTCATAAACATCGAATGATACGGAGCCGGTTCTTCTTTTGGGTTGGGTCGGAAACGGTCGGTGTCGGTTTTCAAATTTTTCTGCTCTCAATCGATACACTGACGACGTTGTTATACTTTTATTGTCGTTTTTGAATTAATACGTTTTTAAGAGTGAATTTTCGCGGCCGACCGTAGAGGAAAAAACATATTTTACGGCGGAACAAGGGGGAAAACTGGTTTCGGGCGCTATCGACCAAACCGCGATCGAAATATAATTTTTGTAGACGCGACATTATTTTATTATTATACCATTTTTACAACAAAAGTGTAATAATCCTTGTCGGGTATATCTGCCATGTGTTCAAAACCGTAATCATTTTTATTATTATTATCATTCTTCAACGCAATAATTTTTTATTCAACGACTATTTATTTCCGAGACGAGACTGCACCGATATTATTTTAAAATATTCACAACGATTTCGGAATCATTTTAATACTACTATTATTACTTTGGCCTCCGTTAACCGTTTCGTAGTTTTACACTTTTACAAGCCGTACGTACAATAACATGTTAAAATAATAATACTATTTTACGTTGTCTTGTGTACCGATAATATTTATAACCGTTGAATAAATAAAAATATGTGCTGTATAACAAACAGTGAGTATCGATTACATACACCGTTCGATTGAGTGGTTTTTTTTTTAGACTGACTGTTTCAAATCGAAAATTGATAATGTAGATAATATTGCAAAGGTCCTTCTCGATTGTGAAATTCCGATTTTAAATGGTGTTTTATAATCATCGCACATTACAATAACAAATTATAAAGGCAAAACAAAATACAAATATATAATACCACCGTTTTTTCGTGTGCAGTCCCCAAGTTTATGTATAAATCGTATAGATATATATTAGTATATAACCACAGCAAAATATATTCACACAATATCGAGTATACTATAGGTACTACTATAAAAAACTTGTATGTTTTCAACTATATTGATTTTAATATTATTGAAAACAATATTATGTAATTTGTATTCGATATCGTTTGCGTGAGCGAACGTTTGAAATATTCCGAGTATTAATACTATTATATCGTATAATATACCCAAGTCCCAAAGAATTAAGAATAAAAAAAAAATATAAGAAAATATATTTATGTACTTTTTGTTAAATGACCAACAACTACGTCGTGTCGTGTAAACAACACAGTAAGTAAAATAATAATTAGCAGTGTAAGTACCTATATGTTAAAAACCTGTGTCAATTATTGTTAAAATTTAGAAACATAACTTACACATTATATTTTTCAAGCAATTTATACATATTTGTTTACAATACAATTATGTACTAGGTATACATAAATATAAAATTATTAAATGTGAAGAACAGATAATAAAAATAAAATACTATTTATAAACATGAACAACAAAACGTGATTTGTTTTTTTTTTTGGAGATAAATCTAGCTGGGATAGGTCATAGGTATGCGTTTCTCTACTTAGTCATTATATTCAACGTTAATTAATAAAAATTATTTTAATTAGAAGCCACGTGACATAATAATAATTAATTAAACGCACAAATAAAATATAGAAAAGTTAACGAGAAAATTCCGTTTTTTAATCAATTAAATTCAATAATTACATTTTATGTATAATTTTGATTCAGCAAAATTATATAAGTATATCAACAATATTGTAGACGTTATGGTTATTAAATAGTTTTTACTGTTAGTTATTAATTACGTACAAATTATTGTTTATTATAATTTATATTTCATAACTCAACGCGTTCGCCTTTCAATCAATCGTTTCAATACCGGTTCGAAAATAAAAATAATGCGTTTGAAATGATCTATCTAAAGGTCTTTAAAGTCAACTTACAAATTACACCAATTGGCCTTTAGACGATCGATGATGTAATATTTCTTCGTATAGTTTCAATAAAACTATCATACGCACGCAAAAAGCAAAACAAATAAAATAAAAGCAACGAAACACGGCTATCATTGAATAATTATGTAATTGCATAATATGATCATTAAAGTATTGTACGAAAATACCTGGTATTTAATGATAAAGAAAAACCAGGAAAAAAAGGTTGTATTATAATCAAAATCTTTGTTTGCTTAGTCTTTTATTTTATTTATTTCAGTAACCACAACTCATGAGACTACGGGATAACGGAATAGACCAGGCATTTGCATAGGTATAATATATAGGTATTCCCATTTCAAAATATTGTGTACGTAGATTGAACATTTTATATTAACTATGAAATATATTATACTTAACTTTTGTATAATTCTCGATTTATAAATTTGGATTTAAATTTTACTACATTGAAAACCAATCATATAAATTATACTCGAGAGAAAATTATGTCTATAATAGTAATTTTCATTATTAGCTTAAAAATTGTGAAATATATGAAATCTAAATTAAATCAGTGTTCATTACCTAAATCAAATAATATACAATTGTTGGTATAAATAATGAAAATCATAGTTTATTCATTATTATTCCGTAAATCGTTCACTGTTGAACAAATTTCGAACCGGATTATAAATTCATAAGAATATTAAAATGAATATAAATTTATTTTGGGTTTTGAAAAATTGTACTTTTCACGTAAAGTAGTCGATGGCAGCCGCGAGAAGAGAAAATAATTAAATAAAATGTTTTTAATGGTTGGGAAAAATTGTTAATGGTGTACCTAATAAGAATTTATACACGCATGCACTGCCAAACATTTATTTCATTCACACAAGTTTTGTAATTAAAAAAATAAAAACAATAACAATAAATAAATAATAAACTGGAACAACATAAAGTTTTTTATGTACTTTGTCGGAGTAAAACACATCATCACGATGACAAGTAAACATTTTTTACCAAGCAAATTAGAAAAAAATAAAGAACATAATATAATAAATGATAATAAAATAAATTTTCAAGTAAGCTACTCAATGAATCGAAAACCGCAAAAATCTCAGCTCTTAATTTATTACATCAGCATGAATTTCTGTATAGGCTTGACCGTATAGATTTCCTTTCCCAGAAACTTAAAAAATGAAACGAATTCAAAAACGGAACACACATTCCTCCTCACATTAAAAACATAGTACGCGGGTTTTGTTTCACGTTT
This sequence comes from Melanaphis sacchari, assembly GCF_002803265.2. NCBI lineage: Eukaryota > Metazoa > Arthropoda > Insecta > Hemiptera > Aphididae > Melanaphis > Melanaphis sacchari. Next base: position 140,816 of record NW_020271179.1, read on the forward strand.
AAAAATTTGGATGAGACGGTATATCAAATCAGTCCCATAATCCGATTTCCAATCCACCTAGTCGCAAAGAAAAAAATTAAATAATACTATTTGTACTCGGTCGTCGGGGCTCTTGGACGAGATAAGGTCGTCCGACAATGATCGCCACGGTGCAGTGCACGAGCAGGAGAAACCGGTCTGAGGTATCTGCGCATGCGCGTGTGAGAGCCTGACGTTATTGCGTCGTCTGAAGGCGGCGTACCAATGTTTTTTTTTTTTTTATCGTCGATTTCCGGAATTTTTGTGGTCCGTTATCGTTTATACGATTATACGCGAGTTTCCAACATTATGTAATGTAGCAATAGATCTTAATATATCTATTATAAATTACACAATACACACGAAAAACAACCGTCTGCTGTAAGATTTATCAAAATCAATCGTCATGTTTATTATTAAGATGACGTCGTTCCGGTATGCATTGTCTTGTACAAGTGTAACACAATATAAAATCTACATACTACATTCTTTCTACAGTTTAGAGCACATTTACTTATAATCAAATCTGTCGAGGAGAATATAAACTGTGATTTTTGTATTTTATTTTATAATGAGTTATGAATAATTTCAATTTACAATTTCATAAAACTCGTTTTAAAATTTAAGATAAACATATAAAAAACTTCGCTCAAACATAATTTATTTAATGTTCTTTGGATGACGTGTTGTATCTTGTATACTTGTTTCCATCCAATTTACGAATAAAATAACACATTTTGCATTTAGAGTAAACTCCATTTAATTTAATTTTTAATATTAGATTGAATTGATTTATTATCAAATTTAAAGATAAGAATATCTAAGGCCGCCCCTAGTTTTTATTTTTTTTTTTTTTTTTAATTTTAGAGTAAATTATGCGTAATTTAAATGATCATTTTAAAATACAACATAATATGCGGGTTATAATAAGATGTCCCCATTAAAATTTAACGATTTTAGATTTTCGTACGGAGTTTTTGAAAGGCGCAAGCATAAAATAAAATCTTTCTCTGTAGCAGTAGCTACATGTCTGTTTCAAAATTAGTATTTAAGTAAAAACGGGAGTGTCTTATTTTTTGGAGAAAATGCTAAAAAAATATAATTTTTGACCTCGATAAATATGCGCATTATAATATTTTAGTATGCACGTGAGAATCTCGTTTAAAAATAAAAATTATAACAATATTATTTGAAGGACGATTACAGAATGTGAGAATATATTGTGGTGAACTGCGGTCAAAAACCGCGATCTGCTTAAATGGCAGGTTAGGTTTGTAATATTATAAAAAACGAAAATTATATGAATAAATAAAAATATATAAAGCATTATAATAGTCTTTTTAGTCATTATAATATTCATGTAATGTTAAAAACCGTTTGCGTGAGTTAGTAATTGAGCGGATTTAAAACAATTAATACAGTATTATATAAAAATCTCAATAATTTTATAAAATCAACAATTACGCAGTAGTGGTTTTGACAAAAACTCTAAATTAAAAGGGGAAGAGGCTAATTTAGAAAAATGTTTTCAACCTCTTGTTAAGACTACTCAAATATACGAAATTATTAATTATTGACAAACGTCGACAAATAATCCTCAAAACTGTTGTTGCTCTCCGCCTAAAAAAATCTTAAGATTTTCAAATTTGCGTTATTCTTTTTAGAGGTACCATAAAAGCTTCATAAGAATTTTATATAGTTCAAACTTCAAACACTACATATTTGTAGCAATGAGATCGGAAACTATAATAAATAGTGCAGCAATCGTTATTTTTTTGATCACGCACGCGTCGAGTTTGATTAACATTTTATTCATTCGTTTTCGTTTTATGCACATGATGCTTATATACAATATTCGACTGCGACGTCCCGAAATAAAACCGCGCACGGGTGCCAAAAACGGATTTCAGCGCAACATTTTTTTATTATGTGGCGATTTTTCGGAATAATCACGGCGAGCAAGCACCAAAGCGTTTGCCGGAAAGATGTTAGGTACGTGGCATACGAAATGCACTCGTCAATGCCAGTAAATTGTTATCAATCGATTTCTGTGTAACTTTATTATTACGTAAATCATTTTTTTTTTTTTTTAATTTCATACAGCTACGTAAATAATTAATAATCAATACATGGTTGTAAATTGTAATATTCCGCGAACACATACCCAAAACAGCCATCAAAATTCCGTTTATGATAATTAATAACAATAAATGATGAGTTTTAATCATTCAAAATTATTTATCGTATTTTTATATTATTATCATATTATCAGTATATCACGTATTATTCGTATTAAAATTTAAAGTGTGACAACCATTTTACGCACATTTGGAAATAATTTACCTTAAAATTGATACTGTTTACGTTCGTAATATTTTTTTTTTACAAATAATTGTAATTTATAATACCTAAATAAAAATATTTATTTAGTAATAAATAATAATACAAATTATAAATTATGTTCTCGTAAAGATGTTAAGAATAAAATTATTGTAGGACATTTTTACAGTTGATTTGTGAAGTAATAAAATATAAAATGTAACTATCTATTTATAGATTATTTTATGCCGTTTTTACATGCAACAACTAATAGAATAAAAATGTTAGAAAGTTACCCATCATAGTAAAATACTATGGTCTATGATGCTATTATCATTTATCATTAATAGGTAATAATTAAAAATTTAAATTACGGTTAAAATTAACAACATTTTTTTGTCTATTTTATTTTTAAATTTTTATTTACTTAAATAGTTATACATTTTTTGATATCGGAATCATTTATTAAATGGAATTTTTAAAATATTTGTAAATGAGAAAGCACAAACATATAAATAAAACAAGATGGAAAATTTGAGTTCAACATAATCAATTTATCAATTTTACATTGATAGTTTCAATATTATTATTATGGCAAACTTAAATGCTAAATTTTAAAAATGCACATAACACGCACATAATGATACGCAAACAATAACATCCAAACACATTTAATTTTTCTGACTTTTTAGGTTCGATAATAGGCCAATTAATTTTCAATTATTAAAACTAACAGTACAAAATTAGTACTGCTATAAACGCAAATTTCCTCTATAATGGCGTGCGTCTGTAAAACGGAGACAACGCGTACTTGTGCAGCATCTATGTAAATGGTTTACACTTGGTACTTACTATCTATAAGCTAAGCTTAATTAAAAAAAAAAATTATTTTGTCCGTCACAGAATGTCGTTGAACGCGCACGCCGGGTGTCTGAAAATGTAAAAGTTATGCTATTATTTAAAAACAAAAAAATACTATTGTAGGTTATAATAACATACAGTGTATACCTATGTCGTCGTTTTTAGGTCGAATACTTAATAATTATTTCTCGTGACTCGGCGCAATTCAAGAGCGTCCTGCTGAGTCGATCGATTTTTAAAATCGTAAGTTAAAAATACATAATATTATTGTAATATTGCATTATATTGTTTATATTATTACCTACGTTGTGTGAAATAACGATCAATATTTAATTGAAGACTTTGTCCGAAAACTCGACAGCGACAGCAAATAATAATGAGACGACGTGTACGGCGTTTTATGAGCGACGATACAACTTCGAATTCTCATGCTGTACTCGTATGTTGAGCGTTGGAAAAGTGAATGATAAGAGAAAAAAAATTCACTTGTATTAAATACACGTTATCTATTAAACTTGGTCGTAATCAACTGACTGGTTCGCGTTTAAACGATTAAACGTCGATTTTGAGTGAAAAAGTTCAGATCGGCATTCGGTTTGCAGTAGATGAAATGAAATAATCATCATAAAAACCCGTTTTGTATTACTGCGTCGTCGTAATTCACGACATATGAAATCGGTCCGAAAACCTTTAACACACACCGCGTTGTCGTGTAGTATATTCTGCAATATACACGTGAGCATATACAAATATATTATACACACACACATATTATATATATATAATATTGTCGTGCCTATGAGCAGTACACCAGGGCCCCCGCTTTGTCATAAACCGAGAATCGAACCGGTCTCTCGCCCGACAAGACGACCGGTGCGGAACGCATCCGACATCGGCGGCAGCCGGCTCTCGCACCATGTTATTATTACTTTATATTATTATTGCACGTATACATTATGCACAACGCGCCCGCGAGGACGACGACCGGGGCGAAACGTTTCATCAGCTTCCAACGCTCGGGGTGACCCGACAAGGCAGCAAACGTACAACAACCATGTACATCCGCAACACTGTTGTGTACAATACGGTCAGTCATTGGCGTCATATAAAATTATGATGTGTTTGAATATGCTTCGGACAAAATATTTCTGCCAGTACCGGCAATACTCCCTGTTCCCCTATGTATAGGTATACCCCATCTCTGCGTACACCAAGTCCACAGTAATTACGTTCAATTAATAAATATGTATACATATAGGTTTTGAAAGATATATCGTTTGCCCGCATATACGTATGTGTATTAAATATCGATGAACGTAAAAAATTGTGTTTTAATTTTTCTATTCGCCGTATTATTTAATAAATAAACAGCTAGTACTTGAATATTAAATATCGTTTCAGTATTAATACGTGCATTATGAAACTAAACCAGTTTTTAAAATTAAAATTCACCCGACATAAATCTCATACAGTTTTCAGTGTTTTCACAGACAATATTATTTTTTATAGATATACGTCGTTCTGAGTGGTAGCTTTAAAATAGTGATCATAAAATATTAATTAGCGTGTAAATGCTACTCACCTTTACTGAATTTTCATACATTTGATAACATTTTTAAATAAGACTCTCTAGCACACATGCGCACACATTCATAAACGGATAGATTGGTAGATTGGTGGCGAGAGTTAGGGATCTTAAGCCCCCTAACCATAAAAGACTTAATAATCCATTCGTTATAGTTTTTTTTTCTTTTAATTTTTATTAGCTTCCGGTTATAGTAATACTTAATATAAAATACCCATTACCCACCCGTTACCACATGATATAAAATACATGTAGTAATGTAGTCTGTTTTTTTTTTAAGCCTTACATATATTACCAAATATTTGCATAGGCAGTAGGCACTCATTATAATGTTCATTTATACTTGTCACACACCGACTGCTTGTTTCTTAAACATTTGACTTATATGGAAAAACAGTTAACGTCTCCGAATATGTATGTAATAATTTGCGTCGTGTTTTGAAGAATATATTTCTAGTCAGATACGGTTTTATTTTGTTGTGGGTTTTTTTTCGAATCCGAAGATTTTGCAATGTGTTTTTTTAAAATATTTCAAACTTGTAGTGTGAGAAAGTAAAACATTAGTATATATTAAATTTTAAAGGGCTGTACATAAACGCGGACGATTATGTGTTAATGCACTTTCTGAAATTAAAAACGAAATATTATTACCCGGATGGAAAAATCGTAATTTGTCAACCCAACGATGACCCATCCACTCCTATTTAATAATAATAATAATAAAAGGAAATTTTCTACTTTTGGAATCCTTATCATGAATATTCTGTTTTGTACGCGAACGTGGCACTCTCTCCGTTCTCGCTTCGTAAATGTATCAATGACGTACGCAATCGTCTGTCGGAGGCCGTCTGTTTATACATACAAACACACACAACGTGACAATTTATGTCTAGAATTATGTGTACACAAATACGATAACTGTCGTTTATCTCAGCAAAAACAGAAGGAAAAAAAGGGCCATACGAACTCTACAAGACCCTTCGATGGAGTCCTGACCTCGACTATCGCTTCAGCGGTCGTCGCTGATAATATATCATTATCATTATTACATTTATAGACGTTTAAAACGGTGTGGAGCATAATAATAATCGTACGAAAAAAAAACGCCGGCTGTAGTCCTAACCCAGATGTCGAACGGCGATGATAAATATATTTTAATGATCGTCTCTCGAACTGGGAGGATTTACGTAGATAATATGTGCGCGGTTTGTGTTACAAACGAAAACCAGAATAATGTCGTCGACGCACACTGTTCGTGTCGATGCCCATGTAGGCACGTAGTACATATGATGCGCGGGGGAATTCGCGATAAGGTTATTATGCGATTGGGGGAGGTGCAGCACGCGGCGTCGGGTCAGGAGCATAATATTGTAAAATTATATACGATTTAACGGCAGCTATCACTATGTTATATGTGTATACAAACCAGTCCCCGCCTGCGCAGTCGTTTGTAATGCATGTGTTCCGATGTTCCGAAACATTTTTGTGATAACGAGAAAATGTTTTTGCGCGCTCGAGTCGATGTGATACAAAAAAAGGCAGGACACTTCCGGTTAGGGGGTACTGCATAAGGCAATAATACTATCATAATTGATAATTATTATAATCTAATTAATACGATTATTGTGAACATCGTGTGAAATAACGGTCGAACGCTTAATCACGTGTTACAAAATTGCACGCGGTGGCGTCGTCGGTGACGATGATGTCGAACGTGTTATTATTATTATGATTATGACGGTAGATTACTGTTTCTAATTCGACGCCGCGAATTATTATATAAATCCTTAGAATATATTCTGCTGCTTTCGCGTCAATTTCTCATAACCCCGTGTGTACAGTGTGTCGGCGTATAACTAATATATTATGTAGTGCCTACCTAATAATAATTATCATCATAACCGAGTACAGATTATATGCATTAACGTAGCGCTCAGAATACTCATCATAATACGTATGTGTTTCGATGATAATATGGATAATGACGTCGGAGCCGACTAACCGATCCATATTATGTAATGCAATGAATATTTGATGGAGTGTCAATATATTACAGTGATATGATCAGTGTGATATATCGAAAATTTTCGGTCCAATGTAAAATTAATAAATTATATAATAATCTTAACATTCTTAACAAATTATAAAATAAAAAATAATCTATGAAATTGGTATATAATAAAATTGGTCATACGCATTCAATATTGAATAACAATTTAAAACGTAATTTTATTTTTTTTGTAAATCACATTCATTAATTTTATTAGGGCGCTAACGAATACTTACAAGACAATTAAAATAACGTTTAAATAAATACCATCTATATCTACATTTGTCATAATACGTTACTATTTAAAAATGTTGTGTCGTGCACTTATGCTGGTGTGACGCGAATCGATGCTTTGAACTTTGAAGAAGTATGTCTATCGTTCAATAGTACTTTATCTATGTTCGGATTGAATACTGAAAAAGTTAGTTTATTGATCAACAAGTAATTCAAAATGACTTTTGCAAATTTCAATGTTATTGAAATGACCGGAGAACATTGTGGTGAATAATATATTATTGTTGTTTGTAATAAATTACTGCGAGTCGCAGTCTGCGACAACGCATGCGTTCAGGATTATAATATGGGGGCCTATTATTGTGCAAACAATTACCGAAAATTATTGTCATTGTTTGTGCCGTCGAACGGACCACCGGGAGGCGCTCGAGACACAAAACGTCTAAAAACCTACTTATTCAGTACTTAATATAGTATATACAACTATTCAATCACAATTGTTTGAACGCATTTGAAAAACAGTCTCACATTTTTTTTATTTTAAATGAAAACACTGGCGTAGGCGGATGACATCAAATCGTTTGCCGTGAAGAACGTTGTTATAACATTCTACAGTTAAACCTTTCCAAATTCAGAGTTCGAAAATAATTGAATTCGACGAACCGCGAATTGGACGTTGCATTTGTCATTCTTGATACATAATAATAATATTGTAAATAGGTAGGTACACCTAACGTTCGTCAAATATTGCCCAAGTAATAAGTTAAATATTTTCCAAGTACAGTAGCTATAAAATGAGTTCGAAAAAAAAAAGATAACAGTACTTAATTTAGAAGAGACACAATACCCGTAAATATTACTGTGTTTGTCCATTAGGTAAGTATACAGATAATACTGTCAAAAATCTAAATATTATTACGTAAAATAAAAGGCATCTAGGTCAAATACAAAGTTTAAATACCTTAATATTTTTTATACAATATTGAAGTTGTTAGAGTAAGTATAATTATACCATAATGCATAGATATTTAAAGATTCTATTAAATTATAAGTAATTTAATTGTAAAAGAAAACGTAAAACGCAGTAATTTCATTGTTAGACAATTTTTTACCATAAACATAATTCGACATTATTTCGAAATAATTCTCTTATTTTTGATCCATATATTATCACGTCACCTAGACGTCATATTTTCGATATTGCTTGTAGTGGAATTTCGCTATAATATGCCTTATTACATACAAGGAGAAAGTATAGTATTATAATATATACATACGGCAATTGCCAATGGATATCGATCCTCAAAAAACAATTTTCGGAACGATATACCATCAACATGGACCATGGTAGTATTATCATACCTCGTCGGAATATCGTGGGTGCGATATACCTTTTCAACTCTCTATTTCGAATCACGCCTACCAAATTAGGTAATATAATATGATAGAATTGCTACCGAATTTTCGATCACCACGATAAACAATAATGTGACCGAAACTAAAAACAATATTCGAATTAAAACATTGTTATTAATTTGTCATAGTCGTCCGTTTCGACGAGACCGTATATACTAGTCGTCATTTGATGTGCACACTGAACACGTACATAGCGGCATAATGCTTCCGATTCTGAGTAACCCTGAAAACAATTGACTAAATGTGCCACCGCATTATGAATCATAACTTAAGGTTTTTTATATTTTGTCGATATGGATTGTGTTGTAAAATTCAGATTGTCGAAGATTGACTAATAGGACCCACAAATCGAGACTGAAACAAACAATCATCGATGTTCAAGTCTATTTCACCCATAATTATATCAGTAAAACATAATTTTATGTCGTCAGTGCGCGGTGTAAATATCGTGCCATTCACATATAATTTATAATAATTATTTAATAAATAATAATTTAATATTATATTGTCGCAATACGCGGTAGGTTCTCGTGAGGAGTGTGCATTGTCGTCGTTACACGCGGTGCGCGGCGGCGGCGGCGGCGGCGATAGTGCTGGTGGGAGCAGTATACTCGCTAAATCCGTTTGGCTTGTGTACAAAGCATATTATTGTTTTAAGTATGTCCGTCTGTTGTAATCGACGACCTTCGACGAAACGATATAATATTTTTATAAAACGGTTTTACGGAGAAATCATCCTTATGCACATACAATCACGCGAATTGACAACATACGATCCAAGCGCGACAATAATCATCATCATAATAATTATTATCGTTGTTAAATGTTAGGTATTATTAATGTATTATTATGATTTATGATCAAGGCGCGACCCCGCGTCGAAAATCATTTGAAATATTGTACGTACAATAGTAATAGCATACATTGCGGGTACCGAGGCACAGCGATATGTGCGGACGATCGTACCATCGATATTATCGCAATATTGTTTTCAGCATATTTAATAATTGGTAAACGAAATATTATTATGTTAGACATTTTGTTATTTTCAAATTTAAACGATAATCTCTAAGAGTATGATAAATGATAATATATTGTTACATCGCGGATTTTAGACGCGTCCGTTCGATCGTTCGTCTGTTTACGTGAGACTACGAGAGAACAGGCGAATTGGGTCGTAATTCTTTTGTAATTTTCCGACGACATATTATTTTATTGGTACATAAATAACGGTAATAAATTAATTAACTGTACGGCGGATATACATACCGGCAAAACAGCTCGGGGATGTATATACGGCGTATATTATACGCACTGCACCACCAACTCTCAAATTCACCAGTGTGCGATGAGATGGGTAGAAGGGAAGGGTGACGGAGAACTCGGAATGCCGTTCGATAATAAGGTCGGTTTTAGGACGCACCAGGGGGATTTTCCACTTTTCCGCGTTCCTCTCGCCCGCGCGTGCGTTTCCGTCAAGTTTGTTGTGCCGCATACAATATTTACACACACACATACATATTGTAAGTATAAGTATGGTAAATGTTGTTCTCTTGAATTATTACAATCCATTTAGCGGCCGCCGCTGAACACGAGCGCGGACGTCTCTCCTCGACTCATGGGTAAACTACTATTCATTATTATAATCATCAGAAGAACGTGTAATAGTATCGTGTCAGCCGGCGTTATTCCATGCGATATTATAATATTAAATAGTGAAGGAGACCGAGACCCATCGGTTTTTGCCGCAATACAAAATGGGCGAAAATAGGGAGTTAAATCGATTGGAGCTTGAGCCCTACACATTTTTTTTTACAGACGCTGCCCCGACACAATCCAATCTAGTAGATTAATACGATTTTACAATAACTCTTCGAGAAAATTAATGCGTAACGTATTTTATTATCGATTGATAACGATCACTATTCACAATATTAAATGGTTCGCCTTTTTAGGCATTGCAAAAATCTTTTAAAACCATAAATCATATAATAATGACACATAAATATTTATACAATTTCAACTCTGTCGGTATTCCATAAACCTGCGGCGTTAAATAGCTCTTAAACGGTATTGTTGGCCTAATTTTCGTCTTCAGTGTTTGCACCGATGCGAAGACAGTAATCGAAATAAATCGAAGAACATTAATTAGTATAGATTACGGTTTGGAGGGGGTTGGTTTCTATTCGACCCCATTTGCACCTAGGTATGTATTTATGGAAAATAAACGTTGACAGGATGCGTATACGCTCATTGCTCATAGCACATACGAAATAAATAATAGCACACAACGGCGGACGACACGCGCAGTATACGAATACGACGTTATAATATTATAATATCGTAATATCTGCGTGTGTAAAAAAAAAAAATGATCACTTTAGCCGCATTATCGCGTCCGAGCGGAACGTATAATGAGAGTTGTTAGGTGGTTTCATTGTGCCGCACATGTGTACAGGTGGGTAATGGGTATACACGATGTTGTATAACATGTAATACGCGTGCAGTGAGAGCTGTTGTATTATTATTTTTCTTTCCCGTCGTATACAGCACGCTGAAATCGAGAAAATTCTGATAATATTCTATATTTCTATTAATTATTGTTTATTATTATTATTATAGGTACCTCTTATCATCGTGCATGTTATACAGTTTATAGTATTATTATCTGTCCATCGTCCATAAGCTCTCGAAAAAATTGCAGCAATAAACCGTTAACGAGTTTCCTGTACAATTTCAACGTATCGGCGAGACTAATATTACACCGCATTCAATTTAAATGATTTTACGTAATTCATAATAGTTTATCGTTTAGTACCTATCATTTTTATTTTATATTATGCGTCTATAGAGTATAGAGTGATTAGTGATATTGGTAAGAAATTTTAAATGATAAATTTATTTAAATGATTGTATACGCATGCCATTCTATTATTAAATAATATTGTATGTTTTCAATTTCAGAAAATTAATTTCATTTTGGAAATGTAATGTCACTATAAGTCTAATAATTATAATAATATTACTTAATTACAATATTTCTATAATATTATTCGAACGCGTTGAACGTACGTGATGTATAAATAATAAATATATAATACTATATTAATTACTCACCAATATACTCGTAATTATAAATTAATATACAGTATACTCTGTATACTAATTACTATGTTACAGTTATAACACCAACGAGTAAGAATTATTTGAATATACGGAATTGTGTAGGCACATAATTTTATCCTCGGCTTTTTGATTTAGGTTTTTTCGTTGACATTATTATATCATATAAATTATACCTATTATTATTCGTTTATAATATATAACTATACTCCCGTCACCCAAGCTCGTAGACATAAAACAATTCGGTGGGAGGTATATGTCTATAAAATTATTTTCAAATTAATTGAAAAAATAATCTTTTACGGCTATGTCAAAAAGAAATTATTTTTAAAAAAAACATTTCGTGAAGGAAGAGGTTTTGAACCTGTACTCCGCAAAAACTGGTATAGTTTTAATCTATGCTCTTGTTTGTCACGAAGAGACAACGCACAATGATATTATACATATTAAAATTATACATTCACATAAAATTGTTTATTATCGTAAAATGGATATATTTTTGGCGAGGTCTCGTATCCGTCCGTTTATTGTGTTTTACAGCCGCAGTCGACCGCAATTTTCAATAGAGTGGCCGTATTATATACGTATTATGCATGGTAGAAATACCTCACTATAGCTATGCCCACGGTTAAAGTGACGTTTTTTTTTTTTTTTTTTATATAAAATTATGATTGAGTAATATAAGTAAAAGTTAATATACATAAAAGTATGTATTGTTCATGCCACACAATTATGGATTGTCACAGAACGGCGCCGGTTATAATATATACGTCGGTGCGATAAACGTTGGCGTAGGTGATGGTGGAGCGACAAAGAGATGAACGAGGTAGAAATGGCTTTGGGTTTCTCGGCGTGAGTAATTAATAGGTTGTTAATTTTTCTGCTCCAGTGGTTCGCGGTTAGACCGGGACGTATGCTCGGGGGCGCCCGCGGCTGCGACGGAGACCCGTCCGTGGAGGTAATCCCGGAAAATACACACGTCAAATAGACCTACTTTTTATAATTTATAATGAACACCGCGGACTTTGGGTGTCCATTGAATTATTTATAAGTGAAGAATCGTCTCGACAGTCGGCAGTAATTATTATATTCCGATTACATTGTTTATATACTCGTTGTTCCGTCGCGTCATCATCGGATTATCCTCGTCCGTGGGCGGACGGCGGTGCCGGCCCTGCATTTTCGGCGGACGACGAAAAAAAAAAAATAACTACTCCATAAAAAAATTATTACATGCGGCGGATAAATCGAGACAACGTTTCTTTGGTTTAGCACCTGTTGTCGACCGTCCGTCTCTGTGTATAACGGCGGCGGCTGTGGCAATTCCAGAAACCAACAATGAACAACCTTATGCGCGTATACCTACATGTAGTCTTCCAGTCTCCAGAGTTCTAGCGTGTACCTATATACATAATAATAATATAAATGTGTATATAATACACACATAATATCCGCCGACCCGACGCACAACAATGTACGAAACAGAAAATATTGTTTTTTTTTCTTTTCTTTCGTGTTCATTTTATTCATCATATTATTATTATATCCGTGAACTCTTGAATGCGATACACAAAAACGTCGGGACCCCTCCTATATGTATATATGTATGTACGTGTTTGTGTGTATGTGTGTTATTCTGCTGTTGCTGCTGCTGCGGTACACGCGATAATGTTACGACAACGGTGGCGGCGGGTTCCCATGAACGTCAAAAGTGAAATCTTCTTCAACGCAGAATACCGCGTATATAGTATTATAGTATTCACTCGTTACCTCTGGTTTCTAAATTTCAAACTCTTTTCGTCAATCGGTTCATCGACCATCGAGCACGTCGTTCGACACCGAATTAAAACTAACCGCGACTAGCTTGTTATTATAATATATAGATTATATTAAATATATTATGTAAAGACGACATTTTCCGTTCGACAATATTGTTGTATAATACATTACTGAATACTGACTGACACTTGACAGATTATTATTATTATTTTAGTTGTTCAACAAAAACATATATAGATACTCTCCACATATAAATATATAGGAACCAAATGCTAAAGGAATATGTACGATGACTACGACGCATAGTGATGAACAGTTTAAGTATGTCAATATGTTACAACAAAGACTATATATTTTATAGTACGGCTATATAGAAAATATTATTAAACAATATGAAAAACTGGAAAAGTTAGTGTGCTGTATTATATAGTATAAGTATTGAATCTCATATAGTAACTTGTCACTAAGTAGGTCACTGTAATGAATGTGTTATCAACTTGAATTCAATGATAAATCAGTGTAATCTGTATAGGTTATAATAGGTAAACGATGAAAAAAGGATTCTGTAGAAACTAGAAAGGAAAGTCAATAGTCTGTCAGCCAATATTTCTAAGGATATTTTATTAAATATTTAGTAATTTATTTTTTATTATTAGTAATATGATAATATGTTGAAATAATTTTTACCAAAATCAAATCACATAATATATTATTCCACATAGTATAATTAGTTGTTATTAAATGACTAATCAATACTGACGTCAAAAATCTGCTTTAAGAATCGAAGTTCACAATTTAGAACTCCATTATTACTTCGCCCTACATGTCAACGTTGTCTTTGTGGTTATTGATCGCTAATTTTAAAATTCCAGGACGATTCTCGTGGGAATGTTTGGCCTTCATAACACAACACAACTCACAAGGCTTACAAACTATTTAATATATTTCATTTTATAACTATTATATACTATAAATCTCATTATAAAAACTTATGTCTTATTTTACTTGAGTTTTTGAGTAATGAGTATATATACGAGTAAGAATGTTCTTTAAAACAGTTAATAGATGGTCTAATTTCTATACCATATACGACACGATGACTTATTCATTTTTTGAGTTGTAAAAATTCAAATTACTATAATATTGATTTGAATAACCTCGACTTGTGTTCTCAGATAGGTGAATTAATTAGTTTGATTTGTTCATATTATTATTCAGTTTAAAATTGGATTTGAATTTTTAGTTATAATTTTCGATTTTGATATTATAGATTATTAAATGTACTTTAATTTATAAAGACAGTGTGTAGTAAGCAATATATCTACTAGTACGTTGGTTTCTGAAATTATTATTATTTTCAAAACCTGCAGTGTTACGATATTGATTATGTTTATGAAATGTTTACTGTTGAAGTTCGGTTGACTAGTGAAATTTGCAGACTAGTATTTCTATTAAATTCATTACTTTTGTGTTCATTTCAATTTTTTTCCTATTAACATTATAATTGTCATTGATATCATAACTTACACAACTATTCCGATTATTATTGATTCATTTAATTATTAAATGATAATTATTAACTACATAGTATTATTATAATCATTTTTCCACAATTTTTGATTTAAGGTCCTATTAATGTTTTAAGAGCATCGAAATTCTGTATTTATAGTATATTATAGTATTACTTTTGTTAAACGTTTCTTTTTGTGGATTTTACCTTTAAAAAATTATTTTACAAATCAGAAATAAGTGTACTCGTATTATTATTATTATAAATATAATCGGGTTATAAAAATCAGTAATAGAAAAGCTCAAAAGCTTGAAAAATTAAATCGATTTTCTCAATTTCGTCATAAGTATATGGATTTAATATTATAATAATCGAAAATATGCCAAACATTCTGAGACAAAGCATTTTAAATTTAAAAAAAAATATATAAACACACGTATCATTGTAAAACCAATACATTAATTGCTCTGTTCAGCATTTAAAATTACGAAACGCACTGTTCAAAGTGTAAAAATCGATTTTCTCCAATAACTCGAAAACATAAAGGTACTCATATTAAATATGGGTGATCAAGGTGTGTATTATATTATGATGTCCACAGCGTAATATTATGTACGTGTTCTTAAATAAACCGTTCACGTAACTGCTGTAGGTACCTGCACCGTTGTGGCGCAGTAACACGTATATAATAGATTGCCTATATTATATGCTTATATACAATATAATATATTTTATTGTATAATGTATAATCATATAGTAATACATTCGATGTACCCGGCAATTGTGATTTCGCCCACAATAATTTATCGTGTAATTAACTTTTCGAAAACCACCCATGTTAACCACCGACAAACAACCCCCCCTGTTATTACATTATAGGTCAACACACACATATATGTATATAAATATGTACGCCGTCTGTATATGACCTGCGAAGATAAAATGCTTTTTATAATACTTCCATTCGTCTGCGTAGAAAAGGGTTTAGAACAAACGTTCCGGCAGAAAATAAAATTATGGTGTATATGTGTGTGTTTGTGTGTGTGATGGGAAGAAACGAGACGCACACCGCGCGATATTACACGTACCCTCGATATCATAGTAGTTTCGTATGATGTAATATATATACATAAACACAACATTGAACATATACGTTTTAATTTTTTGTTGATTTGCTCCGACACAGTCGGCACGGAAAATGTAAATATGAAAAAAGTAATATAATAACGAAAATATTAATTGTTGTTAATAAATGTTAGTACAATAGTAGGTACCTAAATGTAGGTGTACATGAAAACGATCGTCGAACGAAACACGCAATATCCGCATATAAATATTCGTTCAAATATAATATCCGCCGTGAAATAAACAATAATAATCATAATAATATGACATTGCGGTCTCGATTCGCTCGGTTATCGGAAGGAAAAGAGAAAGTTAATAGGATAAAAATGAAGTGTTTTCTCAAATGAACCTCTCGACCCGGCTTCGCGTCATTTACTCCGCGTTGGTAGGTGTAACGCGTATTGCGAATCCATCGCAAAATCAAATGGCCGAGAACTTATTTTTCGCGTTGTCGTCTACGGTATCTTTTATATAATATATACGAACACAAACGTAATGTATGTGTATACCAGCTATACAAACAAACCACAACAAAACTTTTCGCCACGACACCGTCACATTATTATCGTTTTAAAAACTTTGTATAACAATGAGTGTGACGGAGGAAAAAATCGAATTAATGTACAAGTATTAAATAAAACCCCTGCACCGCATTGAGAATAATACTCTGAATACCGCCTCCAACAATGATATACTAATAATATTATTTATGTTGTGGCAGTACAATTATTTTAATAGTAATGTTATATTTATTATATAAATTATTATATCACCACTGTGCCATCGCGACGACAACACCGTCGATGGCCTCTGCTGAGAGGTGAGTATATAATAACAATATACAATAGTGTCGTATGCATGCGATATGTGCGTAGATGTGTGTTTAGCGCGGTATATATATCGCCGCGGGGAGGTCGTTTAATGATCGGAAATCTAACACGCACTGCTCAACCCCTCGTCGATTCGTTCCCCCGCGTGTGTGTTCTCAAGGGCGTGCGATGAATGAAACCCTCTTTCGCCACAACGTGGAAAATATTTAGTCGGATATTTTTACGTTTGTACGCGTATACACACACAAGCACGCAGTTGGTGTGTACGTGTGAACCGTGGTGCGAGTGTGGGTAGGTAACACCGCCGCTGCCCAGGCTGAAAATACTATTGTTCGTATTATCCGCGATTGCCGCCGCCGCCGCCGCTGCAGAGTAATAATAATATTATATATACACTCGCTGCGTGATGTACATGTACGACAATACAATATTATATGTAGACCGGCTATATCGAATCAATATTTACAGAACGTCGTTTTGGAGGCCGCGCGCCACTATATATGATACATATTAATATAATAATGTCATGTGCAACTGCAGCAGCAGCACGTTACACAGGTACCTAAACAGGTACACTACCCCGTACCCACGAAAATATCATACCTGACCCAGTCCGTTCGTTCGACATACAGTATTTACGCCGCGTCACCACCCCCTCGCTACATAGGTATATACACCCAGCAACCCAGCGCTAACGCGTTCTATTATTGTTATTATTATTACTATTATTAATGCCGTCCGTTTGACATCCGTCCCGTCCCTCCACCCGATGAACGCCCGTCACCGTCATCGAGATCCACGGAGACTGCGATGGCTCTGAACTCGAGCGTGTGTTCACAATAGTATTTCGATATCATCGTTTGAATTATAAAAAAAAAAGAAAAAAGAAAAATGGGACCCATCTGAATTATTACATTATAGTACTGCGCCTGCGCGTGTTGTTTGGGGGACGGAAAAAAAAATTTGTCCACTTGACTGACGTAATAAAATATTTAAAATTGCTGTCGCGACACACACAAACACGCGGGGCTCGATAGTCGATAGTCACCTTTAAAAATATACTCGTCAGTTTCATTGAAACGAGTATAATATAGTAAAAAATGTATACGATTTTCTTATCGTCATTATATCGCGATTGTATTAATATAGTATTATGTAATAGTGCTCGGAGCATAGCCATTATGTCACCACAGGCTGTATTATGATATCGTCGTACGGCTTAGGTTTTTTTTTTAGTGCCGATTTATGAATAATGTTCTACGCGCAATATAGAAATCGATAGTTAAAACTTTTAAAGCCAAACGAATTAATTGTTTTATACAAACAGATGGATTTTATTTCGTTGTAATGAGTTTTGAATTATTACAAAGGTAATTTCTGTAATGGCTATATAATAATATTGTATAGTAATATATTCAGAAAAAACTGTTGATAATAATTCTCTCTTGTTTAAATAATAAAATAATAAAAGTCATATAAAATCTGATGTTGCTGGTCACAAAATTTGTGGAAGATAATTTAATTGAGGTATAATTTTTGCAAAAAAAAATCTCATTAAATATTAATAATATTTGTGCAAAATAAATAAATATTATACTATGCTGATTATAGTGCAATAATTATGTTTTCGCGTTTAGTTAGATTTAATTGATATAGATACTGATTTCTGTTTTATTACATTTTCAGTTGAACGCTGTTCTGCTGTAATATATCGCCATCTTCTGTGCATCACTATACTTATTGTATTTACAATAATTAGTCAACTCGGAATTCGGATAGAGCCGAATGCCCGAATCAAGAAAAGATAACTCGATGAGGTTTTAAATTAATACGCAAAATAAAGTTCACGCCAAACGTGTAAATTATATTTTCATGCCGAGTAATTATTTAGCGAGAATATCCTTTTATATTGTCCGTAGTGTTAAACGTTAAAAAATGTATGAAAAAGTGTCAACGGACAACGAGTAAATACGAAGATGACAAGCCGTTAGATTAACTGACTAATGGGGCAAGTGAACTGCTGCGTTTTATGACTCACGCGTGCTACAATAATATATAGTGACACTAACTACTACAATGCTACATTCTTATGATATTATTTTATGCATTTTCGTGCGTAATTATTATTTTGTTTTTGACAAAAGTACGTCAACATGATATCATATTAATACACGCCTATATTACGATTTCAATACCTGTCATATGCTAAATCAAATCAGACGCGATTTTATTCACACGGTCCACGCATAACATTAAAAAAACCATCTTCGTGCATTTTATTTTATGGGTTAGTCAAACTCACGGTGAGGGGAGAAACGAAATTTTAGTAAAGTATTTGTATTGCACTTATTAAAATTTAAAATAGGGCACGCCAATTATGTCGCACGAAATGTACCTGCGCTATAATAACTTTTGGAAGGTCCGCCTTGTCACGTGACCGATTTTGTGTTTTGGATATTTGGCTTGCCGACAAATATAATCATAACGTTTGAAGTCACTTCATAAATACGCTGTCTCAAATGTAAACAAGTGTTCAAACAGACTCTATGAGAATAATAATAATAAAAAAGAAAATACCAGAACCAATAAGAATATTGAAAAAAGCATTAAGTTATAGTAGTTATACGATTTATAGATGATAAATAAATAACGGCGATCCACTGTAATTCCAACAGTAAACTGTAACGAATGCTTGAAGCGCCAACTCATGCAGATATAATATATTATAGTACACATTGTAGCGGCCCAATAACAATAGCCGTGCAGGTTATAATTTTAAAACTTTATTACGTTTTTGTATTTGGTACGTTCGAGGGAAATGGCGTAGGCCACTGAATGGTAGGTATTTGCGTTTGCTGCTGTGAGAAAACTGTGTAATATTTTATTAATAAGCGACAGCGAACATCTTGCTATACCGTTAATTGTACATTGTATATCTAGCATAATATTTTCATTATTATTATTTAGTCGATAAATGTAAATAAAATCGCCAAAAAATAATCGTATCACAAACACGGGAGAAAAATAAATAGAACGATGATTTTATTGCAGCTTGTGAAATCGCTGGCGGAAAAATAATTTAATCGTGATAAAACAGTCAGATATTTGGGTCAACGCGTTTTCGCCGGTTGCCGAGTCGCTGCTGTTGTCAAACGCACCGTCGTTCACGGTTAATTATTATTTCGTGCATTTCGCGAGAGAATATTCAAAGAAAACTTGACGTTTAAATAGTATAAATTATCAAATGATCGATTCGCTTTTAGAAGATTAGTGTGTATACTGTACAGCTGATTAAAACAAGAATATCTATGTAACATTATAGTATTGCAGTATATAATATAATTCATAATATCGTGTAACGGTTATATTTCTCGACGATACAATGTCATCATATTATACGCGTTGTTAAAATCAAAATATTAGTTAGAAATGTTAAAGTCTATTAATTAATTATTCGCCAAGATTGTTGACGGTCGTTGTTTAATTAGACACGAAGAGGAGAGAGACGGTGAAAAGTAATTGAGCGAAAAAATGTTATTTTATGCGAATGATATTGTATTTAGTTACGTAACAGCGGCACGTTGTGTCGATGACAAATCGATATTGTGTTTTTATCGATTTAAATTAAAGAAAAAAAAACCTTATTTAATACAAAACTGGAAATTCAGTTGGCGGCTATCGTCCAACATTATAAAATCTTCGTGACACGGAACGTGGTATTTTTCTTCACGAGGTCCATCGATCGGCATTCGGCGTCGTGTACCTAACACAAAAAACATAATTGCTGCTCGCATAGTCGCATAATATGATAGGTACATCCGAGTACGATAATATTATTTTATATTATGTATTGTCCTACAATAATTGACGACCGTTGGCTACCCATTAGTAACAATGACTAATGAATCCAATCGATATATTGTTACTATAATATTTAATCATAATATTGTAAAATAATTAATAATTATCATTCAGCATTTCCAATACATACTATCCCACATGCATCCCACGCAATCGTGTTACACCGACCGGCCTACGTACCATGTACATAGGCTGCACAGCCGATTATGTATCATACTATAATAATAAACATATTATACGTATAATACCGTGCTCTACTTACTGTACTATTAAATGGTAAATAATATTATTATTAAATAGAGTACGTGTTAATCGGTCCAAAGACGGTTAATCGGGGATCTTCCTTCACCCATCCACACAAATACACGCAATTGTACAAATGTACCTATGAAATATTATAATACACAATACACACGGTTTTATTGTTATAAAATTATAATTTTCGGGCCATCGATTTTTCTTCACAATGATATCGTTTCACTCACGCCGATCAAACAACAATAACTAACGTACTTATATAATACACGTCACACACACACACACACTTTATCACACAATCAAGAGGCTTAATTTTATTATTTTCCGTACCGCTGTTTGTATTGATTTATAGTGGTTATTTATCAGCTATTGGCCTATTGACCACTACTAATATTAACGGTGATGATATATATATATCATTATTATAATTATCATGTGTGGTACAGGAGTGCAGTATGCGGCACGGCACTATCGGCACAATAATATTGTATTAGTTAATTGTCGTTATTTGCGAGTTTCAATTCTCTAATACCATTATAATGTGCACTGGGTGCTTATCGAAAACGTATTATTATTTATTACCAATGTCAATTGATAGAGAAAAAAGTCGAGTCGATCGAGAGAATATACCAGTCCGGCACTCCGGCGGCGGCCCCCCTACCCGTTCGAACCGTACGACGACTATGCCGCCACCGTCGCCGCCGCCGTTTCCTCTACTACGACGACTGCGGTTCACAAATTGAAAAAGACTACAAAAAAACGTATATACATATATATAAATAATATTATTGTATACACGCGCGCACGCTCGCATACACTTACACATACACACACACGATTTAATGTCACACACAGAAAAATGTCTCGAGGGCCTCGCCCTCTCTCTGCACGTTATTATACGGCTCGGTCGGACGGACGTTTGCCGGTCTATGCACATACACACACACACACTCGCCACAAGTACACGCGTACATATACATATTATAAATATAAATAATATACGTAGGTACCTACACGAAACAACATAATATCGGCTGCAAGGCGGCTGCGTATACAGAGTACAATGCGCGCATACCGTTGTCGTGTATTTGGAACGAGTGAAACTATAATGTTATTATTATTATTATTACTATTACGACAACGTATATTTATTAAATACCTATATAGGTACAGTCGTGTGTAAAGAGGTTTACTGCTACGATCGCTCGCGCGCGCGCGTCCGTGCACGTTTTCGGGAGCATACTGGTTTTTTTTTCCGTTGTTATGCATTATACGCGACTATAAGCGAGTCGAATCGCGCCCGACCGATTTTCTTTTCTCAAGCCCGCGTGATGTTTTATCATACCTGTCCACTAGTATGATAGTTTTTTTCTCCATACAGACCGACAAAAAAAAAAAAAATAAAAAAAATTACGATAAAAAATACACCGTGCGGATAAACCGATAACGCGTATTTTCCCGTGCGCGGACCCGCGTTTACGCGGGAGGGTGGCTAACTCGATTGGGCCGCGATCGGGTAGTAGAACACTAGCATAATACGGGATTGCTTACGATTTGTCTCGTCGGGTTCTCCGGGAACAAGATTTGTGCGTGTGTATTGTGGATATTCTCAGGAATTTCACAAATCGTACTTATCGGATAACTCGGTACACGCAGCCATATTTATTTTATTTCAGGATAGCCTTTGCGGCGCGTGCAAGCGATAAAAAATTATTTACCTATTCTTCTTTGCCTGACACAAATCGAAATTTAGTAAAGCAAAATAATATATTATTGACGTTTGACATAAAATTTTATCAACTCTGATTATGTTTTGTATACCATATAGATATTTAAATATTAAAATATCGCATGTTTCAAAGGAAGCTTTAACGAAATTCACCAATGTTGACGCTAATCAATTGTGTAGATTAACACGTAATCCACGAATACATACTATTATAATAATATAATATAATGCTGCTATAAACTGTCAAATAAACATAATAAGAATCATTCGACACTTGCCTTACCTCATCTTTATTTTTTTATATCCTACATTTTTGTAATAATTTTACACGTCGGACGTCAAGTTAAGTACCCTTTAATTTCGGTCCGACCACTGAACTCAGTTAATTTTAACGCAATTTCACATAACTGTTTTTTTTTTTATCGGTTCGCCTATAATATGTTTATTATAATATTATAGTAACTGCTTGCTGGTTCGACATTATTACTATTGGTGCATTCCGTCACAGTTTCTTTCTGTTTTGCTTTAGAAGTTATACAAATATTCAGTTTTTTATGTGTAGTCATTGTAATTTGCACATAGGTAAAATTATAAATAAATATTATATTGTAATAGAAAATAATGATTATTATAATTAAAATTAAAATGTATGTGTATTTATTCAATACCTACGAATTACCTATAGTATACATTTAATATTTATATTATATTATACTCTAATCTAAAGGTTCTAGCTCAAAATTATCTCCACTTTTCATCTGATTTTAGAAATATTAATTTTTAAAAAACACATTAAAAAAATTTTTGAATTAAATTTTGTTGCTAATGCTTTAAAAAAAGTAGATTTTTATCAGTTGTGCAAACAAATTAATAAAATAACATAATGAACCAGTTTTTATACTCAAATAATACTATTAAAAAATAAACATTTAACAAGTTAAGTATATATTTCACATGATAAAATATGGTACCTTTTTTAAAAATGTTTAACACATGAACTATGAATACCTACCTACGTAACATTTTAACACTGAAAATTAAAATTGTTTGCTCCAATCTAGAAATATAACACTTTGTAATATTTTTATTTATATATTATACATAGTGTACACCTAATAACATAATATAAGGAAATAGTTTGTTTTGATATTATTTGCTTCGAATGAAATAGTGCGTTTGGCACTAATCATGAAATTGAACAAGGAAATAGACCAAATCGTATGTTTTATCAAAATATTCATATATATAAACATATATGGCTTATTGTCATTTATATTATAAAAATTAACGTATAAAAATCAATATTGATTATATTTTTAGAAATGGTAGTCGGTAGGTATATTTTACATTGAAGCCCTGCTCAATTTTAATTATACTCCCATACTTTACTGTATACAGTTTTGAAATTAATTACGTAATTTAGAGTAATAGAATTATAAACTCATACACTATACAAGGTATATATTAAGTACAAAAAAACTGTAATTAACTGTAATGAATCAATAGTTTTAATCGTTTTATTTTTAAGAATCTGGTGGAATTAGCACCCCACGCCTTAATCGCGTCTCGCCAAAATTAACCGATAATACTACGTTGAAATCTTGGAATAATTAAAGTATTTAATTGGTATTGGCTTTTTTTCCTATACAACAGTTTAAGGTAACTAACAAAGTACCGATGATACTCGAAAACTAACAAAACAAAAAAAAAAATAAATAAATAAATAAAAATTGAAATCATTCAATAGCTGTTAAAAACCGTAAGAATACTATAGTGTTTTTTTTTCCGTTTCATTTCTCAAGCCGAACGCGGTATACTCTGTATATATACATTGCAACGAATAGATGTATAGGTAGCATCAATAAAAGGAGCAACCGTTAGTATTTTTTTTTTTTATTCTAACGATTGCAGGTATGCGCGTAGACATTTTTACACGCACTGAAGAATACTTAAGAATATCGCTGCCGTTCGCAACTATACATTCGAAAAATTATAAACATGTCTAATATCAGGTTGTTAATAGAAACCTATAGACGTCGAATGAACAAAATGTGAGCACAAAGTGTTTGTATTTTTTCCCGGTCTATGGTCAGGTTGTTTTTTTCGTGCGATATGGGTAACCGAATGTCGAACGTCCGTGAAAACAAATACCTTGGTCTTCATCCGTCTAATATGTCGTCACCGAATGAATAATATTGAGTTATTTGCGACATTATAGTATAGTAGGTATATCTACAGCCATTACATTTTCGTGTAATAACGTTACGGAATACGGATTAAACGAACATCAGTATTCTGTATAATCACGAAGTCTGCAGAACGAATTTTGTCGCTTATGTGTGTAGATACAACGACAAACAAAATATTAATTGATGAACAATATAATATTATGTAGAAAATGTACAGTTCACGTGACCTTGGGTCAGTTCATTAACACTAACAAAGGGTTACTTGCAATCACTACTGGTTTCCTCTACAGTGGACTATATAATAATAGTAATAATTTATCTCCGATTTATTGTGTAAACATTTTGAGAACCATTGGGTCAACTACATTGTTTTCCGTCGCGTCGACGACACATTTCGTACGAAACATTATTTGCGTTTTTACCTGCAGCAGCGTGAAATGTATACAAAAACAACGATTCGTATTATATTTTAATATGTTTTTTAGTTTTTACCTGTAGGTACGCCACGTCGTCGGGCCGCAATACGTAATGCACGCGCACACAGACATGACATGTACATAATATATAGGTATTACAAGCGTAAGTATTATTATACAGAGCGATATTAATGTACCTATATAATTTTAAAATTACGAGGACGGTGTATAAAATGCAAATATTGTGCACGACGGTGCGACGCAACGATAATAATAGTATAACAGACCAATAATAATGAGTAAAAATTATAACATTCTCGTGAACTAGTTACGAACAGGCACTGCGTATATATGAGCTGATACGCGGACGACAAGCGTAAAATAATTTATGTGTATTTTTTTTCTCCATACTTTGCCTGCGCGTACACGTATTATATCAGTGAAAACCGTGTTCCTCCTTCGCTCGATGAAATGTATCGGAAATACGAGCAGCTGATTCTATTATGGCGCAGGTTGAATGCCGTTCTTCATTTTATGTCATGTTAATGTTTATTATATCGAAGAAACGTATGGGAAGCAAAAATTAGAAGACCTAAAAGAGCGCCCACCCTTCGTCTGGCGGCCGGGCCCCTCGAAGGCATTCGTATGTACTACATAATATAATATATTATTATTCCCATAGAACCTATGGTATTGAACAGATCGATAAATAGAGAATTTTCGCTGAAACCCGAACGTTAATTCACTTATTAAAGCCTCTAAAAGTCGGAATCGCGTGTGTTCGATTTGTGAAAGTGTGCAGATCTGTAAAACGAATATACACTAAACACGTAATACTGCGAAACAGTAAAAACGATAATAAATAGAATAATTACTTTTTAATGATATTATATTATATATACACGTGTATAGTGTATACTCGCATTATACACAACTATTCCTATTACACTGATATGGAATCAAAAAATTTACCAATCGTTTACACATTCGAATTATAACATATAGACCCGTTGCTGGACTGGTTTTCTATGTACATTATTAAAACTCGTTTTACAAATTACAATAATATTATATTATTAGGTGGGTAAACGTTATTTTTGTGTTCATAATAAATTTTTTTTAATC
This sequence comes from Melanaphis sacchari, assembly GCF_002803265.2. Taxonomy (NCBI): domain Eukaryota; kingdom Metazoa; phylum Arthropoda; class Insecta; order Hemiptera; family Aphididae; genus Melanaphis; species Melanaphis sacchari. The sequence goes on from NW_020271179.1 coordinate 167,244, forward strand.
TGTATTTTACAAGTACTTATGATAAAATTGTTTTGACAGTAATCATTTCAGTCGGGACGTCTTGCTCCAAACTCATGTGTATATAACGTTCTATAAATTTTATCCATTGGTCTGTCGTCCAGACGCCAGACCTGTGCGTTTATACACCACAACTACCCACATTTCCTTTTTCGTTTTGCCTGAGTTCGGCACCTTATGGAAGGCGGCGACAACGACCTCCATTGAGTAGATCGGCCAAGGCCGGTCGCCAACGACGTACAACTTATACCGGAAATCGAGTCAAATTTCGTTTGGGTGACGTTCGATAAAAAATATTTTGGGTGTTCACGAAAATCAGGAAGCGTAAAATTTTATAATAATAATATGAGTTCACAAACGACAAACCACTGTTGATACAGTAGAAAAACACGTAGTGTGTAATGTAATTAGTAATAATTAATAACTTATCAGTGAAATAACTCAAATAACTAATAACTAATAGAACACTCAAACACCACCTCTGATTAAAGGGGTTGCAGTTACGTGTACAGTTGTACACAAGTTTTGTATTTTTAAGCCTAAACACCTGACAGAACCGTATGACTTTTAGACTTTGGTTAAACAGATTTTAATTTCAAAACACGGATTGTTATTTATTGAAAAGTTAACTGTTTTAGTAAAACTTATGTTATATTTATTTTTCCAATTGAAGCATCAACAATCAAAAAAATAATATTTATGTTTTGTATAGGGTTTCATCATTCTTTTAAAACTATTTTTTTAATTTTTTTAGGGGAAAATATAAATCGATTCCGACAGTACAGGTGTAGTCTAAAACAACTCGATTCCACCACTAATTGAGTAGGGGAAAAAATTAATATTCTTGAACAAAAGTTTGATTTTATACTTACATAATAGCTCTATTATAAATTATAACTATACTATATTATAAATATATAGTTTTATATGAAAAACATATATAAAAATATTGTATTATAGGAGTTTTGTTTCTGAAATATTAATTTGTTTTTGTTAATTGATGATTATTTAACAACTTAACGTTAAGAACAACGCATTAAACGACTTATATATTTTGTCCTACACTAATCAAGTTAGTTATATTGTTTATATTCATCATCCGTTGTATAGATATGTATATTTTATTTATAAAATATCTATCTAATATATAATCTATTTATTTATAAATACTTATTATACTTGAGCTATTATTTTCAAAAATATTAGTCACATAATTAAGTAAAATATAAATTTATTTTTTAATAAAGTTAAGAAAGAAATAGGATGACCCCACTGGTCCATGGATATTAGATTGGTAGGGACGGAATCGATATATGTTGTTTTTAGACTATATACCTGTACTTGCGTAATCGATAGGTTCTCGTTTTTTATGTTAATATTTTATCAATAATAAAATATATTTCGTGTTATTTATATTACCTATCATTTAATTATAATAGTTTTTTTTAATCGTAACTTACTTTTTGTTGCTGATAATATTATATTCATGTGTCATATCGAGTTTTATTATAATTCCAATATTTTCTTTAAGTTATAGGTAATGCTTGTATTAATTTTTATTTTCATTAAAATATTTATTATTTTTCATTTTATTTATAGCTAACGAATGGTGAATTTATATATATGCTGCAATGCTGCATTCGTATTATTATGTTATTTGTCTTAATAGCTGACACTTAAGAAAATAAATGCATAGATATTTACCTTGTTACTCGGTGCCCGACGGAATAATAATTCACAGTAGGTAGATAATAACTTTTTGGTAACATACAACGAGCAGAGTACTTATACTATAATGACGTTTTAGTTGTTGTATTTTATTGTATTATATTTATAATATTGTAGGCTATAGCAAAAATCGATTGTTTGGATATTAAAAAATCGTTCCAATAACAAACACAGTAACTCATTAATGAATTAAAATCCGTTTTCAAAATTAAAATCCGGTTGGCCAAAGTCCTATAGGCTATAATATAAGAGTTTTGTTAAACAATAAGGTATAACGACTAAATACCACCTTTTGTACAATGACTGCTGCAGTCCTCTCTATTCGTCGGCTTATATATATATATTTATATAACGTATATGTATATCATATACGTTTTGATTTTTTTTTAGCGGCTTATTACAAAAGGAGGGGATGGATCACGACAAATAGCCGACAACAAAAGGGCCGACAGCCGAGAACCGAAATACAAATGAGCCGACAAGTATCGTCCTATACATATATACACGGCGACGCATACGCTGCAGTGCGAGCGACCAGACACAATGGGCAGACGTCGATAATGTGAAATTAGGAACCGCTAACCTCGTATATAATATTATGGTATAGCGTTTCAATAACCACTCGGTTAAACCGACCGATGGGCGTAGGTAACGGTGTAAATAACATAATATTATTGGTTTTTAAAATAATTCCACCGGCTGAAATCGTATATGGCATACGACGTCCTCAAACACAGTAATAATATAATAAATAACAATTATTATCATGTTATGTTTATCGAACGGACGGTTTTACGTCGTCCTTTCATTCTCCCGCTGCGCGTACTATTTTCGTTGTTCGAGCACGTTGAATTCAATGCATGTTATAAACTGTTATAAATTATAATTATTGTTATCTTACGCACGTTTCAAAAGAATGTTACATTTTTTTTTTTTTTTTATTTATTTTTTTTTTTATTTACATTTTCTCTTACCAGTAAAGTACAATTTTTTCGTTTCGAAATGCCAAATTCCTCAAGTCTGATAGAATATTTTGTATCGAGTCAGTAAATTAAATTCTGTAATACTTCGTTATATTATATTGTATTATCCGCGCCATAATGCCGCCTAGACTGCCCACGCGTCGCTTCGTTTTTAATAACGTTAATACACTTCAACAGCAGTTCTCCGGTTGTCAACCGACTTGTCTCATTTGGCCGCGAACGACTGTACGGCCGCCGGCGGCTGCGCGACATCATTAGCAATTTATTCTGTGTTTTCATTCTCATTACGACACAAAAACAACACACGTCAGTTTCCATCTTATCGCAATACGTTAAGCAACAACAGTTTTTCATGCGCTCGCGTTAAACGCAATAATTAAATAATCGATGGCTTTGCGGATGTATAATAGTTTTTACACAACTGCACTGAATTTTGTTCGTTCGCCGACACTCGTTTGCAGCTTATTGTATTACTGTTATTTTTTTTCTCATATTATTATGTTATTTTGTTTGGCGTAAAATTCGAATCATGTCGATGCGATTTTGACGTTTGGCGCGTACCAACGGTTTTAATGTTGTACGTGTATTATAATGTTTAGTTATTGTATGATGCGAACTCTTTATTCATTGAAACAATTGCTGCGGTGCTAGAGCCGCAAAACAAATATTTATTTAATCTTTTCACGAGTGGGTCCCGCGGGCGTATTAGAATAATACAAACACGGTGTACCTTTAACTTATTGAAAGCAACAGTGCTGTATTACTGCGAAATCAAGTGGCGTTTATCGAGATGATGATAATTATTGTCGACAGGCGGCATCATGTACAAGACGTGTACTATAACAACTTAACAACCATATAATATACCACGATTGGTTTTATGAAACACTAAAATTACTTATATCGTAAAATCAATACACACTGGGACTTAGATATACACCATTATTATTGTTATTTGTTATCATCACGTAAACATCAAACGCCGGTGTTTACTGTTTATTATACACTAAGTAGGTACTGATATCGATGGCGTATAATAGGATAAATGATAATGTTAAATGGGTTGTTCAGTGTTCAACAAATGGAATATCTCAATACACTTCTGTACCCGAGCCCGCGATCTCCTTAAACGTGTATTAATAATGACAATAACTAAGTTACATTAGATCTATGAATTTTAATTGTCAACTTAGGTCTGTGACCCTAACTTATTGGATTGTTAATTGAGCTTAATTTGTAATTTAGTTATTTTTCTTTTATGTTTTTATATCTATAGGTGCTATGTACCAATGCTTAAATGTTTTGTTTATATCACTCTCATCGCTGATGCGTAAAAACTGCCTGTTTAGTATCTAATGAACGAATGAACAAAATAATAAAGTTACACGGCTACGGTGAACACACTGAGAGAATGACACGTTAATAATATAATATGTATTATAAAGTAAGTGTATATTAAAATGTACAGCGTCGCAGCCCACCGGACGACGGTGGTGTATAATGCGCATATACAGTGCATAACATAACATTATAACTGCGCGTAGGCGTCGGGTTCACGGCCAGTTTCCACGAGACCTGCGGGTATTAATCAAACGCATCTCACACGAACAGATGATCCCTACTTAAGTGGGGTTGCGGTCGGTGTCGGTGTGTGGGGCGGGTCGTTACTGTGTTACACCTCCGCGGCGATAATGTTATTTGGCCGGTTTAGGCCTTTTACATATTATAGGGTGTAGGCGCCATTCGGCACTCGCCAGTAAATGATAATACATGACACGACGGTCAACAAACGTATTTAAGTCCAACGATTTACATTTACGGATTTTATTTTTTCACGTCGATCGTCTACACATAAAAATAGGAACGTTACGCGAGTATAATTTCCCATGGTCGGCTGCAAAGTGTTATAAGTAGTAAGTACATAGAGAAATGTATAATAAAGTACGCAAAAGTCACAGTCTCTATAATCTATTATGATATTGTATATAATATATATAGGTACCTGCGTCTTGCATATATATGTATGCAGCAGTTGTAAACATAATTGCTGATATTATACTTGTAAAAAGCGAATAGTAAATAATAAATATTGGTATATGTTATATAATCGGTACGTCATGCACCGGTCTGAATTAAAATATTCGGTCGACGATATCCGTGATGGGATCGAAATATTTAGCTGCAAGTATAAGTATGTATAATAACGGAAAATCGTAAAAATACTCGACTAACATAAAACTGCAGGTCGATTTTTACCGTTCCGGTTGCATATATTGAGAACACTGTGTCGAATGAGCGTGCCCGTTCAGCAAACAGAAAATTATATTAAAAAAAGAAAAAAACTATTTACCGCTGCAACAATATATACACAGTGTGTGTATGCTATATGGCGATCGTTTGCAAAATGTCTGACACGTCGCCAAACGAGTAGATGTATTATACGCACTACGCAGTGCTTGACTTGGAGAAGAAATACTTGACAGGTATACCTACTCTAATGACACGTAAACAATATGTGTTCCTAGTTAAGTAATATACGAAATCGAAAATATATAACCACGGGTCACTTAAATATCCTTTTTTTAAACCCTCGAATTCGAATACCATATTACCACAAATTAACAAAAATTTCCTAATTTATTATTATTTCATTACTTTTTTGTAAAAAGTTTAAAGATTTTTAAAAGTTATTCAATCATTAATGCGTTTAGGTAATAGACTTTCAGGTGATACTAATATTTCTTTTAAATGGACAAATATTAAACTATATATTACCCATATAGTTTTAAATATATCTATTGTAATAAAATTAACTTAGTTATTTATTTTATAAAAATACATATTATGTTTATAATTTTTGTCTAAAATGTTTAAAATCAGTATTTTAACTACACCTGGTCACAATTACATACCTGAAATGACCATATATCTGCTTAAAGGTGACTTTATAGTGACCCATAATATAACGTGAACCGTGATTTCCTGAAAACATTTTGGCACTGTGCTTAACAACTGAATTTTGTAAACGTTATGCAACAATATTATCAAAGTATATTTCATATACCAAAAAGTAAAATCCAATTCTACTTATGTAATGTGTTATTTCAATTATCAATTACTACTTTCTGTTTAATTAAATCTTAACTTCAAACCCTTGAATCACTTCATCAGTCATATAATTAGAAAAATGATTTTAGTTTCAGAAACCACAGTGCAGAGTAAATTCGCCTTAAAACACTTACCACATACTTTCGATACCTACCTGGTTAATCAGTGGCGTCTTCAAGGGGGGGGAGAGAATGGGGCAGTCGCCCCCTCCATGACCTCTATTTTCTTATTTATTTTATTATAAATTGATGAATTTTCATATATATATAGGTGATGTATGAAGTTCGCCCCCCCTCCTATAAAAGGGTCTAAGAACGCCACTGTGATTAATACAATAGATATTTAACAAATATTGTTTAATTATTATCTAAATTTGGTTTATTCCGCATAAATGAGAATATTTTTTCATTTACAACATTGTCTTTTAGACTTTTGTCTTACGTGCAGGTTATTTAATTTAGTAAGTATATCTATCTAAAAATTACAACTTTGGCTACTAATCAATTATCACTTTATTACATATATAATTATTAATAATTATCAATTATTATGTATCACTGTATCAGATATGGTAATACCAATATTAGTATACATTTGTAAATTTTTTTTTTATAAAAATATTAATCTTACGTAATATTGTGTAAAAATCCTAAATAAAGTATCTCGTTCTATGTGTTAATCCAATAAAATTCGCGGTAGGTTTACGCTAAAATCTATGAAAATTTAATTGGAGTACTGCATATGTCTTCTCGTGTTGTCGAAACCTAATTTTCCAAATCCTAGGTCGTTCGTCGATTTCTAATTCGTTTGGATCTCTGTTATCTAATTAAAAAAAAATTATTAAATACAAGTTTATTAAATATTATACAAGAAATTTGTTAAAATCAATAAAAAATAAAAAAAATTTAAAAAAATAGGGGTTCGTATAATATAATAGGTACATAAACTAATTAAACAAACTGTTTTCATACAAAAATTCAATTACATTTACATTTATAGTATTTGGTTTTGTACCGAACTTTATCAATTCGCTAAATATATAATTGTTCACCACTAACAAATCATGATCTTTTTCAGATTTAATTTTGAACTATTTCATTATTATTATCATTACCAACTGAGTTGTCGACAAAGTGGATGCGACCTGAAGTATATTCAATCTCTCTGTGTCTTCTCATTTTCCAAGTCAAGCACTGAATTATGTTTTGATATTAAGACGTGAGGAATTAGTATATTTGAGTGCGGGAGAAGTACTTAAACACACTAACGGATTATGTCATAAAAAAACTAGTTTTTGTAGCTTATATTTATGTATTATATTGTCTATGGAAAAACTGCAATTAAGTTTTGAAATATTATATTAATTTTTATACAAGTTACGGCCAGTAGTGTTATATTATAAACCTATGTCTTATTTCTAGTTTTACCTAATAAAAACATTAAAAACGCTATTATTCAATCCGGTATATTTTCTTTAAAATATGTTATGTTGTCGACAATATTACTGCAGTTTTCGTCAACACCCCTCTGCAAATAAGATGTACAAATATATTAATGGTTCACACTGCAGTAGCCTGCAAGTACTACCTACTTATCTACCTGCAGCTATAACATAAAAAGCGACTATATCGTGTCATGGCGCGCATGGTTTTTCGCTCAGCCGCAGGCGCAATGTTACTTGTAATTTTATGTGTTTCTGTTATCAGAAGTATGTATAATATAAATATACAGCCGTATTATTATCCATTACCTATATTATTTTATTATTTTACCGCTGAGAATAAAAACGGCTTTTGAATATTTACAATTTTTTATTGTTGTTTTCTATATTAGTCCAAATTTTGTTCGGTATGTACCTACACATTATACGTCGTGTTTACGCACGCACACACGCCGCATAGGTATAGGTTATTGATTTAAAATGTTTATTATTATTCGGACGGACGGTCGGTTGGTGCTTGTAATGTGATGAGTATATTATATTGTTTGCATATTTCGGCTAATGTTTCACTAATATTTTATATTTTTATATTAATTAGAATCGATGTATAAAATATACTTTGTTTTTTTTATTATGTTATTAGTTTATGCACTAAACTAAAAACGAATAACATTAACAAGGTTGGTATAGGATTTAAAACACTCAAAATTCGATTAGGGAGAGCGAGAGAGAAAGAGCGCGCGACAGTGAGAGAAGCCATCAATGCCGGCGGCAGTGGCGGCGACGACGGAGGCTTGAGTGGTTATAATATATGAAAACAATATCGATTTTTCTGTCCGTGGGAAACGCTGTGCCACAAACACATATATTATACAACTATGTAATGAACTCGTACAAATAAACTTGGCGTGCAACACGACGTATGTTATTAAATATTAATATTAATAATTAATAATAATTATTCAAATTATTGTCAAATGTTGTAGTATTAGGGTTTTTGCATATTATCCATGATATACCTATTGTGTATTGTTGGTGCGTTTTAACTTTTAAAACGTCAAACCGTGTAATCGTCGCCAATTAGTTTTTTTTTTTTAGTGTGCGATAGCCCCACGGGATAATCGGTCGGTCGTAAACGGCAGCGACGAGTTGGGAGTATAACGGGCCCGATAGGAAGAGGGGATTGTGTGTATATATTTATAATAATAATAATAATTATTATTATTATATTGTACTTGTCGGATTCGACAAACGCAATAGATGATGAGATAACAGATTAACTTTGTACACTAAATCTGCTGCTGTTGATCGTCAAAGAAAAACAAAATGTCGGGCGTGGGCCATTTATAAAAAAGTATATATAAGTTCTATACTATTTAAAACCGAGGTTTTATCTATATAGCATTGAGTGGTTTTTATTATATTTTATTATGTATAGTTAAGTGAAAAATAATTTATAATAAAATACATCTTGAGAATATATCGCAATCTATCTTCATAGGTACATCACAATATAAAAAAAGTGTCAACATTAATTAAAAAAAAAAAACCGTTATTCAAAATTGACCGGTATGCTATTATATTATATTTTAATATAATAAAAGTGTTGCTGTGCAATACCTATGAACACATCTGACTTGGTCTGAATATAATATAATATATAAATTATTATATATTATGATTTTTTGAATCATGTTGTACGATGTATTGATACATTATATACAAACGGTGTACATATACCCACAATTGTCCGTCAATAAACAACATACCCCGACCGTATTCCAATGCACATGTTTATTGCACCTAAACGTATAATATTATGTTAAACGAGAGACAGGAAACCCGTAGCAGCTGTATGTATGCATTATGATACATAATATTATGATCTCTAATCGGTAATCGATCATCAGCTCAGATAATCTCGGACCCGTTCGATGTGAATGTAAATATTTGATTTCTGTAGAACAAACATATTATACAAAAAAATTTACAAATTTTTAACAGGGTATTACATTATTGGAATTATAATTTATAAATAAAAAGATTACCTATATTATGCATGATACGTAACTTAAGCCTGCAAAAATACCTATAATTATTGTATCTATGTATGGTATCCGATGGTCACAACAGGAGCCACGTGATGTAAATACGGTAGTGAGCAGTTATAAAAAAATATATTACTGAAAGAATAATCTGTATAATATATTGTACATATACAAATACAACTAACCATAAGTAATCCAATACAGTTAAACAAACTTAAAATTAAATTTTTTTTTTACTTTTTATGAACAATTGTGTATAAAAAATGTAAAGGTAAATACGTGGACAATTTTTTTTTTCGTTTTAAGTATTTTGCGACACAAACAATGATATACATCGGTTATATCATATTATATATATGTATAATAAATGCTAAATACGAAGTATGAAATATTTGTGATGGTGTTATAAATACCTATTTTTTATTGAATACTTTTAGTTTTTTTCAAACAGTTTTTTATTCTAAAATGTTAAAAAATATTATTGCCAACTTTAGTTATAATCTTATTCAGTATGGAAAGGCAACAATGATAAAAAATAGAACCAATATTCTATATAATAACTTTGAATATATATCATGTTTCTAAAGTACAAGAAACAATTATTTTATGAATCGATATGTTATATCATTAAAACCTACGAAATAATAACCAAAAAAATTTAAAATATTTTAAATTATGGAGGTTATACATAATTTTATTATTTTTATGCGACGGATAAAATTCATTTAACAATTGTTACAGATTTATATAAAAAAAGCATTTTATTTTGACTGGAGCTGTTGTGAGAAAAATATTTTTGAAAACGTTAATATAGATTTTTAAATAATAAGTATTCAACGATAAAAGAATCATTCTGTATAAAGTTGTCATATATACCTACATCGTTATATAATTATATATATTAAATACGCGATCTAAACTCGATTTTCCGTATTTGTTTAACAATTCGATCGACTAATTTCGTTCGAGTGCGTTAAAACACAAATGTGCCAATATAATTATCGTGTATTTATACACACACACATAGATAGAGAAAATTTCAACCGTTTTAAGCTAATCTCTTGACAGTAAGCCGTTCGGATTGTGATGGAATTTATAAGGGTTAAGCACACTTTGTACAACTCCCTTCATTACTGTACGTTTCGAGCGTACTTCACATTTATTCTGATAAATGAACTATAAAGTTATTAACTGTCTTAATTGTGGTGTATATATAAATAGCATAAAAATTCATAGGGGAAAAAATTGGCCATTGTCCGTTCAGACGTTGGACCGACGCTCGTCGTAATACGTTTTGAATGTTTTGATGCATCAAAAGGTATAGAACAGAATATATTTATAAATAGATATAATAATGGTATATAAATAAGAATTGAATGACAAACGTGATAAAAAAAATCGAAGACTTCGAGGTATACCACGGAAAGAGGGAGAGAGATCCACAAAGATCTTGTCGACCATTTATCACTAATATGCAATATACTATATCGTATCATGTTACGAAAAAAATATCATAATTTGATGTTATAATGAATATACTCGTTTTATAATCATGATTTAATGAAGTAAAACATCGCGAGATATATGCGGTTAAAACGTAAAAAAAATTACAAAAATAAAATCACTAAATGAATGCAGCAGGTATCATTATATTATATTCATGTTTATATTGTACGTTTGTAAGCGCATAACTCGGGTTGCAAGACTATATTATAATATGCAGCCGATTTGTGACGTCGTGACACATATTATGGGGTTATACGCATACCCACCTATAATATAGTATATCATTAAACGTCACGCGTTAGGTCTGTAAAATATAATATATAGGTATACTTCTGGACATATACGTTTCATACAAGTACCTACATAATATATTATACACGCTCGTATATACCTACCATAAATTTCGGGGTGGCTATTTCTCCGTCGTCGTTCGCTGCAGTGTTCGTCTTTTGGTTTCTCGGCGGGCGCTCCCCCTCTGAAAATCCGCGCATTACGCGTCTCCATAACATAATATAATATATATATGAACGGAGAACAGCAGTCAGCAGCTGCTGATGTCCCGCGAGCATGTGTATACGCGGTATTTGCACTGCACGTTTGTATATATTATTATTTTTGTATACGTGCGTGTACTTAACACGTGTCGGTGAGACGCGTCTTATTCGCTGCGACGTGTATACAGGGCGCAGCTCTGGCAGCTGTCCCACGGTCGTGTCCGTCGATGCGTATTATATTATACGATTTCGAAAAACTCGATCACTGCGTATATTGTATAAGGTTACTTACATGCTATATATTACCGCAACGTCGTATATTATTAAACCATAGAATTGTTTTTGAAGTCAAACCACTATATTATAATATGTACCTACTACAATACACAGTCGGACAAGTCTCTTACGACACGTTCATTCCACAGGTGATAAAAACACAGCGAATACACATATTATAGACATATCTAGGTACCTATTATATATACAATCGTTAAGGCGGTCCAAATGAATGATATAATATTATACTTCAGTGATGACCGTCGACAGCGCGACGCATACGACCTGCAGCTATATGACGTCTTTGAATGTCCGAAACGTCAAGCCCCTAATTACTGCTGTTGTAATAAAACGTGTCGGCGAAGCAGCTTAATATCTCGCGGTAAACGATTATTACCGTTTTGAATTTTTGGATACGATAAAATAAAAGTGATGATATTGTTTTTAACAAAATTATTATCCGTCCAAGACGGATAATTACTAACGAATAATATGTAGGGTACTCGTCTATTTTTGATTAATTTTGGCAATCCTGTGGTATAAAAAATTTGGAATGAAAATCAGAACTGGTTTTTTTTTTTTAATTTATGCTTATGACGGTTTCTATAGTTCTATAGCTCCTATCCCCTTTTTTTAACTTCAAAATCCTGTATATAGTTACACTCAGGGCAACGGTGTTCTTAAAGATGTATATAATCGGGTTACATAATAGGTTAGGGGATAACGTTGAGGAATAGCAAATCATCCCCGGTACTGCACCCCGAAAAATGTAATAATATATTATATTTGTTTATGTTATTAGACTCGACATATTATGCATATGTTATACTCATATTAGTTGCACGTATGCAATGATTGGTCGTCACGACTTATTGCGGGCTTACAAAATAGATTTTCGAATAGGTTTTGAACCCGCCAACTGAATATCACTTATATAACTCGTACGCCTAAATAATAACAACCGTGCCACGCTATGAGTGACGATTAACGTGCGATATACGTACCACGCATCATGTGTCTGCAGGGTCTCATCCGGTTAAATCGGAATAATGACCGCCACGCAGTACGCGCGTTTCACCCGATTTATTCTGCTCACTTAGAGCCGCCATCATCATCGTTATCATCACATATACCCATGCACGTAGATCTATATAAAACTGGACAGTATATCATAATATTGTATATTTATAACGCATATCGTGCGAATCGCGTCGCGGTCCCCGTGCGGTGCAAAAGCCGCGGGACGACGGTCCTCGTATACGCACACTTCAGATTTCGTCTTTCATCGTGATATATACATATATATACATTTTTTACGTAATATTAATAATAAAAGAAACAATAATTATATAGTATGAGATAAAACCTCGGCGGACCTCGTGAAAACGTTTCGAGACCTGTACCGAAAATTAAAATCACGTTGGTTTTTTATCACACATAATAATATGAGCGTTAAGAATTTATTGTTGTTATTTAATTATTATACATAATATATACATCGGTTAGTGATTATATTATATTAAACACGTATGTATAGTTTATTACACGACACGTTTGTGGCCCGAGACCACGATGTAATACTAATATATATTATAATATATTATGTAGAATGTAAATACTCAACACATGTATCATCATATATTCATACGCGAAGCGGACTATTCCGAGAGTCGTCTCCGAAGTTGTACGGTAGTCTCGCTGTTCGTGTACGATATGATCGTAGTACAATATACTCTTATCGGCTGTGAAAATCCGTCGCGTTGTATAGGTATATATACGCGCGTATTTCCATTTCGATAACAAAGTTGTATACTCAGTCCAATGGCTTACGTGTATTAACTTTACCACGCTCGCACGTTTATGTATAATACGTACAATAAATGGTCGGATTTTAAAATTTATCGCAAAACTAACGGCCCCACACCGCGGCGGTTCGTAGCACAAAAGTCTATGCCGTAACGTGTAGTTTCGTCTCCCATCGCACGCAAACACCGACGTCTGCTCATTCTTCGGGCGCGATTGAAACAGACCTAACTACGGTTGTGGGTATGGCAAACGACTACCGGATTTTGGATATTCGGTGGCGCTACAAATACCTGCTGGCTGCTACCATATTTGTGTATGATAAAAACACAGTTTTGATGGTCTCGTCGCATTCTATATGTATAATTATGTGTATTATAGGTAGGCAGCAATAATATTAGATATCATCATCGACGTTAATGCGTCGCGAAATATTCGTCCGAAGCGAAGACCGTAAACGGTATATTATACGCGCTTACGTGCTGCACGTACACCTACGGCGAACAACATATACACATGACGTTTAGGAGGGGGGGGAAACAGCGTCGTAATATGCGATGTTATAGTTATATATGTATATATATATATATATTAATATTAATATTGTATTATACATAATATATAGTCGGCGGCGCATAACCTTCTGTCGCGCGGAGACCTACTTATAATTTTTTAGTCAATAGGAAAACACGTGATGGCGGTAACGTCATCTATATAGTTATGTGTGTGTGTGTGTATGTGTGCGTGCGTCGCGCGCGTGTATGTGTGTAAAACCGTAACTCCTGCTTTGTTGTTTTACGTATATGTCTGTGTGTGCGTACCATGATATATATATATTATATAGGTACATAAACCGACGTCGGACGCTGAGAGAGACATATTATATATATATAAATATACGTAAAGAGAGAGAGAGAAGAGGAAAAATAGTTTAGAAGGAACAAAATCGAACGCGTCATGCCTACGTATATACACATTGCATATATAATAACACAATACTATAATATTATAGCGCAACAGCGCGTTTTAAAACGTACTTATGTATATATTATATGTATTATATATAATAATATATAATGTAATCGTTTTGCATCCGCATAGGTATATTATAATAGTTATTACAATATAATAATATGATGTATTACTATATTACGTTTTCTTCGTTAGTTTACGGACATATCTTCCTGTGACCACTGATATGGACATCAGTTGCTCGTCTGTGGGGCAACGGGCAATGGCGTTATCCGCTACGATTTTAATGCAATATACGCGAGTCGTACGTACCTATACGTTGATTTGTCCGATCGGTATAATATACAGTCGTCCCGTACTCGATAACATAATATGCCTACCGATGCGACGTCTGTTTACACGAGCGTGTACGACAGAATGAGCTGTTACGTGCACAAATATTTTCCCATATACGTCATATACCTGCTATACTGTTAAATGTGCGATTATAATACCTATTATGTGTGGACATATTAATTCCACGACTTTCCGATGACAAGGCGAATTCCAAACGTCATCCAATGATTTTTAATTCGCATAATATTTATAATATTATTACGTACACAGTCCGTCATAGTTTAAAAACAGAATATACTGTCTCGTATGATGTACGGAGGCCATAGGGGGAGAGGAGGAGGCCTCTGTCCAAAATTAGACGGAAAATTTGACTGCCCCTTTTTCGCTCTCCTTCCGACATCGGGAGGTAAAAATTATAGACTTTATCATAAGAATTGTCACAGATAACATTCTAGAAATCTACGAAAAACACAAAGCGCCGCTGTCGTGTAAAATATTATAACGTTTTATTATAATTACATATAGTAAAACATCGATTGTCCGTTAATCGTCAATCTTTTATTTTCGTCCGTGAACTTCTGTTAAACGCCATCCACTGTCATAATGGTATCGTGAATTATAAATAGAATATTGAATGCACGTATTATGGTGTATATGTGTATTTATAAAAAACTTATTTACGAAAAAAACACGGCTGCATTCATATAAACAAACTAAAATTGTTAATTTTTTTCAAATTACTTTAATTTATCGTCATAATATACATTAATACGTATAATATTAAAATAAAATAAATATAGGTATAATAACTATTATAAATATGGAAATTAATTTTTCTTTAACCATCTAATTCAATTATCCGTACTCTCGTACCATTTACGACAGTTAATCGTGGATTTACAGTTTATAGTAAAATATTTATTCGTAATGTGTTCATTCTCCGAATCGTTTAAAATTACAGCGAAACATCATGTTATTACGATGTACAATGTATGTATATTGTATATATATATATATATATATATATATATGTAGCCGATGTCGTGCCTTGTCTTCAATTAAAAAATAAATGTACCCGCAAACATCGCATTCGTATTTAATCGCGATTCTCATAATTTATTATTTTATTATAAACTGCCTATATCGGATACCGGTCCTAAATTAAAATGTCCGTTTTCGGCGGCGGAGACGATCAATTACAGCCGTTCATCATTAATTCGGATTCTTCGCCCCACTTGCCAATCCACCCGCAAACCAATCATCCGCCCGACCAGTTCTTACTACCGTGTCCGGTTGACCGCAACACAGTCAAACACAAATGAAGAAACAATCGCTACGGCAACAAATATATGCATATATTCAGGCCCGGACTTGGAGGATACCGGCCTACTATTCTCAGTAAGCAGGCGGCCCATAAGTCTATAGATATACAATATAAAAAAGAACTTTTTTTTTTTGTTCATTAATTGTTTAAAAAACTCAAGTATTTTATTACAAAATTGAAGCATGTGGCCCACGGTGTTGTAGAACAGTAGCACAGTGGCCCAGTCTGAGCCTGCATGTATTATTAGGTACACGCATACGCAAAATGAAAAAAAAAATAAACGATTTTGTGTATAAAAGTGTAAGTATGTTACATATGAGACCCCATAGCTCAGGAAAAACTTTGAAATTGGGTAGGTAGTTGAGTTTTTGTATTTGATAAAAGACCTGCAATAATGAAGCAAGCACTTAATCAAGTATATTGATAAAAAGACGGTCGTATTAAACAATTGTTTAAAACAATAATACAGGTAGAATATTACGGTAAGTTTTTCCAAACAAGCTGCGTCAACAAGAGAAAAAACTCGACCTACTAAATTAAATGAGTTGATTCAACAATATTTATTGGGATAACAATACTAATAAATAGGGGAAGGTCACCCGCAAATTTTAATAGCGATTTTTTGGACGTAAAATAGACTGCGAAGACCCACTTCGCTCCGTCCCCTCGAGATTAATCAATTATATTATCCACCACACACAAATGGTTAGTACACACGACTTGGTTCATACATACATATTATATTATAAATACGCATTATAAAATACTATTATAAATACGCGCGCCGTCGACTCGTGGTCGCCCGTAAAAAGGATAATCTCGACGGCGCGACTGCGATTCAGCCGCGACGGTGTAGGATAAAATATACCGTATGCTAACAATGAAAATATTATAATATATTCTTCGTGTGGTTATCCCATGTTTAATTCGCAATGAATGGACGGGCACTGTCGCCGGAGTCAGCACAACGAAAAGCCTATGCTTTTTTTCATTGATACTATTATATTACGTATACCAAGTAAATATTTGTACCAAGTACATATATATTTGTACGAGAACGCATTTATTGTTACAAATTTTCAAGAACTTCGTGCTGTGCACAGGTCGTTTACGTAATAATAATACGACTTTGGTTGAGATCAGTGGCGTATTTACCTGGGGTGGGGGGAATCAAGGGGATGAATCCCCCCATAGGCTGTATAAACACAAATAATTATAGTCATCATATTTTTAAAAAAATTATTATTATTATTATTATTATTTTTTTTTATCAATAATTGATTAAATTTGCAAGAGTTAAAATATTATAATATATTGTACAATATTCTCTTTGGTATCTTCATTCATTAAGTTATATCCCCCCCCCCCCCATGACAAATACCTAAATACGCCACTGGTTGAGCTAACTATATCGTATGACCGGACGAAGTGTCACGCGTATATAATATTATATCGTCATCGTATATAATAATGTACGTTCATCCACCAATCGTGTACTACAATATACGAATTGAGTTTGCGAACCGATCGGTCGTCGAGTCGTAATACATCGCAAACCGTTTTAAAAATCTAGTGGGCGAGGTACCTATGTGTAGTCGACTGAACACCAGCTATTAACAATAATAACGAGATATATTAATATATACTCGGTCAAGGAGCAGCAGCGTTTAACAATATTAATATTGTTGTTCAATAAAACCCCCGAAATTAAGTGCATTCAATTATTGTAATGAATTTACTGTAATTCTGATGATTTTTTCAGTATTTTTCGAAACTCAATTAGGTATATATCAATATATACTATTAAATAATAATAATAATAATAATAATAATACATATTATATGACTATTTTTATTTCCTATAACGCGATTTTATCATAATATATACAGCAATACATATTAATATAATATGCACACGCTATCGTTTCGCCTCGATTGATCGATATAAGCGCGTGCGGTGCGTTTACAACAGGCGTTACGCAAGTCCCGGGTGTACACTCGAACGTATATAATATACGTATTGAAGCCGTTCAACTGTCCAATTGCTTATATCGTGTACAGTGTACACGTAACATAATATAATATAAACAGTATACGGTGGTAGAACATCGCTTTTAATTTATTTCAAAGGCGTGCCCTGAATTATTTAAGGGAGGTCAAATTGTCTAGTTCACGGTCAGTTAAAATAAAATTAAAAAAAAAAAAAATTAAACGTTCTACGTATCGCGCCAAAAAACCTAACGAGTCCTAATTGCTAACTCCGAACAGTTATAAAGCGTTTGCCTTCTGCATTATAAAAACGTAGAATACCACTGTAACAATATTTTATAAAAAATAATATATTATACTGTATAACTCGGAAACGGATAAAAGTGTCCGGAAAAGAAATTAATGATGATTAATCAAGCGTAACTCGTAAGTATAATATATAAAGATGTGGTGTAAAAATAGAATGTCGTTTACGAGTACTATGTATTTATTATATGTATATGTTGAGGAAGACAACCCTCGCCCTATCACAAACCCTGCGACAAATGCAAGTATAATTAATTATGTATTTTAACGCCACTGTGTGGTTTCAGTCAATAATGACCAACCCCGTGTTTTGCATGAGCTTACTAAACGCTAAAAGAGTATTATATATTTATGCATAACACACATAAAGTATAGTTATTATTATTAATTTATAAACATTCTTTGTGCATGTTTTGTGTACTTGTGATTACGGCTACGGGGTGGCTGGTGCGAGTACGGCTGGGAGAGTAGTCGGAAAGAGTGCTATAGAGAAATACGAAAGCGAAGTGAGAGGACGCTGTGACCCGTATAACAATAATACAAAATAATGATTTTAAAAGCCACTTGAGGTGGTGCAGTAGGTACTACGACATAAGTACAACAATAATTAATATTCCATCTTTGAGTGTAATTAAAATTAACTCCTCAACGTCCTCGAACATGCACATTGTACAATATATATGTACATCATCGTGTTAAAAGTCATTAAGTAATTGCTTTATGTATGTTTTATGTATATAATATCTATAGTATTATTATGCCACATGGCAGACTATACACATATGTCCTATGCCTAGATACCGTAAATCAGAGGTTAGGTTAGGTTAGGTTATAGAGGATATTTGTGAATTCGCAGATCAAATTTTGGGCTTGAAATGCTTAATATGCCAAGAATAAAGATGATTCTTGATTAATTTTCTAAATCCCCAACTCCCAAGACACTACCACGTCAGTACTAATATATCAGCGAGAATAAAGGGTAAAAGTAAAATCTTATCTTAATATATATAGGTATATTAAAATTATGAAAATAACTTCGTAACGTTTTCACGATTAAACCGCAGAACCGATTTCAATAAGATTTGGTATGGAAGATTGAGATAGCTTGAATTGGGAGAGACGAAATACTGCATTAATTTCATAATTTCATTACTTGCAATCATCATCACCAGTCATCAATAATCAGTAATCATAACAAAACTATACTGATATACGAGCGAAGCCGCAGAAAATGACTATAATATATGAGTATGCTTATATAACATATGCTATGTGTCGACATTAAGTTGTAACACGTTCTGTTTAATAGGGTTTCTGTTGTTAAACAATAATTTTCACTAATTTACAATTTTTGTCCACTTTTAGTGGTTATCAAATTTCTTTTCGTATACATACAACATTTGCGAGCTGACCTGGCGTAAGTGATGGGACCACTTAATGAACAGTCGCCCGCAGACTTGAAGGTTACCAAGCACTGCCATAAATCATCATCGTCATCATCATCATTGTCGTCATCATATACACATCTATCGATTGTTGAAAACAGATTTTTTCCGACACATAAAATATACGTATATATATATAGGTATTTTATTGTCGTTCGCGCTGGACGGCGGGAAAACTTTGACGCGCGCTCACAATATATAATATAGATGAATATTATTCCAAACGCGTCGTACACGCCATGCGCATATAATTTTACGCACGCATATACATCGTGATCGTAATATTATATAGGTATACGCAACATATACATACGTACGTGTACAAGTATGCGTCGTATTTTCCTGGAGATGCGATGAAGGATTATGTGTGTGCGGCCGTATGGGTACACGCGCGAGTGGATATATGTATGTATATATTATATACCGATGTACACACTATTACATGTATGTGTGTGTGTGTATATGCGGACGTTATGGAAAGCAATTTAGATTTCCGAAACCGGTCCGACACAATTATTATTGTCGTAATACGTATAATTAACACGTGTATATAATACAACATACCTTTTGTCGAACAACTAATCATTAGAGGAACGGCTGCAATAATCGGAGAAAAACAGAAAAAAAGGGGAAAAAAAACAAAACGAACGAAAAAAAAACCGTAAAGAATTATCATCTTAGTGTAGGTACCTTCCTATGTTTTACAGTACGTATATACATACAATGTACATACTGTGTCGAAAACGTATAAGGTATAACGCGTATGCCGTCGTATACACACTTGTAGGTCTGACATCGCGCGGACATGTCCGAGCCCATTTATCTCTTCTTAATATTATATATATATATATATATATGCGTACAAGTACCTGATAAATATAATAGTACCTACATTAAGTACTCCATAGTTTGTACGGATATTAAAAATTCCGAAATCATCGTCACCGTTGGTATTTTTTGTCCTCTGAAAACATTATCCATATTGCTTGAGACAGAACGTCTATAAATACAATGTCGCTGCAGTATCAACTCTGAATGCGTAATGTAAATAATTGTAGATGTATAATATAAATATCTCATGGAAAACAGTATCTATATATATATATATATATATATGTGTGTGTATCCGTAGACCGCAGGTATAATAATTTCGAGGAGCTGGGCATCGTGTTCATCGATATCAACACCGTATATCGTATTATATACTTACTCGTACATTGTTTTCGCAACGAATACATCGGAAGGAAAGAAATACGTTTAATGACTCATAGTAACACACACACAAAGAAAAAAATAATAATAATTACGTTTGTTTTATAGATTTTTAGAATAGATATACCTAATAGGTATTATTACATATATTATATAAAACGACAACTATCTAACGGCGGTGATCAGTAAACATATTATTTAACTTTTTATCGATGATGACGATTTGTTATAATAGGCTTCAGGTAGATAGAACTCGAAAGTGATTATAATTTTATGACGAATCTGTGATTGCAACAATTTTAAACGCGATGTACTATATGATTGTATCGATTGTTTTAATATACCATAACCGAAGTTTCATAAATTAAAAAAAAGAAAACGATTATCAAATATCGATAAAAGAAATTACGTTACTGATTTAGCGTATCATATTATAATGTATTACGAAATAAATATTTTGAAGACATGATGGTCGCTGAAGGAGAGTTCAACTACAATGATTATGGCCGTCCGACCGTCGTTAATCGTTATTTATCTTTTCCGTGGATCAGCCGAATCTTTAAACATCGAATAATAGTCAGTAGTTTTCATTCTACTAGATTCTCGACCTACAGCCTACGCCGGACGTTATTTGCAGAAATTTGTGACGAATCGTGGGGCCTACATTTTATTTAGATTCTGTGGTGTAAAGACTGTAAGTGTATGTATTGATTTTACAACGACGTGGCGCTTATATTTTTTATGTTATCCGCAAACACGATATCGCAGACAGAAGGGGTACTCCAAATTTATACATGCGCACATTTATCGTATCACTGGAAATATCGCTTTGAAGAAGTCATTTTTCTCACCGTTGTTTCACTGAGAGCGTTTTACAAAAACCGCTGACAAGATATGTCGAAGAGACGTCGGCGCGTGAGCATTACGCGGTGTAGGTCTTAATCACGTGATCGTCGGCATTTATCTTGGCTTTTTCAAATCGAATATACATCACGACGCGATCGTCGTCGTATTAAAGGTCATCTCGTCTACGAAAACGAACGAAATTCGAAAAATCGATGTTGACAGACAGTCTCACAGAGCCACGTCGCGTGTACCTATATGTTGCGCAGTATAGCAGTATACCTTCAGTTTTGTTTTTTGTCCGTTCGCCCTCCTCGCGGAAACGCCGTCTTATCGTAAACAATTATTTTTATTTTCTTTCGCAAATCTCAGTAGCGTGGCACAATTTCGCTCGCGCAAAATACCAATATAAAAGTATTGTTTGGATCATATTATCGTATGTGTGTAGTGTACACTGTAGCTTTTGGAGGGGAGGGGAGGCGTTTACTTCACGCCGTCGGATTTGCAGCCAATAAGTGTATAAAATAATATCACATAAAATGTGTATACCGCTATATTATAATGTATACCACCACTACAACGGGATCGGGAGGAATCAGGCATGGATCCGAGGGGAGAAGGGGCTATTTCGCACAGTAAACTCTATTTTTTAATTTTTTTTATATAAAATGTTTCATATTTTATGTAAAATTAATTTAATCTAAGAATTATTCATCATATATTTTATTGTACTGATAAACCGGAATTTAAATAATAATATGTGCCTATTAGCTTACATAGTATTTACACTGTTTTTATTAGACCTATGCTGAAATTTTATTCAAGACGCCTCCCTTCTTCCATAAATTTGTTCTCCGCGTCTGGGAAGAATAGATTAATCGAGAAGGGTGAGCGGTGTATGTAATCGAGTCTCGGATTCATAATATTATATTATAATATGTTAAACGAGTATACAATATATGTAAGGCTGCTGATGCTGCACCGCGTTGCAGTTTAGAGGGAATTTCGACGACCTATTGATCCAACCGTAACAAAAAAGACCTACAAAATCAAAATAGAACGGTTGCAGTTAATTTGCTATAAACCAGAACGTCTCGAGCACACATATTTTAACGGCACAAAGCGATACATCCACACAAATGCACACGGGCTCATGGCACACATGTACGTACGTCGTGTGGATCACAAAAATATCTACTCTTCTCCTTATTGCCGTTGCTCGCGCGTTTACACGATGCCCATAATATACTGTACACTACACGGTCGATAGATCGTTAATCTAAAATATATGCTTAAAATAATCGGCGTCTACATAATACGCTGTTGCGCCAGTCGAATATTCGTTTGTATGCGTGGCTAGTTGACACTATTATACCAATTACAATATTAGAATTGATTTTTTCTCATCGGTGTACATAATAATGTACTATACATTATGTATTATATACTATTATGTTTACCTATCGTCTATGTACTCGGCTACTCGGTGGTCATGTGATACAATAAAACGATAAACGGTATATAATTATATAGGTACATTTAATGTTCTCGTACTATATAGGTATACATACACCATACGCGTGTTAACAATATTATAATAGTATAATATATGACAATGATATTATGATTTATAAAATCGCGTAGGTTGTAGGTACGACCGCGAATGTAACAATATGTTCGTCTATATATATATATATAATATGTGTGTGTGTGTGTGTATTATATATTTTGTGTTGCAAAATCCGACAAAAGAAATGCAAAATTTTTAAGCACCTTCTCAGAAACGTTTTGCGAACAGCTGTCGCAGCAGGTCGTTATTATGATATACAAAACCGTATAATTATTTTATTGTAATTTATTATAATGTACACCTACACATTTGTTTACTTTTTAGCTATTACGTGGAATAGAAATTTTTTTTGTTATTGTTATTATTATAATTTTTTATATAAATATAAAACCGCGATACCGAGTAAATAATATGACTATAAAACTACACTGCATGCGCGCATACGGTGGCGCATAAATAATTCATGTCGAAATAATACATCATGTACATATAATAATATAACACGTCGGAAATAAGAGAAGCGCCGCAGTAGTTTATATTATATTATAGACGACGAGTTCACTACATAACATAGTATCACGTAAAACGCGTGGAAATCACACGAGAGAAAAAAAAAATTCATCGCAGCTAATAAACTCTGGTCGAGTGTTTATAATATTACGAGGACGGTCACGGTATGTCGGGTTTTGTGCGCGAGCAAACCGCTCGTTCGCGCGAGATGTAGTCCTAAATTCTCCCGTGACTGTGGACCCCCCTCTGCAACTCGTATCGATAGAAAACGCATATTATTATTGTTATCATCATTATTATTCTATCGTTACAAAAACATCATAGTTTCGATCAATGTACCTGTGCGTATAACGTACAGGTAGGCACTATTAGGCACGTATACGAAACAAACAGATGACCGCACTTACGGGACGCAGTGACCGTCACCAATCGCTTATTTTTCGTTTTGTTTCAGAAGAGTTTAGAACCGTTTTCTACGTTTATTTCTGAAAATTTAAAAAATCTCCATTCACGCACTACATACTCAAGTCGGGTTTTTTTTTTTTTGTACTTAGTACATAATGTAGTACACATACTTAAAATAACACTTGTTCAATACTAGTGAAACAGTAGTCATTTTGACGTTTTGAAAACAATCGATTTACTTACAAACATATACACGTCCGCATAAATAATATAATTGCATGTTTTTGTCATCCAACCAAATAGATTTGTGATCATCGTTAGGTCGTTTGGTGGTCTATTAAATGCGAATAATTTTACAGGTTTTGTAAGCTGTATCTGTGCATTGTGGTTTTACTTTTACGCGATCAATTTCGCGCTGAAATCTACCATATTCCCCCTCTCACGAATCCTCCTCTGCTCGTAACGTCAGGCGACCTACTCAGGCAACCTTCTCGTGGTACACGAGTATCTATAATGATATTATAATAATGTAGTTGTGAGTACATATAGATCGAATATCTACTTATATTCACATAGATATTTTATTTTTTTAGTATAATTCTTATTCATGTCTTCTGTTACATACATTATTAATGTACATTGTACATATCATACTATATATATATATATACGTATATAACTTATTATAATAGGTGCTTGAACAATAAGTTTCATGATTTACGTGTGTAAAAATAATATAATAAGGTGTATATTATGCGTGTAAAAAAGTGACTTCCCTTCAATGGTGGTACTTATATAGCGAAATATTTTATTGTGTATATGTTTATTGGATATTTTTATCATAAGATCTGCTCTACTGCGATGGGCGTTAAGCTTATGATATGACTTTCTTTTATACATACATAAATATATATATAATATATCCATAGTATTTAGAGCTCACGGGATAAACATCACATTTTTGGAAACTGTATTAAGAATAACCACGATTTATTTTATGTATATCTGGCGAGAATTCTTCACAAGAACCGTTTTTATTATGGATTTACTTTTTTTTGACATAATCTTTGGAGATTCGGAATCGTGTAAATTATAATTCAATTCACGTTTAATACTCCAACAATGTTTAGATATATAATACTTATATATTAATATGAGTATTAATTAATTTTTTTTACCTTGTCTCACAACGTATAGTTTATGAATATATTATTATAATTATTATAATAATAATAAAACATAAAAATGTTTAATAAACGACGTCCATAACTTAAATTACTAAATTTAGTTATATTATTAAATCTAAATTAATATTTGTATGTCATTTTTTTTGTGAATAGTAGATTTAATAATGATTTTAACATTGAATTATGCATGATTGGTACTTTTACTTTTATAAATGATGATTTCTACGCATCGTTGTAAAATGTTTTATTTTAACATTTATATAATCATGCTAACAGAATAATTTTGTTATCAATTTTTTTCTTCACAATATAACTATTTTGGAAAAATTCAGATTTTATTTATAGAAACAACAGATCAAATAAGGACCTCTAACCAGGGGACCCAATAGAGCCTCAATTAAAAAATGTCTGCAGTAGGTTACCCCTCCTGCACATGCCTATGATGGATATATAACATTATTGTATATGAGTTTTCTGGTATATATAAGTACATTGTATGCGTATATTGAGGATCATTATCATTCCCATTATGGATATGCCACGTCATGATACGTATGCCTAATATATTATGCAGGTTTATTATTATTATATAGCAGAACACTCAATATT
Organism: Melanaphis sacchari; assembly: GCF_002803265.2. Classification (NCBI taxonomy): domain Eukaryota; kingdom Metazoa; phylum Arthropoda; class Insecta; order Hemiptera; family Aphididae; genus Melanaphis; species Melanaphis sacchari. The sequence continues at coordinate 193,357 of NW_020271179.1, forward strand.
TTTTAGTCTAACCTAAAATCACCTATATTATATGTTGTTTACATTAATGGTTTTCACTCACCAATCAGTTCTGTAATACTATTTGTATAATGGCTGAAACCTTTTTTAAAACGGCCGGATCGACTTATTTTAACATTTAAATCTATGTATTATACATAATTATTATTGCATAATTGTCCTCAATAGTTTATTACCGAGGACAAAGTTTCGTCGACGGTTGTTTTGTGACTCTAACGCGTAGGCCATCTCCCCATCCAATTACAACCACACATTATAAGAAACAATATTTTAATTATTATTTATTATTATATATTAATTAATCAGGTGATACCTATCTTTACGATTATGCAGTCCTTATTCTGAACATTGTGATATCTGATCACGATGTTGATTGTTCTTACGGCGCGTGCAACCTATATATTTATCCGACAATATCAAATGTTGCTTCTTCATGGCTAGTAACCATTATATTGTACAATGTAGGTACAGTATATAGTGGTAGTAGTAGTAGTAGTAGTGGAAAATCTGCGTAGTCGATTTCAAGTGACCGTTCCCACGATCGCGCCTATTATTGTTTTCTCCGCACAAGCGAATCTATATTTTTCCCGTTATTCATACATTATTACGTTTATTAGTATCGTTATTATATAATATTATACCAACGCGTAGGCGTATCCGACAATTATTTTTATCGAGTTGTGTTTTAAGTTTCTTATGCGTGTATATAATACGTAAGTGAGCCTATCGCATCAATGCCGAACGCGTTGTTTTGGTTTTGTCGTCATCATTGCCAGCGTAATATACTATGCCACACAATTCCATCGACGTACGATATATTTATACAATAATAATGTTATTCACTGTTTAATTTTGTATACGTACATACGTTCAGCAAAAATAAGAATAATTGGCCATTACTTATGCTGCAAAGACTACATAATATTATAAATTATAATACATACAAACACTGTTTATACGCTCGCTATTATATACTTAACTACTTAAGATATTTTTATTTATTTAAAATGTTTAAAATTTTTATATTTTGATTTTTCCATTGTCGTCTCTGCGCGTTATCGTCTCACTGTTTTTTGCCGGTGTTAAAATCGTCATAATCCAAAGACGGTTAGGTTAGGTTTGAGGCATAACCGGTATACACTCCTGTGTTCGGTAGTCACAGCGGCAGTTTGCTGCAGCAAATAAAAACCGTATCGTACCCACGGCGGTAGTGGTATGCCGGTTTTTTTTTTTTTTTTTTTTTATTTCCGTCATCTTCAAAATATTTCAATATTTAGTATTTACCGCATACAAGACATTGGCAAGGTATTGAGAACAAAGTGAAGACGAGCGAACAGGAAATTAGACATTTGCGAGGCGGCTACACCAGCCTTTCGAAACAGATGGTAATTAGTAAAAGCAATAACTAATACGTATTAATATACAATAAAAAAATATAGGTCGTGAACGAAACAAAAAAAAAAAAAAAAAAAAAAAAAAAAAAAAGGGGGAGGAAAAAAAAAAAAAAAAAAAAAAAACAAAAAAAAAAAACCGATTAGCGTTTAACGTAATTGAAAATTGGCGTTTGACGCGTCGATCGCGGTTCGCGGCGGGTGGGGGTGCGAGATCTCTTCCGTGGTCTAGAAGTGGTGTACGACCGGCGGACGGAGAGGGTCGGGCGGCTATTTGTCGCGTGGACGTGCGTGCGCGCGACAGAGAAGAGACGACTACGCGCGCGTCCGAGTGAGAACGCTGTCGCCGCCGCCGTCGGAGGGGTATTGACTCCTGCCGCCGCCGCCACCGCCGCGCGCACATTGTCTTCGCCGACCGTCACACGTAACGTCCGGGCGCGCATGCACGACGGATCCCCTTCCGCCCGCCACCGATGCCAAATAGAAATTTCACTGCCACTCCGCACTCGTACAAAAAAACGATATCGTACGGCTTTCTCTCGGGTCATCTCTCGATTCACACTCGACGGCGTGCGTTTATTGTACCGGCGATATCGCGGTAACGTGGTATACTCGTGTAATTTAATACATATAATACCATTTTATTGTAACACGCGTGTATAACACGTAATAAAACTGCAGGTTAGAACGTGTAATATGTACGAGGAGATCTTTTTTCGTTTTTTCATCCGAATCGCAATGTCCATTCCGAGAGAGGAGACTGACGACGGACAGAGGACTAAGGAGTAGATAGATCAAAATATGGACGTTTTCAAAATGTTTTTGAAAACCGCGGTGTGATGAGACTATAAAGCATTAAAAGCCGCTTCAGATATCATATCCTAACTACGCCAATCGAAAATCGACCTGTTTGTAATTATTACTATTACAATAATAGTAAACTGTTTAGCGAAACTACGGGTCAAGCCAAAGCTTGGCCGACACGGAACAGTGTTCCTCAAAAAAAAAAGAGACAATTTTTTGGGAGGAGGACAATTTTAATATATTTTGACTTGACATATTATACTGAAAATGTCTTGATTAATCTATGGTTATTATTGTTATTAATTATATTAATAATTAGTACCTACTCCTAAAGATCAAAACGCATAGTGCATGCATCTATACAGTATAATAATATAGTCGTAACGACCGCGTCACGGCAATGTAATATTGCACAACACCAACGATCGTGCAGTGCCGAAAACGATCTCCTAGGTCGTTACTTCGGACTACGCACTAGCCGCGCACATTTACAGATGAAGGAACGTCGAAATCGAAAGTGCGTGTAATAATAAATAATATCTTCTATAATATCGTAGCATACTGCGTAGATAGTAAACGTGTACACATAAACGCGTAAACGAAACGGTCTCGTCATACATAATATCTACGATATACGAGGTGACTCGGGTAGCTTAACAGACAACCTGTTGCTAGGCCCCGATTGAATAATAATAAAAATAATAATAATAATGATAATGTCAAAAATATAAGAACGCTAAACGATGACGATATTGAGACCTATCCGTTTTACGATAAAACTCACAATACTATACGTAGGTACAGGCTGATAAACTTTGCAATATTATAATATTAATAACATATTATAAGACTTATTTACTCTGTGTAATTTATTTTGGTATAAGAAAAAAACAATAACTATTAATGTTTGAGTATACACCATACGCCGTATACGTAAGAACCGTATGAAGTATATAGACGACTTTTGATGGATATATCGAACCAGTTTTTACAGATCTCTATGTATTTCGACCACGACCGCTGCCGATCAGACCGTACCTGTGAAAATATTATGCTACACACGTGTTTACCGTTATGAGATGAATAAAAAAAAAATAAAAAAATCGTTGGCCGTAAGTTTCGATTTATGTATTACACGTCATATGATTTACGCCAATTATTGCTATCACGGCAACACGTGTTGCCCTGTTTAATATACGTTACGTTCGTTGTTCATTGCTTATTTGTACAGTAAACAATAATCCAGAATTACTACAGCCTTTATCTAGTGAGCGTCACGCGTATAAAATATTATATTATAGGCCCGGTGGTGGTTCTGTAGTGGGTGTGTTTGAGACGAGTCTGTCGAATGGTAGGAAAAAACAAGATTATTTCCGGTACATTTGTTCGCGGGTGGAAGAAAAGTGGCTGTGAAAAACGATACGGACATGCCGTTGACCATTAATTCCGAAGAAAAAAATAAAATATAAAATCCTTCTAGTGCGATACCGGTTATACCGCACTATTTCACTGGTGCAACCATACGTGTAGGGTCAAACCGAAATCCCGAGCCTAACCGAAATCGTACATTGACATTTTTACTATCTCTACCGTTTCGAATTGGAATTGTGTCGGCTGGAGGGTAGATTAATATAAGTGGTGGCACAATTTTTCTCAAGCTTACGCGATTTCCATCATACACATTATACCTACTCATATACACACACTACACGCACTTTATTTACGGACCAACGGACCCTTATTAAAAGGTCGTTGCCTACAACGTGTGCGATTTTTACTGACTAGACACCAACGAGTTTCCCCCCGTCGTAATGTAACAACCAGTAACAACAAAAAATCGTCGTACAGAATAAATAATTATATTCATTACAACTCTGCAGCAGCAGCGTCGATAGACGTTTTCGATTGATATTTTAAAGCCCGTCGAAGTCGTCATCGCAAGTCACCGTCTGGGTAAATACGTACACAATTCGTTTAGGGTGTACGCTAAAAAATCCGGAGTTTACGGGTCTTGACAACATGGGGTGGAACGCGTCTACGAAACCATCGCGTATTCGGGTGTGTCAATAACCGAGACGACTACGGCACCATAATACGCGACAACGACAACAATAATGATAATTAATGTCGTCGGGTCGACGGTGGTGGCAGTAATGGATGTCATATATTACACATTATATTATATTATAATATTATTATTATTATTTTTATTATTATTACTATCATTATTATATACTGAAACCGGTATTGTATTGGTGTTCGGTTTATGCTCGGTCGCACGCGTGCGCTCTCTCTCTTATCCTCTCTCGCTCTCACACGTACCTACAACACGTCTTCTTCTTCAGCGGTGGCTCTGTCGGGACACAATCTACGATATATTTCTCGTCCTCGTCTTTGCGATATTGTTACACACACACACACACACACACATACAATGGATTTAGCTACAATATAATATATAATATTATATATGTACAACGCGTACCCGACGGCCGACGCACGGACCACGGCCTTCTGCAACACATGACGTATCCGGACCTTCTCAGTCGTCCGTCTCTCTTGCACACGTCTTCTGCCTAACCGTCGGCTCGGTCCGCCGCAGCAGCTGCAGACAAACCGTCTACCGATCAACGAACGCGCGTTTACCTAATATGTCCCCCCCGCAGTAGCAGCCATCGTCGCCGACACCGTCACTGCCACCCTCGCACGTTCCTGGAAGATTTCATATTATTATATTGTGTGTAGGTATCGTTCGTGTATATAAATGTATATAAACCAACATATCTCCGCGACCTCACGTCAACGAAGAAGATCGAATTTCTATACAATGCTCTTGTAAAAGCGAATAATACGATTTATAATATATATATAATATACACAGGCGCGGCACACAGGCATGTCCAACGGGCAGGCTGCAGTGTCGTGAATTCGTCGACATTTTCCATTCTTTCGCCACAGCCGCACCTACCCTTGGTAATGTACTTCACGAATTACAATAAAAATTCTCAATAAATATTAGACCCTTAGGTACATTTAGATTGCGGCGTTTGCCCTTTCGTCTTGCAACGGGTTCGTAACGATAACAAATAACACGGTTATGTCGGTAATTTTTCTGAACCAATAACCAAAAATCACAGTTAAAAGAAAAAATGTTTATTTTTTAATTGTTATTGCGTGGTTTGACGTAAATACAGTCGATTGACTTTTATTTTTAGCATAAAACTATGAAAGAGTAGAATATTATTCACCGCGTCGTTTTCTTCTGTGCGTATATATGCTTATACGTGTATTGTATTTCACGAATACAATATAATACATATTTGCGAATTAATTTGAACAATTGACCGCGATGGTGTTTTGCCCGTGTACATTCTCACGCGTTTCAAATATTTTAAATTTACACGTGTTATTCACAAAAGCGCCCATTCCCCCTCATTCTGAAAGTCTAAACGAGCCTCTCGCCGTAGGTATAATATTTTGCGTACATTTTCGAGTCCGTTTTCCTCGACTTTAAGTGCTATAATTCAAAGGGTATTTAAGGTACCTAAATAATAAATACATAAATATTATGTACATAGAACTCTGTTATTTTATTATATTTACGGTGACAACGGTCAAAATGGATTTGACGGGTTTTGATTACGCCATGTATAACCCGCCGCGAATGATTTCCCGTACCTTTGTTCTGAGTCGAGTTATACACATGAAACGCGTGAATAACTGAAATACTATAGCTGTACATATTTAGCGTGGTATAAATATATGATTAGGTTTAACAGATACGCAGATGTATAACTAAGATTGGTATCGTTCCGTGAGATTGCCGAGTATAATAAAATGTACGTTTAGTAGGTACTAGGTACCAAAGTAAACCTACAATATTTTTAGTACCTTTAACACTATTATTCATGTAAACATATAGGTGGGAATTTTCATTCAATAAAAACAAGTTATTAAAGAGTATACTCGATAATTATAAAAAAAAAAAATGTACTGAACAAAATATGGTGGAATGGTGAAATACAGCTGACAAAATTAATTGCAGTCAGCTGCAAATGTGCATGCAGGCCACCACCGACGAAGTCTGTCAGCCCTGCAGCAACCAGAATACAAAATACTTTGATCCCGGAGGGGAAGGAGTAATAATGTTTTGGGGGTATTTAGGTTACAGATTTGGAATATTTTGCACACATTATCACTATAATTATTGAGTACTGTTTGTCAAAAATGGCGAAACTTAAAGATATAGCTATAGACTGCAGATGTGTGCATTAACAATACTGCAGATTACGTGGTACACACATGCATTGTATCATACAGTTCTTATAAGACGTGGAAATCACGCGTAAACTGACTATATTACCATTACACGTCTATACTACTATTACTTAGAAGTAAAATATAATATATTATATTATAGGTATATTGTGTACAAGGCTCGAGATTGACGAGCGCGCGTGTTAGACTCGACGTTCTTCAACACGAGACAAACATACTATATTATATTACAACGTCGATTAACACACTCACAACATACCTAACGAGAAATAAAAAAGTTGTGTAAAATATAATACAACAATAATATTACAAACGTGACGCGTGCATAAACGCGAAGGTCGCGCGTCGATACGCGGCATTATTCGGGATTATAGGCCGCCCTCCCATATATACCCACCCCGTCGTGTCGTATCTATACATGTTTAATGTATACATATATATATATAATACATGTGTGTATATTATTTATAATAATATATACGTCGACAACAATCGAGTCGGTCGAACTCTTCAGTGGATCGAACGCATTCCGCGAGATTGTGGTATTGTACGTATAATATAAACGCATACACATATACACGCGTACCTACATATATATACATACATACATACATACATACATACATACACACATATATATATATATAAACACGGACTCCACGCGGTTCGTATACTAATAGGCGAACTGGTTTCTCTTGCCCTCTAGCCCCACAGTGGCGGCGGCAGAGGCGGCACACAAACCACCTGGCAATACATGTATATTATATTATACATATTATTATCCTATAAACTTCACATTATATATACATCACATAATATAGGAACTTAGTGGTGGCGGTGTTATAATAATACCACTCTGTGCGCAAGTCTTACATCCGTTATCATTTTTTTTTTTTTTTTTTATTAATTTGTGTTATTTTTTTTTCTACATATATACTCTTCATCTTTCTTCCACCCCCACGCCCACCGTTAAACGTGTTAATAACCGCGAGGATATCGCTTTTAACGATAACCATCGCTCATCGGTTATTATAATATGATATTATGTCTATATAAGTGTAAAATATCACACATATACATACATACACTATAGACACTATAGTATTTACTACAGTTTTAAATCTTTTACTGCAGTTTTTTTTTTTGCAAAGCCAATAAATAAATGTAATGAACATCATATTTTTACCTATGTATACAGTTAGTACTACAGTTATCGTCGACTCAAACTCTTTTTGTTAGGCCATCAAACAACAATGAAGTAAAAACAACTTTTCTAACAAAATTTAAAACACTTAAAAAAGAAGTGAACAACCACGTTCGTGATGCTTATAGAGTATAGACACACATTCTATTGAAATATTTAATTTTAATTATAGCTTAAAGCGTAGTTTTTATAATACATTTTATATTTTGTATATAGCACAGCTTGACAGTGAAATAGAAATTAGCTTACTGTATTTACCGTATTTACTTTCAAAGTAAGGAGAATAAAAAAAAAAAAACAACAATAAATAGAAAAACTTTTTTTTTTAATATGTTTTTCTTGATCAAAACCCGATGCTTAAATTTCAATTTCATTATTACCGTTTTTATATACGCGGATGGGGAAAGGGGGTTTAATACGGATTTTGTTGTTTATTCGTGTTCGTGACGACTTCTGTATTATTTTTTATACAGTCTGTTCAGCATATAGTACAGACGAGGATTATAACCACAACCACGACAATTTATAGTTGTTAATACAAAACATTTCCTTGTCATTATAATACATAGACTAGACACCTATAAATGCATACACCCACACTAGGTATTGTAAACGAGTAAGTAGTAAAGACTAAAGTACATACAATTTTACAGTCGTTAAGCACTCGAGCACACTTATAGACATAATTACTTTATGTTATATCGATAATAATACAATATATGTAATACCTATGATATAATATTATATTATACGATCTATACGTACTAACCAAGGAAATTAGCCGATGACCACACAACCACACACGCGATGTAAAGACCACAACTGTGTACAAGTCCAGATTAAGGATCGATTGAGCTCCAGAACACCATAAACTTAATAGGCTCCCTTTCAACTTTAACTTCAAAAAAATTGTACCACTACCTACATTTTAAAAACTGCATATTATATTGTATATAATTTTGTACAATACAAGAAATATATACATATATAAAGCTATATAAATTAATAGTTATGTAAAATTTATTATACACATATTATATATATATATATACAAACAATGTATTTGTTAAAAAAAATAATAATTTAATTTTTTTTCCTTTGCAAATTTTTCTTTTACAAATTGTTGAATAGTTTCATTGAAATCGATTAATTGCAAAAAATAATTTTCTGAATATTATATGATTAATGATGTTAAATTTTCCTTAGTCGTCTGGTATGTTCTATATTTAATTTTTATTCTTGTTAATTTAGAATTATTTTTATTATATAATATAGGCACCTCATGGCTCATGCGAATAGATCAAGAATACATAATATCAATAATTACCATTTATACGCTACAAAAGTATGAATTAATAGAATAACAATTTAATATTAATTATTATCATTTAGTAATTTTTTTTTAATATAAAATTAAGAATATTTTTATTTTATAATTATTAATTATTTACTGAACCCACTAAAATAATTTTTTTTAAAACTTTATCAAACGCATTAAAAATATATATTTATATTGGAAATAAAGATAGGCACTCAAAATCAGTGGGCCTCAGAACGTGCCTCCCTGACTCCCCTTTTAATCCGGGCTTGACTGTGTAATATGATTATAATAGTCGTCGCGCAGACAACGACGGAAAAAAATTTTGATTAAACAAAAACAACAACCATCCGTAAACTATAATAATATGGTTTATATGGTTATAAAGACGTACTCTGACGTTTCAACGTTTGTATACACCGTTGTGCGAAATGTATTCGATCGATGATGAAGCACACTCGTGAATCGTGTGATGTATGTTTAGACAAATCGTTTTATAAGAACCAAACCCAATTCTATATACTGCAAAGCGCCGCGACTGATGTACTACGCGCGCGTGTGTGTGTGCGTTGTCGGGAATAAAAACGAGTACACAAATCGTTATGTAATATAGGTCAGCCGTATATAACTTATACTGCGATGACGTGATTTATAAAGCAATAAATATTTAATTGAACGGTGCAATTGTCGTTATCGAAAACACGCGAACGCGTACATAGAGAAGTATATCATATGATTCATGTATTGTATATAATAATATATATATATATAAACATTTTACACCTCGAACTCGACAAATACCGCCGAGATTATAAAGTGATTTTTATTACGTTTAGATATACGTATATACACACAGCCACGTGGGTACAAGGTACTAAATATTATTACACGACATCTTAATGTTTTATGGAATGATAGTTGTGGTGTGCTTAATTAATTCATTGACTAGGTAAAAAAAAAAAAAAAATATTAAGAAAATTATAAACGATGAATAATGAATAATATTATTCAACAAAACAATTTTGAATAAGTAGAGCATGTATATTTCGTTGGTACTGGTATAACAAGAACAGTAATTATTGTCGAGGAAATGGTAAATGACAACAAATAATAAGTGATAAAAACAATAAAAATACAATGTCCGTTTTTCCATGTCTTTATCTCACAACACACACACACACACACACACACACACACACACACACATATATATATACGTTGAACTCTATTTTTTCATTCAAACTAATTTGTTCGTCGTTTTAATTTTTAATTTTTTTTTTTCAGTAAACAAGCTCTTTTAAGTATTATGTGGTTTTATGCCCTTTAATAAACGAAAGTAATTAAATGTTTACCAAAGAATATTAGTACGTTACCAACGAATAAAATAATAAAATAGTCTTAAACTCAAAAAGAGAAAACGATTGTTTTAGCGATTTCAACTTGCTGTACCTATACTATCTACTTTTACAGACTATTGGTTATTTGACTAGATTAATATTGTATCAAAACGAAAATCATATGAGCCAGGAAAAGTGTTTACATATTATTAACGTTGAATTAAAAAAATTGATTTTTAAAATATATTCATTATGGATGATATGAATATTTTAATACAATATTATCATATCATGCAGCTAATATTATACGGGTACCAATTACATTTACTGCATTTTGGACCTTAATGTATAATTAAAATGACACATTACAATATACATATATCTTATATATTATTATACATGAATATGTCCGACTTACGTGGTAATAACGTTTACGTAGTTATAATAAAATACCGATCCAAACTAGGTCTAAAAAAAAAAAAAAACAAAAAAAATCGAAAGAATTACGTAATTCGATTGTTGTTTGGTTTTATTGCCTTCCTCCGTACAACGACGTTCACGGTTGAAGTGTTCAGTGAAGAAAGAGCGTAAAAATACGCGTTTCCCTCTGTAGTCCCCTTTATGTGTATAGAAATCGGTCCCAAAAGGTCGCTAAACTATACGTATGCGTTACCGTCATCATACCGACAAATATATATATATATATATATAAATATAAGCATTATTGTATACACACACCACAACATCAACGCTACACAGACTCAGAAGAAGTAAAAATGCGTCATACACGGACTACTAAAAATAATTATTTCGAATCACATGTGCAGCATCTTCTCCACCTCCCCCCTCATCGTTAACGAGCAACGTCTGCAGCAGGCAGCGGTGGTCGTTGCATTCGCGGCGGAGAGAAAGTACTATTATAATAATAATATTATATTATTATGCGTATTATTGATCATCGCTGCGGCGACGGTGTATACAAAATACTAAACCCGAGCATATGTTCAGGGATAGGCGATCGGGGAAATTAAGACAAATATATTAAGGTTAATATCGAACAAGTCGTGACAAAGGCACTGTATACCAAAATCGTTCTATTTCCAGTAAAACACAAGATTATAATATTATTATATAATCCGTTTTACGAATAACGATTTTAACGTTCAACAAGACGTGAGCGCATCTCAATAAATTGCAAAAACAACCTGCGTATGTGAGGCATATTACAATAATATTATTGTTGTAATAATATAAATAATAATAAAACGCTACTCGGCGAAGGTTCCTGTGTATATAAGTATATATATATATATATACTCTGCGACGGCGGCGGCGGCAGGCTCGTTAGAAAGTAATTATTTTTCGATCGGATGTATCGCACTCGCGCTGCAGCGTTCGAGAAAACCAAAAACGACGACGGGTAAACGTTTTCCCACGAATTCCCTAGCGATTCAAAAGAAACGTAACGCGCGAATCATTCGAGTGCGGTAATCCATCATCGTCTTAGCCACCTGCACAGCTACGGTCGCCGCCGTATCGCTCTGCACGCACTATTCTATTACTGCAGCCATCAAATGGTTTTGATACACTTATCGATGCATTTTACAACCGCTCTGTATACGGCGACGAACGCGACGACGATCGACGACACGATGATTTATGATTTAATATTTATGCACGTAGTGTAAATATAATATAATACATATTAGTTATAGTGCATAATATGCACTGCATATATGCATACACACGAGCACGCACTGTTGAATCGTTGCTGAAATAATGGCCGCAGCAGTTATATTGTAACACGATATTATTAGAAACGTTATACATTATTATCCTGCAATGTAGTCGTACACGACTGACGGTCTGACGCGCGCGCGTGCAGAAATCGCTCGTCGTCGACATCTGTACTGCAGTTGTTTGTATACCTACTCCGGCACGTGAATATCATCACATCGTTGCAGTGCGCTCACACGGCGCGTGATGTGTTAGCGTCGATGTAACAAATCTATTAGAGATCAAACATTGATTTATTATCGTTTCGATTAACGGCCATACGAGTATACCTACTATTCAGCTAGTGACTGATCGCACGGCGTTGTATGCCGCTGCAGAGCGCATCGAAGTCGAAAACGCGTTTAGGTTTTTTAGAACACCGCGGCCGGGCGCGAGACGCATTAATCGCATTAACGCACGCGCCACGGAAGATTGCGGACACGGCGCGGGACGAGACGTTCAAAAATTATACGTTGTATACGTATAATACAACCCTTGGACACCCTTTAAGGTGCAGCAATTGGTAATATTCGTGTTTCGTCGTACGTTAGCGAGGCGTATGGTGTATACGATATTAATATCAATATGTAGCGTGTACGTTGCTGCGGAGGTTTTTTTATCACAAAACTGTAGAGTTCTATAAAATGTAGGTCGAGGTAAGAGGCGTAACGGACGAGAAAACCGAAAACTGCGCTGTTGCGATATCTATACCTACTGTACACATAATATATGTGTATTATTATGTGTTTGTATACAGTTTGTAGGAAATCGCTAATTCGGCGGCAACGAAAACGCATAGGTGTATTAATATACCGTTGCCGTTTTCGGAAAGACCGCCGCAAACCGATATCGCTGCGCGGCAGTTGCAGCGCATAATATGCTATACCGTCAAACCACTCAAACTATAAGTACGGGTCATATTATTATCAAATTGTTATTATGCGTCATAGGTTATCATTCGACCGAGCTCTAGTGCAAACGTGAGACCCGCGATGTCCGTGGGTTGAGAATTAACCAGTGAAGCTGCAATAATACCGTCAATAAAGGTCAATCAAATCGACGAATATCTCACCGATAAGAAATCTTTGTATTTGTATAATGGTGACGTTATACGTATTATGCTAATAAATTCGGAAGGCACTGTCCCAATCGTTTAAACACACTATAATATAAAATATAAACTCAGTTCACGCAGACCACATAAGTCCAAAAATATGTTAAAATCATTCAAAATAGTAAAATATGTACAACCGCAGTATTATTATAGATACATTATAATTTATATCATAATAAACCAATAATGTCCATAATATATACTCCGTAAAATTAACAATCATCAAGCGACTAAACTTTATAAATTCAGTAAATTTCAAGAAGTATTTGAACAAAGTTTGTACTACACATTCTACACATTAAGTATAGCTTATTCTCAGAAATCATGTTTTTTGATTTAAATATATAAAATAAAATGCTTAAAGTACGGACACCTGATTGATATCGATTTTTCTACCACCCGCAATTTTTTTTTTTTTTATAATTACGATACGCGGTATCAGCGTATCGCCTCTTTGCTTGTATTCCATCTCGTTTGATGAAAATTGAAAGTAGGTCCCGAGAGTGAACGCGCATTCGACGGCGTCGAGTGGCATCAATATTATTTTATTATATAAGACATGCAGCGAGGCATATTACTTAGTTACTCTAAAATATCCACTCGAAAAAAAAAAAAACAAATGTAAAAAGGAAAAAAAAAATTCAATTAACATTATAAACTGTCACCACTAGCTGGGTTGCTGCTTTTTTCGAGTGTTTGCATGTGTGATAATTATCATAATTTAGCTCATATTAAATAATATATTAGGTATGCATGTTATGTTATGATTTGTGACCACACACACACACAGACACATTATACAAACATTTATAAATAAATGCTAGAAAAAATATGTAAGAAACGTGCGGACGACGGATGCGAACCGTACACATTTTTACACAGTACACACACACGGTGCTCGATGTGACGATGTGGTATACGAGTAGGTATATATGCGATACAATATATATATATATATATGTGTATTACATACGTCGTCGTTACAAATTTAGATCTCCGCGACGACGGGCCGCGATAGATGCTGCGTGTGTCGGCGGCGGCGGCGGCGGCGGCGGCGGCGGTCTTAACGCGGGTGGTGGGAAGAGATGATAATAATATTGTGTTCTCCGCGTGTTATGTACACTTATGTACGACGGTGGCGGCGGCGGCGGCGGCTAGCGGAACGTGTTTGTGCGCGTGCGTGCGATCGCGTGTTTCTGTGTTGGCTCGCGTGTAATTATTATTATTATTATTATTACTATTATATAGGTATATATTATGTATGCCGCCCAGCCACCTTTTTCTCACCGAATCCAGCTGCACCGATACACGGCCATGTTATATTATTATTATTATTATTATTAATATATTAGGTATACGCGCGCGCGTTTCGGTAATTTCCAAAGACGACGCGAAATGTCAAAAAATAAGGGTATCCTATATTGTCGTCGTATGGGTCGTGTACGCGCCACCCGACACATTCCTCGTTTACCTGTATTTATTTATGTATATAATTTGTACCTATCTACGTAGTATAATATTATTATTATTATAACGCTCTGTCTTTACAATTGGACACGATTTATCGACTTTTGTCGTCATCCGACAGTGTACTCGTACGCACCTAACCAGTTATTATATTACATTGCCTCGTTATTGTACGATAGTAAGAGAGATCGGGGCGGATAAAATTGAAAATAAATTTTATTACCCAGATCTGATATTACAGACGTGCAACGCACGCCGCATAATAATAATACGTACGCGCATTATCTTAAAATTTAAATATACAAATAATAAAATTCTTCTAAGTAACGGTCGTACCAGTATTGGTCGGACGGAACTGCAGTGTATTCCTACGACGATCCTTGTGAGGCATATGTTATTGTCGATTAACATATTATATTATATAGATAGATGATGTCCAATTCACGGCTTTATTTTGAGTCACTCGGTGAGGAATTTTCGTGAAATTACGCGCGACGACTTCCGTTACAGGCCGGGCCGACGATCCGGTACGCGAACTCGTATCTTCGCAGTACTATTGCGTCACACTGCACTTAACACGCAAAAACGGAGAACTTATTGTATGGCGCTTATCGAAAATTACTGATGGAAAATATTACTGTTACCCGCGAAGGCGCAGTTTTTAGGGAGGTAGGATTATGAGTTCGGCGCCCTCACAATTTGCGTATATGTACAATTTTCATATACGATTAACTAGTTCTTATTTTATTTTGATAAATTATGTGTATATAAACTAACGTGCTGTTGTACAAATAACTATTATTAAAGAAGTATACCTATGTGATTTTATTGAATGAGCGATGTGGGGAGGGGTGAAATTATTCGTTGTACAATTCATCATGATCAAATGTCTAACGCTGAAAAAATAAAGGGTTTAACCGACCCCAGATTTTTCATTGAAATTCAACCACTGCAGTTACCCATTAGCGTGAATGCCGTTTATACTGCGATTGTCGGCGGTTAATAATACGGCAGGTTTGGACTTGAGAACTTCTCTAGAAATAGTCACCGACGAGATTACTATATCAATCGATTTCTGTCCCGCTATGAATAAATAATATAAAAATAACGTATCATAACATTATTGACATCCAATGTCTCGAATCACTTTACGGTAAGTAAACGTATACAGTTCCGCCACAGAGGGGAGGAGTAAGTTAATTATCATTAAATTCAAGAGTGGGACTGGTTTGTATTTTTTTTTTTTTTTACCACGCCATGTTAATCGGTTTCCAGACGGATAAACACACACACACACTGCAAACCACGGGTCCGCGGGCACGACGGTCCTAAACAGAATCTCTGCCAGGTGTCGTTGGATCGTATAAATATTTTATTTTCGGACTATATTTAAATGTATATTCATCGCCTGAGGGCCGCCGCCACCGATGTATTGAATCAAATCTGCCGCGGTTAATGGCACAGTCACGCGATGATAACTCGCGCTGTCGACAACAAATCAACGAGACTTTTATCATGCTACATAATAGTATTTTTTTTTATTATTATATTTTATTAGTGTTTAAACCTCAGTAGCTGGACCATTGGCTCATAATAATATTATTATTTGCATTGCATCCTAATCCAATATTATCAGACGGCCGTCTGTGTCGTATCATTAATAATGTTATCGTATTATACTGTATCGCTTGGTTTCGTTTTTTTTTTTTTTTTTAAGTTAATACCAAATAATTTTAGACTTGTCATTGAAACGTTTGTGTTTTGAGTTATTAATAATGACGAGTGATATGTCTATAACTGTTATGTAGTTGTGGCACAAAATTTACAGACTGATAAAAATTACAACAAAGTGTTTAAGTCTCTTACATAAAGTACCCGCACACGCATTATCCATTCAACTAATATTTCTATAATTTGAATAAATATTTTATAATTGAATTTAAAAATAGTTAATTATAAATTTCGAAATAAAAAAAGATGGACATTTTTCACTTCAAGGAAAATTTGTTATTTTGCAATTTAGGAACTTTAAGTTTGGTTTAGATATTTAAAATCTTAAGTTAAACTAAAAATATAATAAATTGTTGTTTATTATGAGGTATTAATATGTACTAATTGTAAAGTAATAATGTGTATAAAGTAACTTAATAAGTAGATATATTTAGCATTACCCAAAAACGATTAAAGTCAGAATATCAAAATATTTGTACCTAGCCTAAAAACATATAAGTGTTAAAATAATTTTTGTATATTGCAAAGAACGCCATATTGATATAGTATTATTAGTAGAGTTAAATAGTAGGATATAGGACGTTAGGGACTTATTATAGCATACAACAGTATAATATCAAGTTGGAAACTTAGCTTAGTGATATACACATGTCTTTCACAAGCAAAATAGTTTATAAATTTAAGTCTTACTATACATATTTGACCCTTTTTACTTTTTCACTCATGAGTGAATATTTAGGTACTTTTCAAGTTTTAATGTGTATTTTAAACAAAATTTCATTTATTTTTCTACAAAATTAATTTGTAACAATAATTTGATTTTTAAAATTACTATTTCGAAAAAAAAACTGGAGAACAAATATTAATAACTATTTATAATAGTATCTATTATAGTATTAATTGAAATTTTAAATAAACATATATATAGGTTCATTTAAAATTTATATATTTAAATATTTTATCATGGATCAACGGAATTGAGAACATTTATAAAATTATTACAATTATATGGGCTAGAAAGGCATAGGTTTTTTTATATTTATAATGACGTCCATATTAATAGAGTATATATGTAATATTTTTAGGTTTTAGTCTTAGTTATGAGTCTAGTTGAATATAGAATGTCATATTATAGCTACTTTATCAATACACCATATACTCGTATCCGAATTCAATATTAAAATACATTATAATGGAAATAGAAATAACTACAATTCGACAACAATGGCAACAAATATTAACGAGTTGTGTTAAGAGAATTTTTCGTTCGACACGTCATATTATACCGGGATTTGTACAGAAATACTCTTGTGTATTTTACCCTTTAATGTACACCTACGTAAATATCTCTCTGGAGGATTATTTATGGTGTTCGGTCGACAAAAGAAAGACAGCCATTGCTGAGGGATTGAAAAATGTTCTAATCGTGATCGGAATATTTTCAACTACCTATCTCATACCAATAGGTTTACTGGGCGAAAAAAAAAATATTGTACTTACCCATAATTTATTCTACAAAAACTAGACGACAAATACTTTATTGAAGTTTTTTGCACAACAGACTATAAACACAATAATATCGTGATGTGTAATTGAAATACATGGCTTTTATAATGTTCGAAAACTAATTTTTTTGTAAAACAATTTTATTCGTGTTTCGTCAGTTTTTGTTTTTGAAAACGAGTTTTTTACGTACGCCGAGTCACCGAACCGCTCGATAAGTAGAAACTAAATTGTAATTCCTGAATAATGTAGTGCTAACGCAACTAACTGAATAGGATTTTGACATATGGAATCTATATAGTATTGTTAAATTTAAAATAAACAAATTGACAAAAAACTCATGTTCAGCTTTCAACAGTCAAATAAACAAAAAACATCGATTTGAAATTCATAAATTATTCGTAGCGAGCACAGAATATAAAATATGCCCTATATGAAAGTTGCATAGCTATTATTTTTATTTATTTATACATAATGTATGTCCTAAACCTATCGAGTTATTTTTCAGAAAATATTATGGTTTTTACTGTTGCATAACGTATCATTTTATTTAAATTAAATCACAATAATATTTACAACTATAACGGCTTAATGTAACCGTTAAGCACCACTGTTTCAACTATAAAAATCAAATTTTAATAATTTTTCTGTAAATATAAACTCATTTAATATAAAAGATTAGATATTTTTGTTATTGGTATTAGTGTATCACTATTGTATAAAAACCGATAAAACTATTTTAAAATTTAAATATTTTTCAGTGAGTGTAGTAAATTTGCTTGATCGAGTTAATCATCGTTATAATATTATTGGTGTTCTACATGATAATAATTAGAATTTACTGATGATTTAATGAATATAATAGTAATTAATAATACATTATATGGTTCTACACGTTTATATATAATACAGCTTATGCAGACTATTTTTTTAATCGCAACACTTATATTACTTCTTAATGTTTATAGCTCTTTTATAAATTTGAAGTACTAATTATTTATTAGTTATTTCCATTCGGTAAAAATACACACATACATACATAGGTGAAACGTTAGGTTAGGCCATGGGCTAACATAATGTCGATAGGTTATCGGTCTCAGAAATGATAAAGATGGGGTATTTATTAATGTATATTATATAAAAAACTTATATTAAAAAAAAACTAAAATATCCTTTTTGTAGTTATTTTCCTGAAATGTAGTGACGGAAATGAAAAATATCTATTTTTATCACTGTTTACAATAATCATTCACATAATATGGGATAAGAAATGAGAATAGGTTTTAAAAATATTTTATTAAAATGAATAAATAAAAATTATTTTTAGGTATGTATTTATATTCATATTTAATTTATTTATCTATAGTTATTTTAATATAATGACGTGATGTATTCTATTCGATTATCGAGGCATCTGTACAATACGTTTTCGTTAAATACACGGATATTTACACAAATAAGTAATAAGAAGAGTGGTGGTTGCCGATGTCGAAAGGCCATATTTTCGTTGCGGTGACACGGTAACCTCACTGAAAATAGGCCGTATCATTTAATAATTATTGGTTTATTTTTTTGGAATCAATGTTGTCTAGCTTGAATTTATTGTGGCAGCATGACTATAATGAAAAAGTTCTGAAATTTAGGACCTATCCAAAACAATTAAAATAAGGATGTACACGACATTATTACAGCCTATTGTTCTAGATACGTTTCTGAGATGTTGGTACTGAGAAAAGCCGAAAAACTGAGGCTAGCGATACTTGAAAAGAAAGTGCTAAGAAAAATATTTGGAGTGGTCTTAGATAATGAAACCAATGAATGGAGAAAATTATACATTTATGTACTCCAAATGGAGTTTCAGAGATCTGACATAGTTAGAGAGATCATAAAAAGAAGATTGATGTGGGTGGGCCAAGCCACAGTAAACAAGAATCTTTAGTTAGGCATGTGATAAAAGAAGATTTTATAGGGAGAAGTTCTTTAGAAACGTTTAGGTTAAGGTGAAAAGATTGCCTAAAGAAAGATATAAAAACTATAGGACCAAAAATCATGTGTGAGGAGGGAAGCTGCAAAGGATAGAAGCAGATGGTAAGATTTGTATTTAGCGGCATGTACTAATAAACTGGAACCAAAGAATAGAGAGGTAGAGAAAGGGAATGTATGATAAAAAATTACTTTTATTTAAGGGTATTAAATATTAATACAAATAATAAAGTCTGCAAGAGTATTATAAAAAAGTATAGGTAAGTTTTTCTATAATATTAAAATATTTATAAATTTGAATTGGTTTTAAATATTTATTTTTTTGACGAGGGAGGATATTTTAAAATATTTTGAACTAGCTTATCCTGATATTTATTTTAAGTGTATGTATATGTATATATTATGATATATTGATATATTATAATATTATATACTATGACAGTGGATAGTTCGCTATTAGGTCTTTTTTTTAAACTCCATAACCCATATACCTGCCATTGAATTTTTCAAGTAAATATATTTATATTCATTTAATTATTTAGACTGTCAAGTATTAAACTAATAGCTTATTGCTAGTCGAAAGAAAAGTTGAAAGCCATAAATGGACTAATGATAAAAATCGATGTTATACGCTGTATAAAAAAAAATCAAATTAAGTAATAATTTGAAATTTTCTTATATTTATTTCTATATTATAGAAAAATAATATACAGCGAAATGTGGATTGGTTCACCGTGGATCTATTGGCTACGCGAATGACGAGTGGTTTAGCCTACTAGAAGGACAACATAGGTAAATGGGTTATAAGCGTAGGTATATTATGTTATTGTAATCATGATAAATTTTGTAGCGTATATTATTATTGATTATAAGTTATAGCTCATAATATCATGTTTATATTGCACACAAATTCCAGGATACGTGGTGTTATATACTTTGTGATAATAATAAAATTAAAAAATTAAAATGTAATTAATTCCGTTCAGAGAAAAAATTACCAGCGCTGTAGTATTACAGAATGTAGCAAAGATCGCCTGTCCGATTAAATTTGTTTATCGTCGTTGTTACAATATAATACAATATAGTGTAACCCAAATTCTAAATTCTTGTTACTTAGACAGTTAGAGAAACACTGCAGCTGTACCATATACATCACGTAATGCGTTAAAAAAAAAAAAAACTGTCGGCGAACGGTATAAGAATATTTTTCAGGAAACGTTTTTCGAGTTCGAAAATTGTCCTGGATGAATGTCACGTCATAATATATGAAATACAGGATAATATGTTGCCCTTTATTATACATGGTCGATCGCGATCTCATTGAACACAAAAAATGTACCTATGCACAATAACGGTCTACACTCTACACCAAATATTGTGTACTGCTGTGTATTGCCAGCTACATATACGTATGTAATGCATTTTATTAGATTTGCGATTCCAGATATTATCAGGTAAACATCCCTGCCATACATTATTTTATACATCACAATAAAACTAAGAGGAATAAATATAATTCGAAAACATATTACGTTCTTTAGAAAAACGTGATTATACATAGGTGATTTATTCGGTTGACCATTTATTTACCTAAACATAAAAATTCTAATTTTTAAAAGAAAAATGTAGCATTTAAAATTTTTTTTTCATTAGGTCTTATAAATACCATTTGTTATACGTAAGTATTAATAAAATACTCATGTTTAAGGAATTTTTAAAAAACGAATAGAATCGTTAAAGATAGTAAATTGTAGACGTTTGTGTAAAATGAAATAATTTAGTAAATTAATTGTATTGGTGTCATACACGATAAGTGTTTTTTTTTACTCACACTTACGAGGGTTTTGAATCACAATGAAAATGTCTCAAGTGTTTTATTGCGAACCGTACTTCCAACGCTGAGTAAAAAGAAGTACAAAAATAACGCGCTCAATTAAATGGTGAGGGGGGGGGGGGTGAAACGTATTCAGTCGTGGTCGTTGTCGTCGGGAAATTGGCTCGAATCCAGGAACGGATCACGGTCTCTCTGGTCGATACACATCGATTTATGTATCTACAGCACGCATAAAACAGAAAACATACAT
The DNA here is from genome assembly GCF_002803265.2 of Melanaphis sacchari. Classification (NCBI taxonomy): domain Eukaryota; kingdom Metazoa; phylum Arthropoda; class Insecta; order Hemiptera; family Aphididae; genus Melanaphis; species Melanaphis sacchari. Next base: position 215,365 of record NW_020271179.1, read on the forward strand.
GCACACACCACCGCATTGTTTCGTTATGTCGTTATTTTTATCTCAGAAATTTGTTTTCATCAACAATATGACGCGACGAGATAAATAATGTACTGAACATATTGAAATATGCATATTATGATTTTGTTAGACTAAAGATTCTTTCTATTTTTACGACCACATAACTTGTAATGATGACTAATCATCTAATCATACATAATACTCGACATATTTGATGTAATAATAACCATTTTATTTATACAATAATTAAATCATACGGTTTGTATTCGAAAAAAAAACTTTGTAATTTAATCCGAAAATGGTATATATAGGTATGCGAAACGTTTAATATCAGGTACAGTGTAACGCGTACATAAAATTATCGAGTTCCTGGTTTTAAATTTTCTAACTAAAATTTAAGACAAATTTAATCATGTGATATTATAATGTCATGTGATTGTAAATTATTAGTGTGTTAAAAAAATTGACCTTCAAGGCAGTTTTTTGCATATTGTAGCGTTAAAATGTATATAAAAATATTTTATTAAACCCAAACGAATCCTATAGGTAATTTGAAATATTATAAAATTAATATTTAAAAATAACTGTTATTTGAGTTTGGTATAGATTTCATTATTCATAAAACACTACAAAATCGTTACTTAGGTACATATGTAGTGGTTCCTACGTTTAGCCTATATATATACATATTATTTATGTATACATCAATGGTTATGATTATATTTTAAATCAAACTGAATCGCTAATCAGTGACTGACCGAAATTCTCATGAATTACCCATACCTAATCCATACCTAATTATCCTATTTGAAAATATAAAAGGCAATATAAATATTGTTCTGCTATATTTAATATAATTATATTTATAATATGACATTGTTTAAAAAAATATATAAGTACACCGGCGCTTGATCATTAAGCATTAACGTTTTTATAAAATAAAACGTATTACTATGTTATATTTATAGGTTCTTATACCTTATTATTGTGTGCCACTTGGGCGTTAACGTTTTAATCAGTGCATCCGGTGGACGCGACGACGAGGCGAAAGTAACTTGTGAATTCTTTGGATATTTTTCGGAATTTCGCATTATGTAGGTACTCTTATTTTGACGTAAAAACTATTGTAGAGTTCATATTATAATGAGACGACTTCAACTGAACAGCTTACAGTGGCGTGTTATTGTGTTAATAATTTGTTTTATGACGAATTGTTTGTACTTACACTAAAACAAATGTACTGATTACAAATTTATTCAGTAGTGTAACAAAGTTTTTAAAAATTTTGTCAATATAATAAAATACATATTTTTACATAATATATTAAGACGAAAAATGATGTGGTTTATTTAACATTTTTATGCGATTCTTCAAGCATCAAATAATAGCAGCTGGAAATTGATTGATTGTACTGTAACACTATCCAATTTGTATGTCTATAAGTGTATCTCAATGCTAGCAGAGGCACACTGTAATATATATGTAAAAAAAATATATAAAAAATAAACAAAACACAATCACTTGAGTACTTATTAATTAATAACGATCTTGGTTCATATTTAGCACACATAAGGAAAGCAAAAATACTTTTAGGTTTTTGTTATAATATTATGATAGGTACTTAGAAGTTGGTTATGCAATTAGTTTTTGGGATGGTTAATTTAAAATTTTTTCGTATATTTTCATATTTTAAAGTATATTAATGATCAATGAGTGTTGATTTAAAACATATTTTACCCGAATGAAATTTTTTTTCATCTAATGATCATCAATAGTAATATTTAGTATATCTTTTAAAACAGTTGGCCAAATTGCATCACAGATACTTAAAGTTCTAATTTCAGAAAACTCGATCTTATTATTTTTATTCCAGTACTCTGTCTACAAGCGTGCATACCATGCAGCTAAATGAGTGAATCATGACAAAAAAACATATCGAATGAATATTGAACGATTTGATCTGGCATCCAATGGGATCGTAACGGAAATGATTTGATTGGTCGAATTTTTTTTGTTTATGTCAATTCAATTCAATTCAAAAAAAAACTCGAGAGCATACCCTGGTTTTATCTGTTTTGTTTTATTCACGACGATATGGGGGGTTTACCCTGTTTATTTTATTTTTACGTTATTTTTATATTTTTTTTCAATTTTATTTTAAAATAAAGTATCTGTTATTTAATTATTACAATAAGCTTACATAACAGATATACATATATAAATTTAAAACATGAGACACTTAAGGAAAAGTAGCAACCTAATGACGAATTGGGGATTTGGTTAATATTTTATTATAATAACAATTAAAGATTTAAATCACGACACAATTTTCTCTTTTACGATATTATATGTTTCAATCGTATGCTTGTGCCGAGTATACTGATGATTATATTCGATTAAATAGAATCTGAAATTCTCCCCTCAAAAAAAAAAAAGAAACAATAATTACAACATGCATTTGGAGGTACAGGTGCCGAACGTGTGTAGGCATACGTCGATTTGATGTTATGATAAAAAAAAAAAAAAAAAAAAACAAAATTTCTGTATTACGGAATAAAAAACGTTTTACTAATCGGATGACGGCATCGCCAAACACACTTACAAGTATATTATATATATAGAAACACAAATGAGCGCGCGCGCGCTCGCTTTTACGTACGTATACATAATCATATATATTATGTATATAATATTATATAGAGCTGTATAACGTCACGGTGAGGGTTAAAATATGTTAAAACATAAATAGGTGTGGCAGGACAGTTAAGGGTGGATTGGAGTGGTGTGACTGGGTATACCGGAGGAGGTGAACAAAGTCAATGATAAATATTCCTCGCCGGCGGTGGTGGGACCAGAAGGGTGAATCGTTAAGTGAAAGTTTATAAGCGCGATAGGGCAGAAGATTACAGGACTACTAATAAATTTCGTGGTGAAATGAAGTAATTGTTTGTTCGCAATGCATTGTGTATTATATTCTTGTGTTTTTTTTTTTTTTTTTTGTTTGTCTTGTTTTGTTTTTTATATTTTTTACGACAAATACTGGCCAAAGAAACCGGAGATAGAACATTATGTTATCCATTTTTACTTTTATTTACCGTTTCTTTGTAATACGTATATGTATGTTTTTATACATTAAATTGGTTCAAATAAGACAAGTAGTATATTTGGTGTATTTAATACTATGTTTTAACATTTTTGTGTTTACTTGCGTACACGTATATAATACAGACTTTAAGTTTTTCCTTCTTCGTCAATAGATTCTTACGCTTCCACACTTTACCATATTAGTCACATATGTGACCGAACGTTGTATTTATTACTTTTGACTTGAAACACTTTCTTAATCCATCTAGAAATGGTATTGGCTGTCATAAATGTGCCCGGAAATTTGTTTTATTTCTTGATCGAATTCTTGTTGAAATTATTTTACAAAATTATTATTTATCACACCTATTTTTAATTCATATAATTTAAACCACCGCCAGAGCACCAGGCGCGTTGATACCTTATTATTTTCAATTACACGGTGAATACGAAAAGCGTATGACGGAAGTAGGTACACATATTTTGTGAACTATTTTTTATATCCCTCGCATCACCTTGGTGATACAAGTCCAGTATATATATATTATCTTAGTCCATATTATACTTTGTGATGCTAGTGAAGCACATGATTCTTCTCCGATTTAAACCGATAACTATTTGTCTGCAGTCATATGTGACTTAATATTTATAAATCGGTGGCAGGTTGGTTATAATTTATAAATATGTATATAGCAGTGATAGTATTAAGCAATAATGCCGATCGCGTGACATATATGTAGCTATTATAATTTATAATGAATCACCGTTCGAACATCGCGAAATCAATAAATCGATATTTTGTTGGATTCCCATGTACAGGTTAAATACAATACATTATAATATCAAGTACAATAACACCCATCTTCCGACAAAGATAAATAAAAAAGAATTGAGACAAGAATATATGAATTTATATCATGTCATATACAATACGCATATTATTATAAAGGTACCTATATACTTTTCCACAAACTTCTCTGTGTACTTACTGCACCTGCGACCACTATAATATTACACAGACATACATAATGATGTCACTATACCGGATTACGAAAAAAATGGAAAATATTGCGCGCGGACATTTTAATCGTAGGAAACCATTTTGTTTTTGTTTCTTTGGGAACAGACGGGGTCTTTCACAACTCGAACGCAATATTGAGTTTTTGTTATTTGATTTTAAAAGCTTTTTTTTGCTCGTTTATATATTTATTATACGAGTATATATATGTATATATATATATATTTATATACTTATGTGTACATACTGTTTTTATTTTTTCTATTATTCTTTCAATACAATAATATCTTATCAGAAATTTCGTCGAAAGAAATTGAAAAATTATCATATAAAAACGCGTCATGGAGTTTCCATTCTAAAACGCAATATCCACCGTCAAACTTTTGGAAAAGTCTCGATTTTATTATCATTTAACAATTCGAGTAATACACACGTACGCTTTCTGTTTATTTTATTATTATTTTTTTTTTTTACAAAAACAACGATACGGCAAAATGTATAGATATGCAGCGTGCTTGTGAATGTATATTATAGGCGAGCCGTTTTCGAAAGATTGCGTGCCCGCGGAACATGGAAAAAACAAATCGATAAAACACAAACGTCAGGCACGAGACATCATTATAATCCTTTATTTTTCAAGAGCGAGACTAAAGACAGTTACATATTATTTTGAACGTAAATGTTTAAACGATATAACTATAAACGTGCGTACACAATACTATAATATAATTTGAATTTTAAAAATTATATGATTCGGATTAATATGATTGTAGATCAACCTAATGTCGAAATCATATTAATAAAATTATACATTGTATCTCTACCGATTATGCTTATACGTTTTTTTTAGTTTTAATTAGGTTCGAATAAACTAAGTTGTTTAGTTTACCAAAATATTCGATTAAATTTAACAGTCTCTGCTCGTAAGATTTTATATGTGAATTAGAATATATTTTCGGTGTTTAACTTTAGTTTTTCCATCAATAATATAATAATAATGAGATTATCATACGACGCGATGATGACACAAAAATTAATGTTGCATTGCGATTTAATTTGGACTAGGTCACGTTTAATTAGTCGATTGACGGTTTTTGTAGAACAAAAAAAAAATAAAATAAAATAAAAAAATTGAGTGAATAAACTCGTTAAAAACATCAGCCAGAAAAATCCAATTGAACTGCATCCTTGCTCGTTTGTCCTTGTTCATATTATTCACGTAGTTACTTTTACTTTGTATAATATTATTTCGCCGTGAGTTTATTCACCAGTGTAAAAAATGTAGATACCGACTATAATTACAATAATAACATACCACCCTATAATCGTCATATTTGGATCAATGAAATAAGAATTATATTATAAATATAATAAGACTTCGTTGCATATCTTTTTATCGGAAACCAAAGAATTTTAGAGAAAAAGTGTATAAGATCGTAAATGATATAATCCTACAGTTTCGTGGCAAGAACTTGGATGTTTTTTTTTCAACTATCTTTTGCAATCAGAACAAATTTCGACTTTTAACAAAATTTTAAGTTTCCCTAACATCGAAACGAATGAAATTTAGTTTTTCTCACACTTTATTCTATGCCATGTTTTTAGCATAAAAATTTAATATAGCATATTATTTACGAATATTATCGGTATATTGCAAACAGAAACATTTTTTGTAAAAATATAACGTGTCCTTCAATATACTGCAGTAATAATTATTTCTTTTAAAGGATAATATTAGTAATAAATAATAATTGATAATAACTCACCATAAGAAAGAAATTTATTAGTATTTATTGTACTTGCACTATTCCCTGAAGCCTGTCCTGAACAACATTTTATTGAACATCGAATCCAAGTCATCATCGACTTGAATAATTACATCCTGTCATCTTGAAACAATATTGATATTTGTTATAGTTATATAAAGGGGAATGCAGTTACTGTTCTAAAAGGTAGTATATAGATCTTATTGCCATAAAAATTGTAGAATTTATGGTTAAGTGGATTTTTATATTGAAAATAGATTTATAAATTCATTAACAAGTTAACTATAATAATTGAAGCGATTTTTAGTGTTTTATTTTTTTATTTTTATTGAAATATCATTGAATGAAACAATTTCATTTATATGCTTTAATGTAAACAATTTTTGAATATTAAAAATCACTTTGTTTAAATCATGGTATATAATTTTTTCAAAATTAAAATCCATCAATTTCAAATACTACAGATTTATGAGGCGATATCATATTTTTTTCCATCGTTTTGAGTACACAATCTACGTAATAGCATCGTCAAGAGGCGATACAGACGAACGGTGACGATTGAAAAAAAATAGTTTCGCGGAAATCAAAAACGAATAAGTATAGGTACATTATATAAACCACTGCTGTCATTTACATTCAATCGATGTTCTCTGCCAATCTCAAAATCTCTTATAGGTATTTGGTATATGCATTGCTATATGGTACATTGGTACACGTACCTACCTTATAATTTAATAGATATTAATAATAATAATAATAAAAAATTTTTTAGGCACTAATGACGGTTGTAATGACTAGATCGATATTCTCGAGGAAATCGAATATTTGAACTATTTTAAGTTTCAGTAATCGGGTATCCGACATAATATATTATTCTGTCGTTGGGTACGCTAAAAGTCAGTCCGTTATCGGTGCGACAAAATGAAATATCGTAATTTCCAGCCGTTCTTCGGTATACATATCACGCGCGCACACTTAAACCTACATAATATAGGTGTGTGTCGTGTGTGTGCGTGTGCATATAAAAGATATTATATACATATGTATATATATATATATACATAAATATAAACATAATACATGTCGGATATGCTTTGTAGGGAGGGTAGGAAAAGAATAAAAAGAAGAAAAAAAAATGAGAAACGAGAAAAAGGAGATGAATGCACACATCATGCGCGCCGCCGTTTATTAAACAGTGACTCCCACCTGCCCGGCGCCCGTTCACTTTTTTTTCTCTTCTAAATAATAATAATATATATATATGTGTTTAAACCGAGTCTTCGGTGAACCATAATAGAGAGAGGTGAGGACCGCGGGACGGCCAAGGGGGACGGCGAGAGAGACACGAGTGTGACGGAGAGAGATCGTGAGCGGGCGAGAGACGAAGAGTGGGCACTGTATAGCTATAAAAGTGAGGTCGCAGAAGACTGCGCGCGGGCGTTATTCAATCGCGTATACGCTGCTGTTTCGTGTACCTTGTATAATATGCATTTCCGATGCACTAGCCGCAGTAATGCAGTATAATATACATTAGACTTACGACGTTACAACAATAAAAATAATTGTTATTTTTTTCGGCTCCGGTGACGATATTGCATCTCTATTGCACGCAATATAACTCGTACGTATAATAATAATATACGGTATATTGTACACACGCCTTGTCGCTGTATATTAAAAAAAAAAAAATCGTATTTTTTACTTTTTAGTTATTCGTACTTATACTATTACCGAATACTAGAAATTATCAAGAGTCAAGAGAGTGATTACTTGTATAATAATATATAGTACCTTTGTCCTATATACGTATTATTATATATATTTGTGGACGTATGATTAAGCGCATTTGCTTTTTTTTTTAGTAAACGATTGAGTGTAGTTCCGATACAACAAAGAACATAACTTTGAGCCTTAAAAAGCATGCGGTTGAGCGTGAAAATTGAGGCGACGTTGCCGAATTTATTATGCTATATATTACGTTATTTATTGGTTGTAATTTAATAATACGAGAAACCGTAAAAAAAAAAATATTAGAAAATATAAAAAATATATCGATTATAAAAAAAAAAAAAATAGTAGAATAGTTATAATCCATAAACTTGAACATTTGCGAAAAGAAAATTTTAAAGCCATAAACATAAATATTTTAATATTGATTTTTTATTTATTCATTTGGAAATAGAATTGGTAATCGAATTTTGCCAGAATTTTCTTACTGCGAGGAAATAATATATACCTATTGTATTTGTATAATAACAAAAGTTTATGAATGATCACTGTGAAATTTAACGATGAAATATTCGGGTTCATTAATGCTTTTAAACATGTATATTAGTATATTAAACTATTTTGGAACACCTCCATCGAATTTATCCATCGTTCCACTGCTTAATGTAGCGGCATTTCGTCTATTTTCACACACCATTAACATATATATATATATATATTTCCCTCGTGACACATCTTATTATACACGTAGAGTGAAAAAAAAAAACAATATGAACACAAATTGATGGTATATAATAGAAAATATAATATAATAGTAATTATTGACGTCGTGTATGGTATTACACAAACACAACTATTGACAATTCTAAATAAATATTAAAGTAAATAGTCATTAAATATATTACGGAGTTATTCGTGCACATTAATCGTGTATGCAAATTTGACAATATTGTACGAATGTAAAAATAATGTTTAGCGCTCAATCGTGTGCGCTTTAAAAGGTATTATTATATGATGCTAATCCTCATCGGTCCTTACCGAGCTCAATCGAATCTACCCTGTACATTTATGGGTGTATCAACCTTTACGGACTTATATTTAATTTTACCTACGCATTTCGTTATTACTTTTACTTATTACAACTCGACGATGATGGGCAGGGTCACATTATAATATAATTTTGATATTGTAACAAATCACACTTTGAATGTGATGTATTTTATTTCACGACCAGTAGGTACGCGTTATTATTATTGTGTGCGTACATATTATTGCCATTAGTAGTTTCTAATACAATATGGGTTTTTCATACGCTTACGGTAGTTTATTCGGTCTCGGAAAATGGGCGTACGGCTATACTACTTTCAACGCGATATATTATTATTATCATACAATACAATGCGTTGATGCATGACGGTGATCGTCGGACCGGCTCTGCACATTTAGACGCTGGCCTGTTGGTTTTAAAATGTCGGTTTTTCTGCGGGTTTCTGTGTTTTTTCCAAGGAGGCTTCCAAATATTCTTACTAGTGTTTTGAATTTAATTCAGTGAATCGTAAAAATCGCGTAGCTTTGATTAATAATAATTATCGTAAATCCGTAAACGTGTCGACGGCTCGTTACAAATATCAATTTGTCAATCGAAATATTACATAGGTACCTATATAATATTATGTACTGCAGATATTATGCTTGGGCATTATATATTCCTGTTCCATACGAGTGTCGTTTTTAGACAATGAAATACTTGACGGAATGCGGAAGGAAATCATTTTTTTGATAAATGCGATGATAACATTTATCGTTTATCTAATGATATTAGGTAAATATATAATATCATTTAAGATTGCAGTGTGCAGTCGGATTAGAAGATTTTATTTTACTCGTAGGTCTACGATCCTCATGACCTCCCTTTACACTCTTCTTAAAACGCAATTGGAAATTTAAATTGATGGCCTTTTTCTTTGCAGGAAACTTTACGTTTTCAATCTAATTATTATTAGCGTATCAGGTATTCAGGTTGCCATTCAATAATATTTGATTGCAACACACGCCGTAATATAGAAATAACGCTTCCCCCTCATAATCGTAATGTTTGTTTTGTTTGTACAGCAGTACAAATACGTATATAATACATATTTTTCGCTGTAAATACTGAGTGCATTTTAACAGTAAAGACTCATTTTTTCAAAAAATAATTTTTTGACATTATTGAACAAAATTTTTTTTTTAATTTTAACATTTTTTGGATGAAAGCACACATTTTTAATTTCGTATCCAGAAGTTGAATTTTTTTGAAAATCTTTATACATAAATATAAAAAATGGAATGAACAGTAAATTAGTTATAACTTATAACTTGTGTATATTTAAACTATTTTAAAGTTTAGATAAGCGGAGTAGTACATTCTGTGCTACCTACTAAATTCCAATCTTCAATATTGTATATTTAATTAGTAATTACTAACTTATTATGAGTTTTATAACTAATTATAACTATGCGTTCAAAATTTGAGTTTAATTTATCAACATTTTCAGAAACTTCAAAAAGTAAGAAATTCATAATTACCTACTATAAAAAATAGTTAACCAAATCATACTTTTTTCAAAAATTTTATCTTGTAAATGAATAATGTCATTTAAAAAGATAATAATATTGTTTGTATATTATAATATTATCTGATAGTAAATAATACACAGATTTTTCGAAATATTTATCAACTAATTGACTATATAGTGACAGAACAAAGTGTAGGTACACATAACATACTGATCGTTTATATGCATATTTATAGAATATAATATAATGTAGGTACACGATTTACGTTTGGCGCCGCGATGAGTCGTAGTTTTGATTCTTTTTTTCAGTGTAGCCGTGTAGGTTTTTAGATACACGGTCTGTCGGTAATTCCGAAAAAAAAAAATCATAGAAAAATGAGTGTGCGCATTGTTATTTAAAAGAAAAATTATTCACGTTGGCAATAATTACAGGCACAAGCGCGCGCAGAAAATACATTAGAATGAAAATTAAAATCTTTGTATTACACGCACATATTTTAAATGATGATATGATTATATGCACCGGTACGGCATTATATGGCGATATTGAGCGGATATAGGAGCATACATAGGACATATTCTTCACACGATTAAACGCATCATCGGGAGTTAGAGAAAATCGTAATAATTTACGAATCGGGATAGGAAGTAAATCGTGGTGGACGTTTTTTGCGCTACGTATATTGTATATACTAAATGTTATTATAATAAATAATATAATGATATACACTATTGTGTGCGTAACGAATGGCTAAACGGCTTCTATTTTTCTTTTTCATTTTTCTGCCGCGTTTCGGCTGCATTGTCACGTTATTAACTAATGAGATAATGATGATTGTTTGAAAACACTACACGTAGGTACCTATATAGGTATAGCTGCAGCAGTTATATTACCGACGGAACGCGGGATCGCACAAACGTGAAAAATAAATAACGTACAAGTGTAATATAAAATAATATATGACATTATCGAAGTATTAATTTCTGCAAAAGAGTAGATAAAATATATTATTATCGACGCAAATGGCGAAAACGTCGATGACGAGGTCTGTCATTCGGTGTTTGAACATAATATTATGTTTTACAGTTAATTACTACAATACTATAAATTGTATTTGATGTTTTTTATTTTTCTTAGGTAAAACGTGTTCAAAATCAGGTCAACGCGATGTCGTCATTCCTATTATATATACGAACATAATATTTATAATAATAGTATGGCGAATTTGACGAGATTCGAGGTTGTATTGCCATCTTTTCTGGATTTCAATCGTATATAGGTGCAGCGCCTCATTATATGTACATAATTTTACATTTTGTGAGCGGAGCGATGAATGTATTGATCTCACAACGGAGTGTGTTTTTTTATTTATACTTTTTTTTGTCTGAAGATATTTTTTATTTTAGAAACAATACTCTGATCATTAACTTCGATAGAGCTTTCTTATAGCGGATTGAAAATGATTTGTACTTTTGAAAATTCTCAGTACTTAAAAAAATCGTTAAAATAAACTTAAGATAAAATTGTAACGCTATTATTAAAATAATTTTTTTAATCTAAAGTTACGAAAAAGTTCGATCATCCTCGTGATTATTTTTTTCCATAAATAATTTTCACTCGGTCAAAAAGCCTGAAAATTGAATGCAAGGTTCTTCATAATCAGGCCTATAAGAAACTGTGTATTTAACTAAATTGTGTGATTGTGCCCTTGAATACGGAACAATTAGCTGTTATTCAGGGGACGTGGCATTGTTATTACCATGGACATACTGTATAAGATAGTGTTATTATTTATTAATTATATAAATAATACATTAATATTCTGTAATTTTCTTTTTTTATTTGTCAACATTGGTTGATGATCGAAGCGAGAATACAAAAAAAAAAAAAAAATCAATGAATCGAATCGAAAATTCTTTATGCATAATATGAACTTCATAAAAATATATTAAAGAGTACAATCAAACTGTGTTTCTCAAGATGTTGTAATAAAAAAATAAACTTCGTTTCAAATGTAAAAAACAACTGCAGTTGTAAAAAATCAAACCAGATCGTCAGTCATAAAACATGTTAAAACAATCATGTTTTTTATCTTGTTATTCTCGTTAATATAACATATCTGCAACGATCATATTTATAGGAAAATTGCGCGTAAAAAAAACTTACCTACGCAGCGAAAACATTCGTTACAATGGTAAAATTGTATTTTATAAGCGCATAATGAAATGACATGTGTACATATACCTATTACTATACACAATAATATACCCAGTATATGCACAGTACACGTCTATAAATTGATTTATTGATATGATGGTACCTCATTATAGTATATAGTCCCATAATAATTATTACAATATTTATTTTGTTACAGTTAAGGTACAGAATGATAATTTTTCGTAGTCATTCGATCGGAAACGGTTGTTTTATTTATTTTTGGTGTTCAACTGGCTTAGTCCTTGCACTCTCCGGTCTCTTGGCGCCTCCTGAACAAATAAACCATTTTAGTGTAGCACGTTTACTAAATATATAGCATATTGCATGCGTAATGTATACGTTCTTACTGTCGATATAAACATCGTAATATCGTCACATGCACATAGCACTATGATATTTTTACCGCGCGGAGTGTACGTTATATATACTGATATAGTATAATGTGTGTTAACGAACTGAAAAAAAATAATAAAAGAATGAAAGACATCATGAATACGATCAAACGCGTTAATTACTAGTCGTTACGGCCATCGCCCTAACTGAATACAGTATATCTACTATAAAGTATAAATATTATCGTACTACGACAACTAAATCATTTGCTTAAAAATGTTCACGGGGAAAAAAAAAGTTTTTACTAGAAAAAAAAAACATTGCCAAAGGAGTACTAGATATTATTTGAATAAGATAAAAAAATCAAAGCATTTAAAAATATGGTATACCAACTTAAAAATTCCGAAATCAGAATTTAAATAAATTTGTTATTAAAGGAAAAAGTTAGAATGAGCATGCCTTGTAAATCACTCTGTACACTAATCTTTCACTGTTTATATCTTTGTTTTAAATTGTTTTTTTTTTTAAATTTATTTGTAAATATTAATACATTTAAATTTAAATATCACAAATTAGTATTCATAAACTATTCCACAGATAAGAAGCTTCAGTGGTATCCTGGAAAACGGTAAAAAAATAAAAACGTTTAATACCTACTGTTTTAGCTAAATAAAATATTGATCATTATTTATATGTAGGTACCTATGGAATAATTTATTAATTATGTGATATTCTCCATGAAATATTACTACTGTTAAAAAAAAAATAAAAAACTAAATGGCGTTAACTTATATAGATATAAAAAAAGTAACGTCACGTTTATTTTAAATAACAATAGAATAGATATTCCTAATTTCTTTAAACGAAAAAATATCATAATATGATTGGGTTATTGGGATCTCTTGAATGAGTTTATATTATATTATTAACAGTAAAATTATAAATGATTTATACGTTTATGTATTATTATACTCTACGTGACATAGATTACGCCTTAAACATTTTTTTTTCTTAATCCATTCGTTCATGTAGACGAAATATAAATAGGTTTAAACGGAAACCGACGGTCCCGAATAAAAACGACATACGGCAAAATTCGAACGGGTTTGCACTGCAGCACACGAGTACGCGACAATGTTATGTAGGTACAACCGCGTCAACCAAAGAATCCTCTTGTTAATGACAAAAACTTCTCCATATACGACGCGTTGTGCAGACAAACGTGGCCGACATCACGTCACCGTATAGACATTAAATATTCCGATTTGTGCACACCATTAGTGTGTGTTCCAAGACAATATTATTGACATGGCATATTATGACTGCAGAGTTTCGTAATCTGGTGGGTCCGGTATCGGACTGCGACAGGAATACGGTATTATAACCAATCCTATTATTTATACGTAAAAATAATTTATTATTAATATTATCGGCGACGACAATGGCGACGGTGTACGATGATATAATTAATAAATATTAAATTATTATTTATTTATTATAACAATTATTTTTGTATAATATGTATGCGTCATGCAACAATGTGACATACGTGTTATTACTTATTTTTGTTGACAATGATATTAATAATTCTAATGGAAATATCTCGTACAACGGCCTAATATAAAGTGTATTATTAAAATATTATAACCTTTTTCAAATATCTCCTCCGACGGAGAAAGCATTTATATAGAGATAGGAAAAATGCTTGTGGACACTGTAACAAAAATAAATAAGAATTATAGAATTGTAATAATAAGTTAACTATTATATTTTCTTACAATTATTAACTTATTTATTGCGTGACAAAATTATTATCTATTGCATTGTTATTATGTTTTAATTGTTAAATCATATTCCAATACTATGCTCAATAGTATTTTTACAACCTGTACTTAAAGTTATACAATAGAATAATAATTGGCTAAAATACATGGCAATTTTAACAACAATCGTTTAATAATAATAGTTATTAGAAATAAAATATTGCTATACTAACTTGACTGATTGTTAATCAAAATTTTAATCGATTAAAAATATTTTTCTATGAATGTATTCGATTATTTGAAATTCTTCGTATTGATATAGCGAGGGGGATTATCAGTAATTATAAAAGTAAAAAGAGTATGGATGTGAGAATAATGGATTTAATGTGTTTTGGAAAACCAGTTGAAATGGAATTTAGTGTCAGTATTTAAATCTTAACGGAGAGTGTGGTAAGAAACAAACAAGGGTATGAGTTATTTTACTCATTGATATTGATTGCGGAAAGAATGGACAGCCAGCTGTATTGTTTTTAATTGGGATGGTTTGGCACAACTTCATAACCGAGCAGTAGGCATCATATCGGTATTATCGTCGGCTTATAATTTGTAAATAAGGATTTTTTAATTAGTTCTTTAAAATTAATATTTTATTAAGGCGAATTTATTGATCTTCTAATGTTTACTATACTATAGGATTTCAGCGTTTCCCAAACCGGAGTTCTAAAGTATTCTAAACATCAAGTCGACTTCAATAAAATTACTCAATACGAGAAAAAAATCATCATTGTATGGATTATCACTAAGCACAATGATCAAATATTGTGAGGAGAGAGTGCAGCAATGCCCTTTAAATTCGTAAATTTCATTTTTTCATTTCCCTTATAGTTTATGATGATATATAATATGCGAAGCAGGTACGCGCGCGCTTTTTCGTGTTCTGACCATCCGGCACATAAATCAAAACGTCACGAGTTGTAAATCTTTACGTTGGTATACACCCAATCCTCCAAAAATAAAAATAAACTGTTTCTTCGCAGAGTTTGAAAAAGTTTTCTCTCTCTCTCTCTCTCTCTCTCTTTCTCGAATCGGGCCGCCACCGCCTCGCCGTCAAAACTTTTGCAACTATACCAGCCTATGTATAGCTATAATTTTCCATGGCGCGCGTGATCCATAAACAGTCAAATGCGTAAAGTGATGCCTCGTCGTCGTTCCTGACGGTTTTCGCAGCGTTTACGCCGCCGTCGCCGTCGCCACACCTATAAAAAAACGAACGATGACGTGGCCGCACAACTTCTATGGTATACGATTTCTATATTATAATAATATAATGATATGCGGGAAACGACAAAATAAAAAATAAAAACGCTGAGGACAGAGTATGAATATTAAATAATAACACTAAATCATCGTCGCGGAGACCGTCATGTAGGAATATTATATTAAACTCGTACGTTTAATTCGACTTCGGGTAGTGACAGGTTATAGTAGACCACGATTGTGTCGTGTAGTGTTTTTATTATTATTTTACGTCTATGATGTATAACACTGTTATGGGGTTTGTTTTTAATTCGACTGCGAGCGAGCACGGCGCTGTGCATTCGGTAGCCCGTTGGGGGGAGGTACCGACGGTGTTACACGACATAAAACAAACAGTTTACACGTCGTAAAGTCAAAGTAAAACGTCCGTTTTCCTATATTAAAGACGGGGTGAAAACGCATACTATGTAGGTTAATGTACGCGCATTTCAACGATGAACATTTTGCGAACAAAAATCGTTTCGGTTAGAACGGTTAGAATTGGGAAAATGACAATTCTATCTGGTGATTGATGCACAGTAAACACATCATTTAAAATAGGGGGAATGGTAAACTTCTACTAATATAATGTAATCTCTTACATAGATATGGTATTAACTTCTACAAAAAATAGTGTTAACTTCTATAAAAGATGGTGTTAACTCTTACAAAAAATGATAATAAAAAGGATACCGTTCGTACCACTGTAAAAATATATCAGCCTTGTAATATTTTAATACATAATATTACACAAAAGTATAAACTTAAAACAAAAATTGTTTGAAAAATATAATAATTTAATAAAACAATAGTCATAACTCATAGTAATTTACGTCTATTTTTGTGGTATACTTTGGAGATAAACTCTAAACGTGAAATTTCTACTTGTTTTTTGTGTAAGTTTAAATTCATGTTTTTATATCGTTTTTGTTTGTGTGCGTTGTGTCGATACTAGACTAATTTCTATCGCTGATCTATTAAAATTTTGTACTGCAAATGTCGATATGAACGTATAATATATTATTATATAATATGGATATAACCGTAGTTATATATACCTTCGAGAATCATCATACATCGTATAAATACGCTCTATTCGAGTGCTTGTATTTTATATATTTATTATTTTCAAGTTATGATCATTTTTAACTTCTTGAGCTTTCCAATTCCAAAGTCGTGAATTTAAATTCTTTTATGTAAACATTTCCATGGAGAAAATTACAATATCTTTGATTTTCAAGTAAAAATGTAAAAAGGTTATTGGTGTAGGAGTTAACATTTGGCCTAAAATATTATCACACATTATGATTATTATTTAATTAGATATCCCGACTAATCGATAACTATTAAAATTCACGTTATGTTATTTTTTTCCTATATTTGTTTATTAATGTTTTGCCTGATGTTAATGTATGTGTACAAAGAATAAACATTTTAAATATAATAATACTGATAATATTTTATATTATAAAATTACATGCGTTAAAATTATTTTGATTAATTTTTGAGTTGCAATCTTCTCGGTGCTGCGTTTTATTTTCGTAAAATCACCGACAAATGTAATCTTCTTAATTGACTTATTTTTTATTTATATTTATTGAAACTAAACGGATCAGTCCAGTCAATATTGACCTTAAATATGTTTTAAAATCGTTTTTGGAAAAAAAATGCGTCAGGCCGTTAGGGAAATAGTCAACGGAAAAGTTATAAATATCAGAAAAAGTATAATTTTATAATAGATATATGATATTTGAAAAAATAAAATAAATTAATAATAAATATATCATTAAAGGAATAATAATTTTGAGTCGCCACAAGACACTTTCTTAAATGCATATACAAATCTAAGTTTTTGAAAATATGATATCTATTTAAATATATTTACAAATTTAAAAAAAAACCATAGTTTGAATAAATTGATTTTTAAAGGAAAACTATAGATGTGAGCATGCTTGGTGAATCATCTGGCAGGTAAGCAGGTTAGGTTAGGTTAGGTACGTTCTGCATATTATTGTACGTATGTATAGGTACTATATAACATCGCTGCGTAGTCGAGTTCATATAATAATATCGTACGCGCGCGCCATTATAACTGTACTCATGCATAGGTATAACATATCAGATTATACACACATAAACGGTGCTCACCGCGCAATACGTTTGTCGATACGTTGCAATGGCATAACCGATATAATCCAGTTTTAACTACCGCCCGGGATTAATATACATAGGTTACTATTGGTATGTATTATACGTTTGACGGGAGTTGAGAAAAACGCGAATGAGTGTACTATATTATAATATTATAATATTCAGCAACAAAAGCAGTGCATAATGCGTGTATAATTCATAATATAATATCGTTAGATCGGTTGGTCGATGTAATTTGTGACTGTATTTATAAAAAGAACCGGAATTCTATGTGTAAGTATAAGCACTCCGTCCTCATAACTTTTTTTATCCCGATATCAATCGCACACTTGTACGATTGGATAAGAAAAAAATTAAGGAAAAAAATCGTGAAAATGTTTACGACTTTCGTTTGTAAAATACACCGATCATAATGCGACATAGCAACGGTGGTTGAGTGTATATATTATGGTTCCTGAGGGGTGGGTAGCAAAAGTGAGCCTCTTTTCGGATACACGTACGTACTTTAATGGTTTTACCTCTATATAACCGTTAGCAGTGAAATACGTTAATGTTAAGCTGCATATATTTTCTTCAGATTTAAAATAAAGCTTCTTTGGGGTGGAAAGAGTGAAAGGGATGAGGGATCTATTGATTTTGACACTTTTATATATATTGTCGGTCTATAGTAATACAACAGTACCTATCTATTCAAATATTACACACAATAACATTTTTCATTAAACATTCGGCATAATATTTTATTATTAACTACGTATTAAATATATTTATGCAAGAAGAAGGAGAATGTAAGGGAATCGGTTTCCTCATTGGTTAAAAAAAAAAAATTTATCAAACAATGAATTTCTAAAAAAAACGTTTAAAAAAATTTAAATGTATAGTTGTTTAATATTCTTATTTATTAAAAAAAAAAATAGTTTTTTTAGTTTTAATTATTCATTATAATATACATACCTATTATATAGCTGTATCATATAAATTTGATAAATTAAAAACTATTTACTATATAGGTACTCAATTACTTTATAAAATAAACCTATAGACAATAAATCTAATCACCAATGATTGTAAAATGCGATATTCTTATATCTGCTGAAAAAAATAATAGTAAAATCATTATTAAAAAAAATAAAATGAAATACATTTTATAATGTGTTTAATTAAGTGAATGTTTTTAAAATTCACTGTATTAAATATGTATACATTTATTTATAAAAATCCATAGGTAAATTATACAACTATAAAAATAAGCGTATATTATTATAATTTTTTTTTTTAAAGCAGGATACTACATAACAATATAATTAAGAAATTAAGTAGAAACACCATTCACTTTAGGTAGGAATACAAGTTAAATAAAAAAAGAGGGAAAGTATACAACTGCTTTGCCGTATTGTAAGCGTTGAGTACAATTCGTCATTGAGTTAGTCAGTATAATGTATGTGTTAAATTTGAATTTAATAATAAATTGTTACATTTACAGGAAACGATTCTGAGCGAAGACGGTTTAAAATTGAGGTTACCAATTTTATCAAATAGTGTTATTTTTATAATAGGTAATACGTATTATCAATTAAACATGTTTGTATTTTTTGCCATTTATTTAAAAAAGTTATAAAAGTTTTCAATTTTAACTTCTCGAAAGTAAAAACTAGTACCAATTTTCTACTAAAAATCTCAATCAAAATCGATGATCAGAACATATGTTTTAGTTAAGTCTAGAAAGGTGTATTAGTAAAAAAAAATAAAAAAACAGACGGCGTTATAAAATTAATATCATTCCGCTATAAATCTAATAAAATATTGAACCGTTAAATTTCGTATACCTACTAGAATATGTATAATATAATCTCGCATTCCATGTATAAAATACAGTTAGGTATTTATTTTTCGAAAAGTGAAAACGAATATTATACGCATAGGGTGTTGCGAATTATTATTATTATTTATTATTCGGTCGATAAATCGCGACGTGCTTGTTAAAAATCAACGCATTATGAATATAAATATATTTGCATAGGCGTACTCGTATATCGGAAAATTTTACTAAGAAGATTTTTTGAAACCGTGGTTTGATATATTTTAGATATAATATAATATAATTTTAACAGGCGGTTAGACATAAGGTCATTCGGTCACGCCCAATCGTATTCAAAAACTCGTTAATAGCAGCCAAGTGTACACCAGAGTGTGAAATTCAAAAATAATCACTACTTATAGGTATTATATACAGTAAGTATGTAAAAAAACTCTTAAACGTGCGACGGTATGGCACAACTATTATATTATCGTCGTCGGTTGCGTGTTTTTCCGGAAAAAAAAATAGAAAACGATAACTGATCGGGCGAGAGGAAAATATTTCGTTACAATCGAATTTACGGTCGCGAGTCGACTGTTTACTATTGTATATAGTATATAGTTTATGGCTGTACGTTATTCAAAAACGGCTGTTGTTCTGTACGTCATTTGCAAAAAAATATGATATAATGTCGTTATTATTCGACGACTCCAAGGGAGATATTGTGTGTTCGCTCCTGAATTTTTCCCCCTTAGTTTTCGTGTGAGAAACCCTCATTAAAAAACATCACGACGCGTCAACGCCAATAAAATAATCGTGCACTGTAGGTCTTCGTGGCTGCAAAGCAAGCATCAACACTGGACAAAATTGCAAAGATCTTGGGGAGAGTTAGTCTTTAAAAATATTCCAAAGCACCCTTAATTCAATATCTCGTTAATACTAAATTAAATTTATTTAAAAAACTTATCGATGAGAGGTTGAATATTTAATCACTTCGCCAAAACAGGCCATGACTTGATTCTCAAAAATAAATCACGAGATTTGATTAAGAAAAAATACACAAATCTTAGCGTAAAACAATATGATTAGTAAATCATGATTCATATTTTTTACATATTTGTAAGAGCACACTTTTAAAATAAATACTTTTTTTAAATTTTTACACCGACATTTGGCTATTTTAAGAATGTCAATGATTTCTTCGTAATTAATATTATAGTGCTGTTTTTGTTAATGTTATGTTATGTAAACATATGGTCAAATCCTACGATGTCTATACGATTGCAAGTTTCGAAATAAGGCTTCTTTCAATAAATCAATACTATTGTTATCGGTTTTGAAAATAGAATTGTAATGCTATTAAAACGTTAAAAAATATAAATTGTTCATCAAAACCAGAAAAATCCTCAAAAGTGTTTGTAATTGTACATAACAAAAAAAAAAATTAAACATAATTAAATCAAGTACGGTACAAAATATACCATTATCATTTATCAATAATAGTACCCCAAGGGAAGCAGCTGTCATATAATATACAACTACGAGTACTACACGAACCGATACGTATTCTGTATTATATTATATGCACGTGTAATTGTGATGTGTATTAATGCACTATAGGAATACTCATAGGGACATATGATCGAGCCAGGCCGATAGGACGCGGAAAAGAGATATAAAATCAAACGTTATAACTTATAACAGTGGTGACCAATAATTACGACCGACGAACCAAATCCAACCCACGATCATTTTTATTAACCGACTCACAAAAGTATTAAAATTAAAAAAAAATAATAATAACTTCAAATTTTAAAAATTTTAAATAAATTTGATTTAGAGATTCTGAAATCAGATTTACTACATTTGTAAAGCTTATAAAATTTAATATAAATTAATATTTTTCATTTCTAATTGTCAATTACGTTTTTAATTAATCATGACTTTGTGTCGCAGCATATTATCGTTGTATGTCGTCTAAATATAAATAACATCGCATTTTCGTTTTGCATAAATATTTAGTCATTATATCTATCACTATTCACCAAACATCAATTTAGTTGTGTTATGTCACTATAAACAAAAAAAACAGAAAATCGACTTCGAACATCATGTTTTTCAAAATCAATAAGAAAACGATTACCGGCCCACTAAAAAAATTTTGTATGGTCCTCGGTAAAAAAAGATTAGTCACCACTGACTTATAAAGTTCTTATACGTATTTATATTCACCTTTTCACCGATACCTGCTCGATTATTGAATTTTGTCGTTCTCCCGGTAAAACGAACATACATAGTTCCATATTTTTTGTCTACGCAGACTCAATGGTTAAAGTGGCAAACAACTGTTTAAGGAGCATGGCCATTGAAAGGCGAGAAGTGTTCCATTTACCAATATTCTTTCTTTTAAAAGAAAAAAGAAAATCCATTACCTTCATTAAAAATAATATATCGTTATAAAAAAAAAACCATCTTTCGCTTAAATATATTACTATTACATTAAATTGTCTTGGAAAGTGTTCTGAGAGATTATAATTCATGGTGTTTACTTTATCTTTAATGTTTCACAATAATAATTAGTAACTAATCAGTATTAATTGTTTATTCGTAAAATTGAGTTTAGTGACCTTTAAAAATTACTTTTAAAACAGCCGCCGTTGAGACATTTTCATTTAATGGTTATAATGATTTTGTTATTTTGATTATCGAATTAAAAAAAAAAAAAGCAAAACATTTAATTCAATTTATACTGAATTAAGTAAATAGTGGGAGTCCGTTCTCTACTTCAATGACAGTGAAGATATTCATTCTTTACTTTATGTAAGTGTAATATATTTAATAAAAATCTTTCAAAACTGCTTAGAACAGTATATTACCTAATATTATTAATATGCACTCACAACTACGTTCAAATCCGTACAAGCGCAGCAAACAGCGGCGGTGCAATGGCTGTAACACAATATTGTTACAAACATTACGTACAACATAATACAAAGTGGTCTGTACAATTTATTTAAACCGTTCTCGTTTAAGAGATTGTAAAAAAAAAAAAGAAGAATAAAATAATAATGAAAAAACTGTGACCATCGTCATAGGTAGGTTGCGGTTAAGTGTTGTACACGCACACGTACGCACACACATAATATACACAATCGTCGGGATCGTTTTGCGGAAGTATATTACAATATACATGTATAGTGTAATGCACATAATATATAGAAGCAGCTCACTCCGTAGGTGGCCCCCGGAGACCTCTCTCACGCACTCGCCCCGAGCCATTGTATGGGCGCCCTGTTTTTTCACCGCCGTCTCCTCATACCCTTCCAGCCAAGTGATCCCCCTCTCAAAACTTACCAAACCGATTTACCGACAACCAAAGTGAAGTTATTCTACTATATATATTATAAAACAATATCATATAGTATGTACACGGCGGTCGAACAGTGTGTGTGTGTGTGTGTGTGTGTGTTTTTATTTGATCACTGAATACGTTGGCCAGCCATCTCCCCACCACAATATAACAGCAGCTCCGGTGGCAGTGAAACATGACGTGCCTACACAGCCTACTACCCACCATTTCGTATCATCCATATGTATATGTTATACAGGGTGATTCATTGAGTGTATTATCTTTACACTCATTCCATATTTTTATCTTTTTATGATGCATTTATTTAAATTGTGATTTTTAAAATTTTTACTATAGGTACTTAAAGAACATATTTTACAAAATTAGCGTTTTTAGACTAATTGAAAAGTAACTGTGGCGATACCAAGTCCTTTTTTTCAATTAAGAATCACACCTTTTTATTAGTAAATTGGTAATCGAAATTCTAACGAGTAAACTATATAAGTGTAAATGAAGTTTACGTATAAACTAATCAACTAAAGATAACAGATAATACGTAGTTCTTAATAATAATTTTGCAAAACAAAAAATAAAAAAATTATAAAAGATGTAATGGTAATTACTCTATAGTTCTTATTATAATGACACAATTTTTACAAATCATAAAATGCAAAATGTTTATAAATTTATATTAATTTTCTACTATACTTTCAATAACATTAGAGTTCTTTTTCTTCTTGATCTATTTCGAATAAATTTTTTCACAAACAATTTTCCCAAAATTACAATAAAATAGACGGGGTATTAAAAAAAGTTTTTTTGATGGGTATATACCTAACTTCTTAAATTATACAAAAAATCTAAGTTAAAAAAATAAGTTCCTCAAGTGTACTAAACAATTCCGAAAATCACATTTTGAATAAATTCATTTTCAAAAGAAAAACAAAATGTGCAGGTGATCGTGTTTGGTGAGTCACGCTGTATACATAAATTGTGCAGGTTTATGAACGGGAAATTAACAATTATAATGTACCTTTTGATGAAATATAGCAAAAGGTGTTCGAATATCGAACTCTTTATAAAGTAATAGGTATTATCATATCGATATCCGACAAACGAGTATATAATCAAAAAACTCGACTGTATAATTATTATATTATAATAGATACAGCAACAGCAATAGCAGATGTTTTTCTAAGAATTTTGTCGGCAGTATATAAAAACATTAAACAAGCGAGACGCGTGTCGACTTAAAGTCGGAGTTGTTGGGAATGTCTATTTAGTGTTTTCGTAGTTGTTTGATTAAAAAGGGATTTACGACCGAAAAGTGGCGAATTGCGTATTTCTTGTTTGTCGGTACGTGCCTTATGCTGTAGGTGAGATGTATTTGAAGTACGCATGCCCACGTAATACGTGTAGTTTAATTGACGTATGTTCGAAATGATTTTATCATAATTATTCATAAAAAATTAATAATTTTTTTATGAAATTACGTATTTTTAAAATTTTTTTTTTTTTAAAACCTCGTAAGTATTTATTAAAGAGTATAAAATAAACAATTACCATCATCACGACTACTACACACGCTGGTTATTTGCTTATTGCCATGACGTCATATAGTCGTCGATCATAGCAATAATAATTTACGTAACGCGTAGCACTTTATACCTATTACTTACGTTTTACGTACAACGCGTACGCCTGTTTACCATATTGTAGGTGTTGACTATTACAGTGAGTGACTATTATTTTTTTATTTTTTCATTAATTGATCTTGAATAATTTTAATTTCAACGACTATAGCTGACTATTAACGCTGCAACATAAGTATATGACATTTTCTTTCAATAATATTAAGGTACCGTCTGTTTTTGTAAAAACATTAAACAGATAAAATTTTCTCGAAATTTGGGAAATTCGGATTAACAGCACATATAATAATGTTATTGTTATGCCCAGTCCATACATACCGCAAGAAACGTTCAGATATTTCCTGGAAAGTCGAATGCTCTCCAATAATTACCTATTATCGGTCGAGCAATAATCTGAACGATATTATTATGACTTCGATTTACCTACCAAAAATAATGGAATATTAAGAATGTAATAATCCGATCATTTTTAGTGGCGCCGCCACGACGCGTTTCGGACAGATATGACAAATCGGAGGTGGCGTTTATACGATGATATACATTCTGGTGCCCGTGCCAAGTGATTATGATCAAGCCGTCTTCGTTGTAAGAATTTGGACATGGACGTATTTATCTCCACCGTATATACATATATTATACATCGTGTAGTTTTCTACCCGTCAAACAATATCACTATTACACATATGTGGCGTAGACTGTCGTGTATTATTATGTATAAAAAATATATATTTAAGTGTTATACCGTGTAGACGTAATCGCGACTTTTGTTTCGTAAAATTAATAACTGTTATCATCATTATCATCATCACGCTCACAGACGGGCTACTATTATGTTATTACAATTACAGTATTACAGGTAGGTACTTGTGTTGTACCTTCTTTTCTAGGATGACTTGAGATAGGATGTCTGCGTACTGTACTTGTTTTTGCTCTCTGACATACTGACAATTTGCGTTCAACAGAACCAATCTCGTGCAGTTAGTTTTAACATTTGAATGAATTGACCTATTTTTAAGCTTAAAGATGAGATTTTGTTTTTATCATATTTCGATTGTTATGCGTTACATGAACATTTTAAAATTGTAATACTTTAAACATACTATCAAATAACTTGCTAACAAATTGAAATATCGTAAAAAAACAATGTACAAACACAGATAATGCGTTTAACTTTAAGTTTGACAATATGTCAATTCATTGAAACATTAAAGCTATCATTACGTGAATGATTCTGGTATATGTGAGTAAGCTTATATTATGTTACACGTGGACTAGAAAAAGAAAACCAATAGTGCGCTACTGCGCTGACATCCTCTTAAAGTGTAACACTTCTTAATTATTATGAGTGATCAAACGAAAAAAAATCCACTGTCGAATATTTCAGTAAAATTGCAGTTAAAGTTTTAGTCATTACAGCGAATCGTACAAAATAATTTAAAAGTTCACGTCCAGTTTTAGATATAATCATGTGTGTGTGTGTATACTGTATATTATATATGTATTACAATCGTGGACTATCGCACCATTATTATTTCGAATAGCCAATAACTTTTTTCAATGATTACATTGAGTACAATAATTAAATTACATAAGCCGTCCAATTCAATCGTTATCTTTATTGCATTTTATTATGTTGACTTATAGTTCATATTATAATATTATTACACACATGAATATTTAGTCACTTGACGATAATACAATTATTGGGATGAGGTGTATATTATGTTTTATGTTTTTTATTCATTGTTGGCACCTACAATAATCTTACTGTGTAAAGGAATAATATTATTGTGAACATAAAATCATTATTATAAAATAAAAATGCAGAAGGGGAGAGGCATTTCAGTTTAAAATAGGGTTGCCGGATTTTCAAGCAGACCAAACTGCACCAACATCGGGCAATAGAAGTGACGACAAAAAGTAGGGGCGTCATGCCGTCATTCCAATTTCCATTTGGGAAATGGGATACAAAATGCATTTACTTAAAGCCCATCATAATCCTTTTGGCCTTTACAATGTAATTACTTTTTTCAGTTCTTGCAGTTGTTCGGTGCTACTTGTTAGTATTTATATAAAGTGTGGCTCACACACATAAAATAAAAAAATGTATAATTTTTTAATTACCTAAAAATATTTGATATATAATAAAATAATTAGGTACATACAACTTATTTTATTATAATACGAATTACTTTAGTTTTGGATGTTCTGACTACAGAACTCAACAGCACAGAAATTAAATTATGGCAATGATGCTCCAAATGGTGCCTCTGCGACAACATTTATCATACTCACACACATATGACACATAGAAGGAATTATTCGTCTTAAGAGGATGTCTTCTACACTATTTATTTTCTCTCTCTGACCCACGCGCAACATAAGAAATTTGCATTCAATAATAGAACCGACTTTGTGTTGTTGATTGTTGTAGAGTAAATTGACCTATTTTTAACTTTAGTGATATTATTTATGTTCACAAGTTGGATTTTTAATGATATTTAAAAATTTTTATGAGTTATATAATCATAATATTATAATTAAAAAAATACTTTTATTATATTTTATAGAACAATTAAAGTATTTATTAATATAATGTATGTTGTACTGAGTACTCACATATCATAATATAGTCACATGGTGTATACGAATTGCATTACAGCAATCTTTAGATAATTAAGAATACATGGGAATTAGAAATAAAATCTTATCACAGAAGAAAGAAGATAGAATTTTAAGGTTATATTTATATAATAAATGAAAATACAAATAATATTTTATTTTCTCATATCAAATAAAAAAGTATGAATTACATTTTACCCGGTAGTCGGCAGTTAAAACAAAATTAAATAACCTCAAAATACCACTTACTAGAATGAGAACAATACAGTAAAATCGGGCTTTCTCTCTTTTTCATTCGTGGCCGCAACTATTCATGTTGTTAATATAGGCGTGCAAACGGGGAAACAGACTCTTACAGAGCACACAGCTGACCTTCGCTACAAAATGTTTATTACTGTATATATTTTACGATATTTAATTTTTATAAACCTATGACAACTTTTAAATATTTTTAATGTTTTGATAAACAATAATTATTTCGATTTTGTGTCCACGGTATTGAATTTAAGGATTTTTGAGAATTATATAATGAGAGGCTATCATTTCGCTCTGTTTCCTCCCACGCCAATGTCTGCTACTGCAGTTTCCTTCTACCGCTACTTGCCACGAAATCCCGTGCAAGCCTACGCGACAAATCTTATCCATTCTTTATTAACCTAACCTATGCTGGTGTATAAAATGGGATCGAGGTAGTAATAATAAATGTTATATATAACATGATTAAATAAATTCTATCTTGAGCGGATTGAGCGGGAAAACAATAACGTCAAACTACGTTCGTCGCGTGCTATGCGTTAAAATAAAATATTATCGGCACTAATCGCCGGGCGTTGATGACGAGAATTTTTATTATTTACACATCATTTACCCGTACGTTTCTCCTCTCCACCCTTCCTCCCACCAATCAAAATTGTTGGTCGGAAACAAAAGTCCCGACAAAATCGGAAATCCACACCGGTCGACGACGCGTCGTGTAGAGCCCGATCATTAAACACACCAGATGAGACCACCGATCGTGCCCGTGTGCGTGCGCGTTACGTTTATCGACCTCACGGCTAGCTCTTGTTATAATATTATATTATTATCGTGTACTGTGTGCGGCGAGGGCGATGGCGGCGGACTGAGATGGAGGCAACGATGACGATTCTACGGCCACTGTCTGTTATGACACCTGGACCAGGTGACCCGGAGGTGGCATATGCCAAGCAGGGGACCTCCGCCGCCCGAGAACCCGTTTATGGTTGCACTTATAAGGACAAGTCTCGACGACATTGTATACACAATATATAATATATATTATATATGATATATATATTTTATAATATTGTATATTATACGTATATGTGTGCACGCGCTCATCCAACCTCCACCGTGGCTGTCGGTACTCGGTAGTACCTGTAACAAAGAATATAAGCGAAAAAAAAAAAATCTACAACCACGTTGGTTTAATATCGTAAGCCATCACGTATACCTGTATAGTGTGATACCCGGTCGTTGAATATTATGTGTCTGCTGCGCTCGATACAGCGGCGTGACGTGTGGGATAAAAATCGCGACCGATCAGAAGACATCGTATCGTTGTCCGACCGAAATCGATTGCCGCCCCTGCGGGTAAAATCACGTGAACCGACGTAAATATACGTATTAATGTATTATTATTTAGTTGTATTTATTGTCCTGCCTGTAATACAATAAAGCAACGTGTTCGTATGTACCTATTATCGAGAGAGAGAGAGAGAGTCCGTTTATTAACCGATTCGTTACGTTTTCGACGGACATCCTAAATCAAAATACGACTGTTTAACTTTTATAATAATTATAATATGCATTGCAGTGTTGTTTTAGTTTATTAAGCTTGAACGACGAAATAATAGTAATACGCAAAATATAAGATCGTCATTTCGGACGCGAGTGCACAGTGCGCACACGATTCGAGTAAAGGCGAGAATTCGGCGGTACACAAAACGGATAAAAACAATTAAAATATCTAATTATGTGACTTCTTACCCGGCTACTAACTTTTGGACACGGCGTAGTGGTGGTTCAATGTATCTAAGTATATATACGTGTACAACAATGTCTTTAAGTCCCGGTGCGCGCGTGGCGGAAGTGATTAGTGACTAGTGTGCAGTATAACATAATAATATACCTATAAGGTTTACGAATCGGTATAAACGCTACGTGGCGACGAACCGTTAACAATTATTTATAAATTATAATATATAATAACGTGCATAGTTTACCGGAATGTGAACTTCGAGAATGAACAATATAGTTAGCAATTCATTCCATATCATAACTCTCCCACGCGCATAATAGTACCTATGATACAAAGTTACAAAGTTCGTTTAAAAATAAGTAATTACTGATTTTTCCGATGAGTATTAAAAATCTTATGGTTAAAGTCGATATAATACAACATTTTTTAATAAAAACATACGTTTTTAATAATACATTTTTGTTTTCCAAAGTAGAATATTTTATTAAGAATTCTAATAAATACGTTAAAAATGAAAAGAAATTTCCAATTAATAGATTTTATTTTTATTGAAATTCTCAGAGATTAAATTTGTATGCTGTAAATAAAAAAAAAATAAATAAAAATGATAACGATAAAAGATCATTTTATAACAGTAAGGTAAATTATATGTATTTTTCGAAAATGTTATTTTGTAATGATTATAGATTAGATATTGAAAAATAATATTTCAAAAATCACACACACTATTCGCGATAATGAGTGTTTACAGTTAAACAAATCTGTAATCACCCTGCAGTATACACCATACGCGTATTACCATAAATAACGCGAGGCGTCTGTGTATAATAATAAAACGCATATAGATTAAACACTGTTATAATATGTAAAATACATTATCTCTCTTTTTTTTTTTTTTTTAACTCATATCTATTATTTGCGATCTGAAATAAATAACCGACAGGTCGTACGCTGTTACCCGTACATATAACTTTATGTATATACATATACATAAGTATAATAACTCCTCAGCATCAATTCCCCAGTGTAATAAAATAAAATACGATCTCGGCGGCGACGGCGGCGGTACCGTTGAACGGATTCTGGATGCAATTCGAGACTTTGTGTGTGTGTGTGTGCGTGAAGTCGGGCCGGGGAAGAGGTGTCCCCTCGAGAATACTTCCCACTTTTATATAGGTATTATATACGTATAATTTATGTTGTATTATAGGCCGTTCCCGGCATGTCGTCGGTTCCAAACCGCACATACGATCGAGCAATTATATTGAACATGAAATATTCATTAAAATGTTTTTGTATTGAAAAACACCGTGGACACGATTTAATTATAGTTTTTGTCATGCGTTCATGATACATCTGCGAATAAATTGACAAAGGGCGCGTGTGAAAAATATGTTGAAAGGAGAGTTTTCGCGGTCAAAAGGCGCACGCGCAAAAGATGCGATTTGGAGACAAAAACTTTTGTGTAATCGTTTCGAAAAGCCGGTGTTAATACGCATCGTGTACAGTGGTGGAAAAATGTTATAGGTGAGCAAGCTAAAAGGCCAACGGACATTAATCGCCTCACAATATGTATGCGAGTGTACAATGTAAAGGCTATATATTATTATCTGTTGAACGCGTCGCGTGAAACTATATTATTATTTCGCGGTTTTTATACTACTGTATAAACACCACGAATATTATTTATACGCACAACGCACAAAGTACGAGTTTTGTAATGTATCGTAAACAGTTTTATATCACATATATAAATATAAAATTTATGTGGAAAACGCCATTATTCGTTGAGGCACATTGTGCACATAGAAAACTTTCGTCGCCCTCGCGTGATCATTCGACTTTTGGATATATACCGATGACGTAAACGGCTTTGCTGTAGGGTGCGGAGGGTTGGCATATATACCCCTATATATAAGTCTGTGAAAAGGGGGACGACGAATCACCGAGTCGTGATATTTTTCGACCCTCTTGTGTACGCGGCATATTATACTCTGTGCCCTGTAGTGCGTGTGTGTGTGTACGCATATGTGTGTATGTGGTCGTGTATAAACTTCTATTACAGGTAAAATTGAAAACGCACTCGAATAAAATGTGTATAGGGATCACATCATAAATATTAGGTACGGTTTGTTGACTAGGTTTGGTTTTACTGATGGTCATTTCGTTTACTACGCACTCGTCTGTATTGTTGTTATGCAAAAAAAGAGCAAAAATTACTAAACGTGGCCGATTTGTTTTTTACGTAACACTCGTATTATATTATAGATATCTGATATACCTACATATATATATATATACGATTTATCACGTGAAGTGCACGTGTCTTATAATTTTGAAACAATATAAACGTACACATTTTATCTATTTATATAATGTTTGTAATATTAAATCAATATTTTTGTACGAAATCTCCAAAAAAAAGTGTCACCGAAATAATGACATGGAATAAGGGGTGAAAAAAAAAACAAAATAAATAAATAAAAAGGAACAGATGAATATTTTATTTATTGAAGTCAAACTTAGATGGAGAATGACGCAGATGAGACGGGTAGCGCGTGAAAGAGAAGAATAGGGAAAGAGAGAGAAACTGTATATAGGGACTAGGGAGAGAACGTTCTTAACCTTCTCCTCTCTTGCCACCACCACTAGCTCGGCTATCCTTTCCCATTATATATACACTTCCCGCGTTATTCGTCGTCGCCGTCTTTTAGTGGTAAACCATATATATACATATAATATACGTGTACAGAGGCAGTGTCGGGACTTGCGAAGGGTATATAGCAGTGTTAGTAGTAGCAGTAATAGTAATAGAAGTAGTAGTAGTAGTAGTAATAGTAGTAGTAGCAGTAGTAGTAGTAGTAGTAGTAGTAGTAGTAGTAGTAGTAGTAGTAGTACTGTAGTACTGTCGAGGCGTCAGCGGTGGCAGCAGACGAGGGGTGAGAGTATACCGTGAAAGAGAATCAATACCGCCCCTCCGACGCCGCCACTATACCTCTACCATTACTACTACCATCACCGACGCTGTCGCACCCCCTCACCGAGTTCGTTCGGAGAATAACTGTGGCGGTGCGTAACAAAACGTAGGGTTGCGCCGGAACTGTTTAACGCCGATTTCGGCAAAAACGTGACATCCTTCCCCTATACCACCGCTCTCGCCACCGCCTTCTCACCAACTACTTCCGGGTACGAGATTCTTTTTTTACTTCAGTCTCTTCCCCTATTCTTCTCGTCCACCTAGTGAACTCTGTTTATCTTTTGTCAAAACGAGTTTCTCCTTTTCGTATGTACACACACACACACACACACACACATATATATATATATATAATATATTTATTATATTGTTTATCCTACCTCCTAATCCTTCTATATCTCTCTATTTCTCTTTCGCCGACTCACTGCCGCCATCAAACTTTTTCCGTCTCTTTTACCGTAGTTGATATTACATATAATATGTTTGGTGCTATTATCATTATTATTATTATTATTATTATTATTATTATTATATTGAACACGAGATGACGTTTCAACAACCGATGCGAATAACAGCAATTCGGATACATGCACTCGCGCGCACACATGCACAAAATAACCAAAGAAGGGGAGCCAATTATATCGACCGATTAAATCGGCTTTTGTCTTTGCCGCTGATTTGTAATGCGATTTGTCGTTTACCGCGCCGTCGCGTCGGGTTTACCGTACCGAAGTGTTCATACGACACAAGTGGCTCGTGACCGGCACACGACTGTATATAATGTATTTATATAATATTATACGTAAGTATATGTATACACGATTTTCTATAACACGACAAAACCGCTTTGACCATTGTCTTATAAACACATTTTTTATTTACTACTTATGAACAAAACGCGAATCGTTGACTTGAGATTGAACATAGCGTGGCTCAAGGCCTTATCTTTGTGTAGAATGAAGGTAGTGAAGAGTTTATAGGATCCGGTCCTTCCGAAATTTTTTTTACATTCTTAAGACGTTTATAGTAATTTTGTCACCAATGTATAAATAATTTCAGTTACTGATGGTCGTAATAAATATTGTTTTTGTAATAACTTTAATCATAAATAATTTAATTGTTGATCGAATAATTATATCATAATGACGTAAACCGTATTAGTATATTATATAGTATGCATGTTTGTTATTTCGTCATCTAACAATAATAAAATGGTTTTGAATAATTCAATGAAGTTTATATACGATTTTCGAATTATTATACTCGATATTAATTAAATATGTATTTAGTACATGTGATATACTTCAACGTTGTCTACTTAAGAATCTTAAGATTTTACTTTGATACGAATTATGTTAATAATAATCACAATTAAAAATCGATTACCAAATAGGAAATAATTTAGTTTGAAAAACGATATTATAATAATGTCTTGTTTACAAACTTTTTTGGGTTTTGGAATAAATAAAATTATCTCCATTCAATTGTTAATACAGTTTTTATACTCTTTCAATACAAATATTTGTACAGTAATAACATTAATTTATTGAAAATCATAAAGTTAATAATTTAACAAGGTATTTTTTGTTTTCAATTGAATCTGAAGTGTTGCAATTTATTGAAGTTTATCGTAATATATATGTGTGTTGAATACTTTAATTAGTTTAAAGTTACTACTTGAAAATAACGAAATGCTATGGATTACGGAGAATATATTAACTATAAAAATAAATGAGTTTGAGGTTAAAACGCGGAATGGCGATTTATGTTCGAATATAGTAGACCAGTATACACACTAATCGTATACAGAAGATAGATAAAATTATGTTTTCAATAAATTATTTCTACTAGTTGTGCGAGCAATAACTGAGATCTGAATCAATGAATTGGAGAAGCTTAAAAATATTAATGGTATTATAGTACCTTTAAAACAGTTAAAAATATAGGTAGGGACGTAGTCCGTTGACAAAGTCACAATTTGTAAAATGATTAAACAGCTGCTGTTGGATGATGGACTCTTCGTACCACCAAACGTCATAAGGGTGGCGTGAAATAGTAATAATAATAAAAAAAAAAAATGGTTGTATTATACAACATACGATGAATAATTTGTATAATATAATGTACGAAAAATTACCGGAGAAACGGTGTGACATCGGGCGAGTGACATTAAAATATTATTAAGAGCACATGAGTTGTTCTCCCACGGTGGTAAAATCGTCATGACAATAATTAATAATAACTGTATTGTTTCCATCAATTCTTTTATAATAATATACATTACGAAGAAGAGCTCGGTATGGTTATACTTTCAGTTTTATATGATTCGATTGTGCGTGCGCTGCGCGTTACCTCTATGTAAAACGATTCAATATTGAAAAACAATATATTACAATATAATACAATTTACATATATATATAGCACATACTGTGGGGTGGAATCGATCGTATTATTCCGATTGCAAACCGTTGCCTATTGTGTTTTGAGATTCGGTTAGTTATTTATATTCGTTCGTTGCGTATAACTACGCTAAAGAGCATAATATAAGTAAATAAATCTAACGTCCGCGGCAGGCAGAAACGACGGATGAATAAAATTAATTCGATTGTGAGAACGATTTGTTAGTATAGGTTCTTTGGTATTTCTTCACTTCGTACATCGTAATAATATACGTATAGGTATAAGGCCGACGCACGGGAATAAATCGACTTAGGCGGTCCACATACTTGGGCGTATGCAGAACAGTCCGAACTTGTAAAACGGACGTTTGTATAATGCTATTTAATACATACATAATATATAAATAAATGCATAGGTACTATGGAGGCCAACTGAAACACCATTAAGCATATTATTAAACGTAATTTGTATGCATATTATTGGTAAAAATAATAAAAAAAAAAGATAATATAGTCCGTTTTTGGTATTGATATCGTACAAGGAGAGGTGTGATAATTTAATGTATTCTACACGACTTTCGTCGTTTGTTGTTTAATACTTTAATAATATAAATCTTTACTCGTATTATTGAGCAGACTCGAATTAAATTAAAAATCTTTATCCCGTTTTTACGCCAATATTCCTTGTATCAATGAAATAAGCATATATATCCACTAATAATAATGTCTTATGTCATTATAAATTAATCCGTTCTAAACGTTATTCGCATTCAAAACGATCTTAATAACAATTAAATTTATGCGCAATCACTGCACTAATATAATATATCATATGACAGTCATATTTTGTAATACATATTATTATGTTCAATTACAATCATAACGGTTGAAATCTAATAGTTGTTGTTAATATTTCATTGAAATAAACTAAACGATAATACAATCATCTCAATGTGGCTGATAGTCGGCTAATATAATATTTGTTGATTATAATATACATTTCTTGTCAATGAAGGAAAAACAATTATTGACGATTCCGAATATTTATCATCCGAAATTACTATCTTATTCTATGAAACACTTCTTTTATTTTATCGCACGCCAGTGATAATAGCTAGTATAATATGAACTACTTGGGAATTTTTTCTCTTACCTATCCATTATTAAACATAATATTATGCACTGTTCAATTATTGTACAATACAAAATAAATGTAAACACGTAGATGATGATAATCGATCAGATATGATTTATTTGTCGATGCACTGCAGAGGTGCACAGTGCACGGACGTTGGGACACGACAAATATTTTCAAAACGCTTTTCGAGTATAAAATGTAAAAATCATCTTCGACTGATTCGTCTGCAGTAGGTACCTACTACCATTATATACGGTTTGTCGAACGATTTATCATGCAGACGGCGTAGAGTCTTGTTTGGAATTATCGATCTTCTCTTAGTCAGCAGCAGCCACGGCGGCGACGAGACGCGTCGTTTCACTATTTATGTCTTGCACATTGCAGACATCGAAATCGCAAATTATGATGTGTGATAACCACAGAAATTGTGATAAGCTTACATCGTAATAACCGTGTGGGCGCCAAAACCGACGATTTTTCAATTCCTTTGTTGTCGTTTATGCGAGCGTTATATGCGTGTTGGCAAAACTATATACCTACACAATCATTTTATGTTAAATTATATACACATTACACACTGTACTTATATTAAACGTATTCACATAATATGATTACCTATCAATAGACGTTTCCCTGTTGAGACAACCCATTTGTTGATTGTCTCATGTCTGTGTCTCGAAAAAAAATAATATATAATGCATATTATTACATCTTTGGGCGCAAAATAATTTTTACGCCGTAGATACATAAATAATATGCATGTTATACAAACATGCCAAAGCTATAAAAAATATTTTTATGAACGGCTTTTGCTACAACAGTTTATCGTAAAAAAAATACGGTATTGGTGTGCGTGACATTTTCAGAATTTGACGGTTTTTTTAAAATGAAATACAATTCTATGAAAGTATACAACCTTCGATTCATGAAGTCCGAATTCGATTACACAAACTATATAATAGTAATCAGAGAGGATGGGCAAGTTAATGAAAAAATAAAACTTTTGTTTGTTAAATTAAATCAACGTTAAGTACCAATGCAATAAAATATAAGCTCTATAAGTTAATATAGTTAACTTACAACATATTTAGCAATTTAGACTTAAGAGCTAATTTAGCAAAATAATATTTGAAAATTATTAAATTTTTTCATTTTTACAACCTTGGCCACTCAGTGACTGCAGATTTCAATTTTTTGAAAATTATATCTGAATATTTTGTATAAAATCAGTCCTGAACAATTATTATTATAATATATATACACCTATATGGCTGTAGTAGTTTTTGAAATTGCTCATTTATGACAACTAAATTATTAAACAAAGAAATATTTATTTGTTTATTTGAATTAAAAATAATTGTATATACTAAATAAATAATGATTGAACAAAAAAAATTGGAAACAGTTTAAAGTTTTAACTATGTAAACTAGTTGTAGATATGTTATAAGAAGATTTTAATTTAACATAATATTTTTCAAATTAGCTGGAAAAAGTAAAGTTGTTACAATGGGCTTTTTCAACTAGATTAGTGATCAAGTGGATTGGGAAACCACCTAATTAATTAATTATAAAAATAATAAATACATTTCTTACTGCCCCCGCCGTTGCATTGAATTAATAATATCATATTATGTGGATTGTGTTTGCGGGCATTACATAATAATGTTTTTACATCTAATATACGTGTCGGCAAGCCATTGAACCACGGCTGTTTGTTGTTGAAAAAGTGTCAACAATGTTGATAAACATGTGTGCATACTCACAGTTGTCTATATTATAAATTTATTGTACGTTTAATTTTATATTATATCTATGAACGTTGATACTAAACAGAAAACTGCAGCGAGCGGTCTTATTACGTTATGGAGTGTTAATTGTTATCGTATTGCCGCGCGTCGGCCGACAACTATGTTACACATTATTATGTGTTCGACCTTTTCTTTTTTTTTATCGTCAGAAAATTGCTTTCTAGACATGAAATCGTTATGATGATCATTAACGGGATATCTTCAAACCTATTCCGCCGCCATTTATACAGACGAACACACACACACACACACACACACATATTATATTAAACAAGCCACATAACATATATTATATAGACGCCTTCAATCGCAGTTCCCACGTTTATTTTTTTTTCCTGCAATGCCATGGTGTTTATAGTAAAAATAAATAAAATCGAGGGACTACTATAATTCACGATGTGCGCGCGTGCGCGCCGACGACTTTGTACGGAAATGGCAGCAGTTTTCAATGAAATAAGTAATAACCGTAATGGTCGCACAGCTGCGGATCAGATCTAAGAAAAAAATAAACACGCACCTAACTAAATTTTAATATTATACCCATACATACCCGTATATCTTGTGTTAATATTCAGGTGGTGATGTTGTTCACCTCTTTTTTTTATTTTTTTTTTAATAAAGCATTTATTTAAATTTTGAAATTTTTAATATTTTTAAATACTTACTATATTTTTTAGATGTAATGTTTTTTACATCGTTCAAGGAGTTTATTTTGAAAGCGATACACAATTTATTTTTTCCAAGACACCAATCTCTTTTAATGAAAATTCTTCAGTATTTTTTTCGAAAATGGTCTTGCGTGTAAATCAAAATTTGTACAAACCATTTCTGAATTACAAAACTTTATGTAATATAGATTGAGATTACATAAAATAAAAAATAAATGTAATATTTTGTCTATAATCTATGTTATACGTATATATAATCCCTAATTAT
The DNA here is from genome assembly GCF_002803265.2 of Melanaphis sacchari. Taxonomy (NCBI): domain Eukaryota; kingdom Metazoa; phylum Arthropoda; class Insecta; order Hemiptera; family Aphididae; genus Melanaphis; species Melanaphis sacchari. The sequence continues at coordinate 253,960 of NW_020271179.1, forward strand.
TGTACACAGATAATTTTTACAAATTAAAAAAAATACTAGTATATTGGTATAAATTATTATAATTTCCAAATAATCATAGTCTCCATATCATAGACTTTCATCATTATCACATTAATGTTTATACAATAATTGCGCATAAAATTCAATAATTTTAAAACTATACTCATTCAAATTTTAATTTTTATACATAAAAAAAACATCTGCTTGCTTCCAAGTTGTAGAAAAAAGTGGTTCGAGTTAAAAAAAAAAAAAAGAATAAATTGTATCACTATCTAATTGAAAATATCTTTAATAGCATAAAAAAATAAGAGATTTAAAAATATAGTCTTTAAGTACCTACTCTTTTAAAAAATCAGAATTTGCATAAATTCATTATCTAAAGAAATAATGGAGATGAGTATACCTGGTGAATCACTCTGTATAAAAATAATGAAAGTGTGAAACTTGGAATAACGAACAGAAAACATCATATAAATAATGCGATGTGCTACATTATAATATTTTTACGGTAACCTTATTGAACTCAATTCGTCAATGTTAGCGTATCTAAAATGGGTAGTGGTCTCCCCCGTAATTTATTGAGTTAATTGTTAGTTTGGTTTTTTTTAAATTTATAATTGTATATTCATATAATATTAAATCTGTTAATTTAACTTAAATTTATAAAAAAAAAAAAAAAATGAATACACTTGATTTATGTAGAGCGTCAAGTGTGAGCTCTCTGTATCAAGATTTGTATTAAAAATTAAGTAAAAGTACGATATTATAATATCCGTCAACAAGGGTGGATTGGTAAAATATTACTGGCACAGGAAGTATAAATCAAAGCAGGCTTCATAACCTTTTTCTTCTTTTTTTAAATAAGTAAAAAAAAAATGTTCTTTGTTGCTAATATACCAACAATTATTCTATTACACATTTAGCCTTGGATAATAAAGTAATAAATGTAGTACAATGTTGTAAGTCATAATTTAATTTAATGCCTACTTATAATTTCATACGTAGTTAAATACAGCAATGCAGTATAAATAACGTCTAACAAATTAATTAATATGATTATTTCAGAGTTTATTGAGTTGAATGAAGCGTAAGAAAATATACTTATTATATTAAAATTTTAATTTCGATAGTTGATATACATCAGTATAAATCTTACCAGCTTATGTTAAAACTTTAAAGTACAGTTCTGACAAACTTTATTTTTTTCACATGAATTTTTGTGAATGTATGTATCATCAAAACCAATTATATCTTTAAGACTTTAATTGTTATCAAAATTATAACTGTTTAGTGTCTATAAAGTGTATAAATAATGCACTAATTATGCAGATAATACGATTTAAAAATTCTAAGCGTTAATTTTACAATAATGTATTTGTTTGTGTGTGTATTCTGTACAAAATACAATTTTAAAAATATTTTGACTCTTTTTGAGCAATGTATAGAAAAATAAGAAATTTTTGATTTTTTTTTTAAGTTTAATTTAAAACGTTTTGATGAAAATTGTTGGTAAGTAAAGCTTGAACATTTAATACAAGGTTTCTTTTGAAAGTTATTATTATAACTATTTAAAAATATAAAGTAAACATACATAGCACCTGTCAGTATGTATCATTGCGGTGGTATTTGAACTACATATCTAATTTCATAGTCTAACCTATTGTAAAATAGAGATTTTGATTATAAACACAGTCAAATTCGACTGGAAACAATGATGTGAACAATATGGATAAAACAGTTATGTTTACTAAGTATAAATGCAAGTAAGCAGAAATGGAACCGTTCGATGTACGTTTTGGTAGGCATTGTATGCGAAATTGTTTAACTGTTGCGCGCGACAACTTATAAGTAAGTATTATAATGTTATAATATGATAATATAGGGTGTAGTAGAGACGACACACGATAATAATATATTATGTATATAATATATACATATTATACATTATACATAGTGTAAACGTATAAACAAATCGTGTAAGTATATAATGTTATCGATAATGTAAAACCTCAACTAAGCAATGTATCGATGGGATAAAAAAAAAAAAAAAAGAAAAAGGGAAAAAGCCAAAAAGGGTTACCAAAGTAGCGGTGTAGTAACATAATATAAAAACATGGGCTCAAACCCCAAAACGGTACTTCATCTTGTCGTTGTTGTCGTCGTCGTCGTCGTGAGTCGCGAGTCATCGGACCAAATGAAGCGCAATAGGGTGAGAGTGTAATCTGCCGTACAATAAGCCATAAGCGCGCGCGCGCTCTCGCTTCATCTCCCCTCTCCCTTTGCCGCCGGGACGGTGTAAAAAGGGAATAATAATAAAAATCTGGCCGGCAATATACAACGGGACGGGGTGAGGACGGTGCAGAGGTTGAGGACGAATGACGGGTTACCGCCTCTTGCACATTGTAATGTCATTACTGCAGTTTGCTGCGGCGGCGGCGGCTGCTGCTGCTGCTGCCCGCACCCCCCGATCGCGCCGTGTACGAATATTTATTGGTTCGGCAGCCAGCGAGAATTAATATGTTATATCAATTAATAACGGTCCTCTTCTACATAGCACGTGTTGTACACGATATGTATACTCGTGATAAACTGTGGCGTACGTGGACTGATTTTTTATCATTCGATTTTAAATATTATGTAACGCGTCTGAAAAATAAAAAAAAATTAAAAACAGCGTTGTCATATTCATTAACATTTTTCATTAAAACGCACTCGTGGTCATGACTATTAGTTATTACTACCTATGACAATGCGCGCACGATTAATTATGCTAATTTAAAAATCGTCTGTCGAATATATATATATATATGATCTGCGTGCGATAACCTGCAATGACACAAAAAAAAAAACAATCAGCATTTCTGTGTTTATTATAATCGGATGTGTTTTTATGGTGCTGTAGGTGTTTACGCGTTGAAGTTCGCGGTGTATGGTTTTGATAGCGCGGTGCTCGTCGTCATATCATTGTAATATTATGTATTATGTATTGCAGGGAAAAACCGACAACGCAAAGTTAACGTAAACGCGAGAAGTTTTATGTCTGGGTTCTATGGCCTACTTAAAATATTATCGCTGGTGATGAGTTTCCGAGATAAACCTGTCCGGATTATACTACACTCGCTTTTAAACTAACCGTATAATAATAATAATATAGCCTATAATAATAATTATTATTATATTGAGTTTTATGTCCACGGAACGATCGGTTTTATCGACGGCCGTAGCGGTCTCGCAGCAGAACCAAAACGGACGTAATTAAATTGTTCGTATTTATTTAAGCTCCGCAGTTGCATGTATTGTACCCTACCCCGGTGCACTGTCATCGCAGTGATATACATGTAATGTGTACTGCAGACTACTAAGTGACACTGCAAGAATAATATTTATATACATCGTTGCTGAACTGCGGGCACGCGGTATTGCGTATAATATGACCGCAAACACGCGACCTGATTTCGATCGTTCGTCGCGGAAATCGTTCCATAAATATTAACATATCATTATTATATTATGTATAGGTACCTGTAATTAGAACTTTAGAGGTACGGGAAGAAAATAATTGTCGGTATTCGGTAGTAAAAAATAACTGCGTCACCCACACGAATAACAGAGTTAGGAGACCACTATATATTATTATTATTATTATTATTTAATATCGTGAAGTGTGTTGCAGCAGCAGCGTATACCTATATAGTGGATGAACCATGTATACGAAGATGTACCACGGTGTTACACGACCGAACGGTGTGTTTTATATATTATTGTATATTGATCGAATGAAATTAAATTCACTCGGAAGTCGGAAGTGTGTCCTACTTTCGACCTTGCCGGTTGATATTGTTTTACACGTATATACCTATAGTTATAAGCCCACATGTATTCTTTAAGGAGGTCAGCGTGACAGCGACTATAATATGCGCTATATATTTATACACACACGTATAATGTGTATAATATGGATTTTTTGTGTTATACTTATTATAAAAAATAATATATGTAGGTATATAAAAATTCCAACCAAGCGGGTCTGTCGATATAACAATGTGCCGAATAAGACAGAAAAACCAACACATCGTATGATATATAGTGATTTTTTTTTTAACGCAAAATACCCATTTCACAAAATTATTAAAATGATTCAAAATATTTGTTGATCTAATATGAAGTCATTCAATTTTTTTTTTCAATACTATTTTTTAAGTTTTTTACTTTTTGAATGACGGCATACGTTTTTAATTTCACATTTCCGCAGGAGTTTATATTTCATTTAGCTCAATGACACCGGATAATGTAAAAAATAATTTTCCAAAGTGTTAAAAATAAAGTTTTCGAATGTCTTAGGTTTAAAAAATCATCTTATATACGAATTCAGCGCGCAATGTTTCGCTGTTCATGAAATATTATTATTATTATTAAATAGCATGTCCCGCCCTGCAGCGTTTTGAAAAAAAAAAAAACAATAAACATAATATGACGTATAAAATGAAAACATGTAGTTAAACTTAAATAGGTTTATATTATTATGTGTATCGTATGGCTTATTATTTATTATGCTTTACCCGTAATATTTGGATCGGGAAAAAACCTAATACACGGTTTCTGTCCGTACTAATAGTAAAAAAAAAAAAAAAAAATTATATACATACACATAAAGCCCAGAACGAAAACGAAACCATGTGCATTGTATTGTGGCCACACACGTACGCCAACCCCACCATCGTCAGCAGACGAGTAAAACGAGAAGGGTCTCCTGCAGCCTTCGTCATAAAAGCGAGAGGAAAAAAAAATGGTCGTCGGCGCTCGTAGTATGAAATTATTGCATTATCGATGTGTGCCGCATGGTTGGAAGACTCGACAAGACTAGCGGTCCTTAGCGATATAATAATAATAATAATAATAATATGTATTCATATAATATGATATACCAAAGACTGGCTAAGACTGCAGACAACACTGCAACGGTACGCCTATAATATTATAACCGTACTATAGGTACACAGCAATGACATTGACGACCGCCGAATAATAAAACTACATGAAACCATCGTCAGTTGTTGTTGTGACGACGACGATGACGATGACGATGATGATAATAGTAATCGTTATTATGTGCACACGGCATAGACATTCGGATCAAACCGATGCGATTGTTTGACCAATAGTGCCCGTTTATTATAACGTACCTACAGTGTCCACGCATAATATTATAATCCGTAACTGAATAATTGTGTGTCGTTATAACACGCACGTTATGTGATATTGCCATAATCGGCGTTTTTCTCGTGTGCAGTGTTTACGGTGTGTTTAATATCATAATATATATTATATTTATTAATTATTATTGTGTATAAGCTATATTATAAAGTGTACATTAATTATTAGCATATTTCACGTCGTAAAATGCTTGCACACAAGCACACAGAATGTCATAAAAAAAAAAAAAATAATAATAATAATAATAAAAAATAATTGCTCGGTATTTACGTATGAACACATGGGACGGGGAAATATTTTTACATTCGTTGAACGAAATTGATTTACGGACCCGCTCGTCGTTGTGCTATGTATGCGGTGCGGTGTAGCACACTTTTGTTAATTGAGTGAACTCTCGGCATAAAAATGTAAAATTCAATAGGTACTCGCGCGCGTACAACACAATATTATTACGTGTGATTTAAGTCTGATCATTTAACGTATTATATTATGTCTGTGTAGTACGTCAGGTAGGCACAACAGCGTGGAATTATTACGGTACAGAATGTTATGGCTATTGAGACGACGTGACCCGTGCAAATAGGAATGATATGGAATTACAATTTCCTATTATATAGGGCAATATACGTATTTATAATGTACTTACGATGTTGTGACACAAACGCGGAATGATTTCAGATAGAATTATCATTAATATTATTATTATTATTATTATTTTTTAAATCGTTCGATCGAAACCTATTACAATAGAATAGTAGATAAACGTCTTAATTATTTGTCATGGGTCAATCATGTTCCCATTAATGCGATGTAACGCGATGTAATGAACTCTGATCGAGACAATGGATTCAATACTACGTTGCAGCGGTTAAAGAACGCGAGAAATTTCACCGTTAAATGTGTTCTGTGTGTATACATTCGCGTTTCAAACGTGCGGTGACGACGAGTCCTTGAGAAATATTATAATATCAACGCTTAACAATATAATCGTCGAAAACAGCAAACTTTTTAAAATATATACAAAACGATTTAAAAACGTATTTATCGTTAATTTGATTCCATTTGCATTATTCGATTTTTGTGGTTAGATTATAGATGATAAAAATTAATCATTATCTGTTTATTAAGTTGTTTGAATTGCAGTACATAATCGTGTGAGCATAACGGGCAAATGTCCAATAGTCTAGCTGGTCCGATGCACGTTCTGTGCACTCGATGTGCATCAAATGCATGTATATAACTGCATTCAGTTCGATAATTAAATGACAAAATACATTACCATCTATCGTCAATGGCGTGAGAAGGGTCCATCGCCCTACCACTCAAAATAGTTCCATGCAATGTGTAAATCTGTTCGGTTGTACGCATTATTATATACAATAGACAGATGTTTGTAAATTGTGGTAATTATAGCGAGTACAATTTAAGACCGTGTGTGTACTGCGCAGTAAAACTATCTGTCGAGTAATTCAAATTTGATTTTTTTTAAACATAATAAATATTATGTGTATTAATTGAAATTATTATAAAAGTTGGTGTAAAAATCGAATGACATACAAACGTATCGATTAAGAAATTACATAGCGTGTCAAGGTGAAAACACATTTTTTCTGAATAATATGGTTATATTTTGCGGTCGGTTTTCGCGTGTAGGTAAGCTATGTATGAAAAAAATTTGAATTCTAGAACAATATTCTATGAACGCTTACTGCAGTACACGTACTACATTTACAATACTATGTTATAAAGTCGTGAAATAAAATATTTGTGAGTATAAAATTCTAAAATATTAAATGATATTTTATTATAATGTTAAAATTATTTTGAGCAGGATCTTTGATGTAAAATAATATAAATAATATAATTTTATTTAAAAATTTAAAATAAGTATTTTTTTGATAGCTAAAATTAAATTAGATCATTTTTTCGAATAACTCAATCAGAAAGTATGTACCTACTTATTTTATTTTATTTTTCTATTCATGAAAAATTAACAATAAGATATTTTCCAACAAAATAAAATTGCAAAAATCATTTTATTTATTTCTTTTTTTATTTCGTTTGAGCTATTATAAAATTATATAGTATGTATCAATAATCAAATATTATAGCCATAAGTTATAAGTATATAAAAAAAGATGTGTGTGTATATGTATTGCGGAAATTCGATTGATTTAAATGAGTTGTTTAAACCTATTAGTGACAAGTGACAAGGTCAATTCCTCTTTAAAACAACAACTTTTCTGTTACTTGTGCAACAATATTACTTTTATACGGCTAATTCGGATATTAATGTAGGCTTTGTTTTCATTGCGATTTTAGTAGGTACATAAAGAAGTTTAACGCAATTTAATCGCATAGTGGATGGTAGAAAAAAAGTATTTACAGAAACCGTTAAAGATAATAGACACTTTTTTCTCTACTTTTTTCGTACTTTCACGAAATTAAAAAGGTCGTGTCAACAAAATGAAATGAAAATGGTGTAATGCGTACGTGGGTGCTGTATATGTATAATAATTTTTTATATTACCTTTGTCATTTTTAGACGATTGTAAATTTCAATTGTTTTTTTAGACACACGCGATTTAATGTTGGTTAAAATGTATTACTCCAACATTTCAAATAAGTAAATGAAAAAAAAAACATTGTACGTTGAAAGAACAAAATGAGACTTTGAATATAATTTTGTTGGAATGCTCAAATAAAATGTTAAACGAAAAAAAAAAACATAAAATCGTTTGAACAATACAATAATTTAGATGTACATTCTTATTGTTACATTGCCAACGTTAATTGTTGAATGTCGATGTTCAAACAGGTACCTATAAAAATATAAAATCACAAACTAAAAATAAAATATAAAAAAGTAGAGCAATGCAATTACTTACAGCCAAAAGCAAAAATTATACTTTTATCACGAAATAAAAAACAAAATATTAAACAACGAAAAGATATTTACATGTTCTTTGAATTGGGTACATGTCACCGGAACATACCTAGGAGTGTTTTATATTTAAATGATGACAATGAAGGGAATTTAAAACATATCAAGTCAAATCCAATAGCCTTTGGCTAATAAAAATTATATGATCTTACAAAATCTCATAGTTAAAAAAAAAAAGAAAGAAAAAGAAAACTAGTGATTCCTATGTACCAGAGACTAGTAAAAGAAACATAATACATCAATTTTTATTATAACTTTTATTGTAAGACAATGATGCAGATGCCCCCTTCCCCAGTTATTCCAGTTGAACCAATGGATAATAAACGTCTCATTACCGAGCCATTCCTTTGGTTTCATCATTGTACGCACGAGCGGAAACACCTCGCCCACGAGGAATTCTTGGCTAAGACGTTGTAGACGTCGCCGACCGTCGTACATTTTATTGCTGCCATCGATTTTCAGTTTACTATTATTATTTTTATTATTTTCGGTCGATTTCACAAGTGAAACATGTAAGTATATTACATAGTTTGAATTTATTACACCGCGCGGGTTATTGGTTTAAACCTGTGATATCTTCCTTTGTTTTTCGTGCTATAAATTAAAATATATTAGAAAAACGAAAAATATCATGAAAACACATCAATGTAGCCATTTTTAGATTAGTAAACATATAGGCACGTATACGTGGATGATGTGAGGTGTGCCCCAAAGTCTTCTTTTTTTAAAAAAACGCTTTTATAGAAAAAACTTAAAAATTAAAATATTATCATTGTTCATATTTATAGAATAATGTTATATAATAATTATAATGCATATTTTGTATATTAGAACGGCAATAATGAATAAATAAAGCATTTGGTACCACTATATTCTAAAGTAAAATCCACATTCCACACAATGATAGTCGCATAGTATACACACAATAGTAGTAATAGACAGTATTATGTCGTCAGAATGAATTTCGTATGCGTGTGTAAATATATACATTCCTTTTTCTTATGCATGTTTCATTAGTTATTGAATTAGTGAATGGGTTGTCTTAAAAAACTGCTACACGTTATACGTGGGAATAACTATAGGCTTTTGAGTTTGGAAGTTTGAGTTTTATCTAAAATTATTTTTTCTTACACTGAAAATGACCTTTTATTTAGATATTTAATCAACGAATATTTTTCGTAGATACATTATAGGTTTTTCTATTGTACCTTATTTTGATCACTCGTAAAACAGTTTTGCATACACCACCGAGTGAGCAAATCAGGCAAAACAACCGTAGGGAGAAAATTGCAATGTTGCGAATCAGGTTTTTTTTTAAATTATATCTGTTATGTCGTACCGATTATTACTGCAGTTACAGGCCCGTATATTGTGCCGGCCAATATTGAATAGCATGCCTGTAAAAGTAGCGAGACTAGTAAGTTGTCGTAGTGAACGGAGTATATAGGTAACTACAATATACGTATAAAATCGCAGGCGCAGCGGACAGTGATGGCGATTGCGGAACTAAATACTATATGTACCTACCGTGCAGCCACACACGTCAAATACTACTGACTGAGCATTATTATAATAACAGCAATATGCGCACATGCCACGTTTCACGATGTAGGTACATACAAGAACAAATGCCGTGCTAGTTTATAATATTCGTACTGAAATAATAATTTTATTGGAGATAATTCTGTTATTGGATAGTAAAACTACGTGTTCAAATAATATTATGTATCACGACCTTTGGGGACTCGTATAAATATAAATTTGGTTCGTACGATTTCATTCAATTGTAAGCGCCTAGCCAGTATACAATATCATAATAATATTATAATATAGACGGAACGAGCTAAAAAAAAAAATAATTATCACGACGGCTCCATTGTACAAAACGCATATATTTCTTTTGCAGCTATTGTGTTTATTCGCGTATACTGGGATGGTGGTACACGCACAATAATAAAACTATAAGAACCAATTAAAAATTTAAAAAAAAAAAAATCATATTTTTAATAACGAGCGAGTTTAGTGTGTAATAACTAATAAGTTAAAACACAAACAATGGACAATAATATACACATTTAAAATTACGACGAATAATTGAACTACGTTGGTTCAGTCTTTAAATACTTAATTCCACGCCCAACAAGAATTTTATGATTTAGTTGACTATTACTATAATATAGAAGACAATATATTTTTAGATTGTAATGTATTATGACGAAATAAATTTTTTTATATTAAAATTCCATGTTACGATATACGGACTAGTAAAATATGTATATTAATAATTACTTATTAATTATCCGTTAATAACTTTATAATTATGTTGTATATATACAACTATATATTTTGTATTGATGAGTATTATATTATTATCGTATTTTTAGAATCAAAGTATAATTATTTTATATTTTTTTATTGTTCTTAATTAACATTGACATCAAAGACCATTAGTTACAATTATTTATATTAAATTAAGTTGTATAATTTATTATTAACTAAAAATTTTAATACTAAGGTAATGGTGCCTGTGTTTGCACCGAGTGTTTCGTTTAGGTCCTAGCTTCTAGGGTGATGGGTGTATTAAGATTGCTGAGTTTGTCTGCATATTGAAAGCATGTTGTGAATATGTAGTTGACCGAGAATTCGGTTCCACAAGAAGTACACATTGGTTTTTATTCCTTTGTCATAATGAGGTATAATTATTGTTGTATAAGTTAGTATAAGTACTTTTTACTTTATTATAAAAAACTGTTTTCATTTACTAGAATATTTATTTATTGTCCAAACATTTCTAAAAATAGAGCAATGAAAGATATAAAGACAAATATATATACATGTATAATTAATATATTAAATAAAATTACAAAACTGTCGATAGGCTATCACGACGATAGCAAAAGCCAAAGTAAATTCTGATTCAACTTTGATACTTATCATTCGTCAGGTAGAACATGAAATAATAATAATAATTATCGTCTTCGAATTAATACAATCAAATGTAATATCCTTATTATTATATACACGAGTGTATTACTCACGCGTATTGAGGATGTTATTTTTCGAACAAATCGTTTGTCGGTACGTCAATGGCTGCTGCCGCCGCGCCGTCGTAAAATAGTTCAATCGGAAACTATTGAATTATTGATGTTTTGTACATATATGTGAAACGGACAAAGAGCACGACAATCGATAAAAAGGGCGAGAAACCCTTTGCACCGAAGAATTTTTCGGCACCCAAACCCCTCGTGTGACAATCATATATTATATCAAACAGTACATACGATAAAAACAACATTATTATTATTACAGTCATCCGCATAGGTATACACAATACAAAATAATGTCATCCAATTTAAAACGTCTTGTGTTAGACAATTTTTAATCTTAACCAACCAATCATAATATTTTGTATCTATTATCTACACAGAGTTTTATACTATTACATAATATATATTATTGTATAGAACAAATTTTATAAAATTAAATCTGTCTAAAAACTCTGCATGTGCTCAAATATATGACGTAATAAAATATATTTATTATTTTTAAATGTCTTAAAAAAATTCCTTACAACAATTTTAAATTGATAGTGTTTGTATGATAATGAAGTTTTTTCTTGAAAAAATAATACTGTATTATTTCTTTTATTATTTATAGCATCTTGACGATTAACTTGCCATTAATCAGCTTGATTTTTTGAATTATCATTATCAATACTAATTTATTCTAGAAGCTACGCACTTCTCGATTGTACACCGCACGGCGCATACCTCCGTGTGAAAATTACATTCAATTATATGTTTTGAAATCAAATGATACAGAAATCTTGTAAACGAATAATACCTACGTATTTACATAACAACGAAACGTCGGCGTCTGAAGGTACTACACACAGCCGTTCTGGATGAAGGATTATGACGGTGAATTAATTTTTGTACCTACGACAAGTTGAATAATAATAATAACAATAATGATAATATGCGTCACTAATTGAAGGTATACTATAAATGCAACAACGTCAAAACGATATGATAGTGTGTTATGCATTTTTGAAATTTAAAATAACTCTGAACAGCTATACATAATTGACGATGAGAAATGGATAGGAAATAGATAACGGCGAAAACATTTGAACAATAAAAATTACTAAAACTGCACATTAAATACATTTAATTTAACCGTTTAATAGAAAACAGTAAAATACACAAATTAATATCGTTTTTATATGTATAGCGTTATGCATTTTGATAACTATTGACTGGTAAGAATATTTAATAAATACTATACTAACAGAAAATAGCTTCATACGCGACAAATAAATAACTATAATATAAGTAGCGGTTCTAATTAAAATACGTAATAATTATGATGATCGCTTTGAGTGAATTTAATGTATTTTTCTGATTCGTACTATCAATGAATATTTATTACATATTAGCACGCTGCCACTCTCCGAAAATGTATAACAGTATATTATACAGTATCGATTAACGAAGTCGTATTGGTACTAAAAAGGCCGGATCGTATGTAGGTACCTACTAACGACTTTTTTTATGTGGGGCTATACTAATAGTATACGAACTAAACGCTTTACTATGTGGTTATCAAATTTTATGATCTGTTTCTTTATTCGCAATGAGAATGTGCAACAAGAAAATACATTACATTCACACCTACATAATTATATTGTGTTTTTTCATACTGAATATGGATTTACATTTTACATATTTTATTAACTTGACTCTACACAGTTTGAATTCTGTAAATAACACATATTACAGAGTTTAAAATTCAAAACTTGGTAACAACCTCACTTCATGAGTCAATACGTATATAAGTAGGCAGATGTACTATTATATGTACGTATATACAACCTATCTTTTCGTCGTGCGCAGGTGTGACAGTTATTTTCTGATCGCGTTATTATTTCGTGATCTGTTGCATATTATAAGCATGTATTATGTTGTTTAGGTTTTTTATGTCGACCGAAAACTGTTTACCGGCGATAATAATTTGTACGTGTCCCGGGAACACACGAGACTAGGAAATACAATAATTAAAAATCGTTCAAAAACCGCGTCTGCGTATAGGCGTTTTCTTCTAACGAGTTTTTAGCCAACTCAAGAAGTCTTTTATAAGCTGACTTTTGGCCCATGATTAAACATAAACATCCCGAGATCTAATCTGCAGTTTCGTAACACTCCATATCACGCACGTCGTACAAAAGTATATATGCATAATATGCAAATGCAGTACACACAGATATAACGTAAATACACGCGCGTGTCTGTTTTGTAAAGGCCAATGCGGTCGCCAAATGACGAATGCGTTACAGGCGGATACCTGGGTGGATACTGGGTACCTACGTATTCTAACGCGCGGAGGAAGTGATCACGTCCGTTTTCTTACAGTTCGCGGGTTTTTGAGGTGTTATATTTACAATATAAATATGATTATATGCATACATGACGTATAGGTACACAAAAAATACGTCACGTCACCTGCGCGATCACACGGAAACGAAACGTCGCGGTATGGCACTCGTGTAGAGTTTTGATCGTTGTGTTTAACAACGCGAGCATTTATTTTTACGACCCGTCGTGCGCATCACAGCATACCTGCACACAATATTGTATTTATCTGTCGTCGTCCTCGTGTTGGACATCCGATTTCTCACGAGCCGCACGGGTATACGGTCTCGAAATCTCGGTCGGTCGGCAGTCCGTGCGTGACACGTCGGCGGCGGCTTATAACCCCACGTGTGTGTACACGACGACGGTCGAAAACGAGAGGGAAATGTGCAGCAGCCAGCGGTGTACACAACAGAAAGTCAGAAACGCTGTTGCAGTGTAAACCGGTCGTGCCACGGCGGCGACAACGGGTCGGTTGGGGGGGAGGAGGTACATAGACCTCTATAATATATTTATACACACACACACACACACACACACACACACATATATATATGTTTGTAAGTATGTATGTACGTATGTATTTACAGTATATCATAGGCGTGTCCAGACCTCCACGGCTGGGGAGGCCAGTTATAAAATTTAAATTTTTAACATACTACAGCGATCTATAATATATATATATATCTATATTTGTGACTTATTTTTGTTGTATTAATTTATTATATATAGCACCTGGAAATTTTTCACCCCGCCAAATTAAAGATTTTATTGATCTTAAAATTGGTTTCTTATATGCTATTACAACTATGAACTAATAAATAAGGCCTAATAACTAATGTGCTACCTACTTAGTTTTTTTTTTTTATAAATATTTTATCAACTATAGGACAGGTAGTAGGTACATAAACCTTCTCTATACATCTTATTACAGTTATTACACAATAAACAATCCACATAAAACAGTTATTTATTAGTTTGGTTAAACAAGTAATTTATTAAAATATTACAACTAATAAAATCCAATAAATTTACAATTCCATTCGCCTATTAACTGGTTTTAGTATTTTAAAATGTTCAATGACATCATCAATATTTATATTGTAGGCAGACTCCTGTTCAATACTTATTGTTAACAACGCATCCAACCGGTCTTGCTGCATTGTACTCCTAAGTTTTGTTTTAATAAAATTTAACTTTGAGAAAGTTCTTTCACAGGAACAGCTTGTAACCGGAATAGTCAAAAATTCTTTTAAAATTATAAATATATTTTGAAATATAATATCTCTTCCAGTTCCATAATCAGCCAACCATTTTATTAAATCATCACATGTATTTATGTTGTCTTTACTGATTGAGCAATTTGATTTAAGTAATCGAATCTCAGCATCTAAATCGTTAAAATCAACTCCAAATATATTGGACAAATTTATAAGATCATCATTAGTAACTTCTTGTTTTATCAAACGCGCAACACACTTTATCATATTAATAGTCTCTTGATTAAATCTAATTTCTATATCACTTATCATTCTATCTAACATTGGAAAAAACACTGATATTTTCATTTCTTCTTCTTTATTCTTCATTATATGTTGAGTTTTATGAGATTCATCAATTTTAGATGAAACTCTTCTTCTTTTCAAATCGGGTATCAAAATATCATTATCGTTGCACATTTGAACAGTTTTTTTAAAAATGTCTTGGAATTCTTTTTCATTGTTTCTTAATGATATTAAAGATTGTTTCAGTGATGTAACAAGTTCAACAGCAGTTAATAAATTTATGTTCGAAGATTGCAGATACACACTTACTTTTAAAACTAAGGGTAAAATAAGATTTAACATAAGCATTGCAAATATAAATTCAAAGGTTTTCATTTGATTTAATATTCCTAATGCTTTTGCTCTTACATCAGCCTGCTTTGTTCTATCCGAAATTTCTTTTATAGCAACCAACAATGCTGTATAGTTTTCTTTAATAGCACTAACTGCTTCTGCGCGGCAGGCCCACCGTGTTGTTGATACAGACTTTAAGGTCTTAAGTTTTAAGTTTAAAGAATTTGCAATTGTTTCCAAAATACCATGTCTAGTGCAACTACCTTCAATAAATGAGTAGATCAACTGAATGTTACCAAAAAAATCAAAAGTTATTCTATTTTCTCTCCCAACTGAATCTACTAAAATCAAATTGAGACAATGTCCATAGCAATGTACAAAGAACGCTTTATCATTTTCCTTTTTGAATTTAGCTTGAACTCCATTTACACTTCCCGACATCGTTGCTGCACCATCAAAGCACATTGATAAAACAGACTCCCATTTTATACCAAAGTCATTAATAACATCACTTATTGCATTAAAAATAGTCTGCGAATCAGTTGACATTATTCTTTTCATACCTACAAACTGCTCCACTGGACATTTTTTTTCATCATCAAAATACCTTAAAACTATTGATAGCTGTTCGTGGTGTCCTAAATCGCTTGTCTCGTCAGCAATAATTGATATTTTTTTATTTTCAATTTTATGTTTTAACTGATTTTTTAGTACTTGACTTATTGATATAATTAGATCATTTTGAATTATATTACTACAATAAGTAGCGTTTTTTGGACCTAATTCTAAGTGAGACTTAAGAAGAGGATCATATTTGGCCAAAAGTGTAACAATATCTTTGAACAGACCTTTATTGTAACTACTTTCCTTTTCATTTTTTCCTCGGAATGAACGTCCACCAATACCTATACACAGAGTTATATCAATTAAGCGTTGCATGATTTGTCTATTTTTTAATCTTTGCTGTTCTTTTTGACTGTGTATAAGTTCTCTCTCTTCATCTAAAACTGTATCTATTGGTTTTAAGTGCAAAAAGTTTGTTAATGAAGTTACACTATTTAAATGAGTGTTTGAAGTTTGGTGTGCTTTAAATTTAGTTGTAGCTAATTTCCAATTATTAAATCCGACTTTTGAATACGCAGAATCTGTATAGCCAGCATTTATTCCTGAAGAATTTGTGAACATCCGACAGGGAAAACAAAAAGCTCTGTCTAATTTCACACTGTACTCAAGCCAATTGAATAATTCATACCAAGATTTATTAAAGCACCGAAATCTATCTCCAAACTTTGTTCGTGGATACAATTTAAGTTTGGGTTGAAATGGGCCTCTAACAACCCTATCTTTACGTTCTAACTGGAATACCGGCAATAAATTAGCAGGATCATCAGGATCTAAAATTTTTAGAATTCATGCATAAGATAAACTATTTAAATTTAGTACATTATACTTACTCGATTTGATCATTTAGTTTTTAAAATTTTAAAACTTGTTTTCTTAATAAATTTATTACAAAAATAACAACATTTAAATAATATGAAGTATTAACAAACATAAACACACAACATTGATCAACACAAATATTATCAGTTAGGTATAACTAATGTAACTAATTAGCAATAAAGTTTATTGGTTAATGGTTACTACAAAAGTAAAAAATTACAATATTTATTTACCTAATATACATAAAAACAAGTTAACAACAAATATCAACAACCAATACAAAACATTGACCCAACATTATAGTACCATATGTATGCTTTTACACTTAGTAGCCCTGGATCAGTATGCCACCAAACACTGAACACAAATAGTAAACCCAACAAAGAACATAGACAAAATAACAAATTAATATTATTATATATTATTTCTACCTATCATTAAGATATACACATGTTATAAATTAAATGTTTAACTAGATACATTGCATCTATAAACACAGTCTAGAATTGAACACAATCAGCCAACATAAACAAACATTAATACATTATTAAAACAATTTTATATAAATACCTAACACCTCATGTACAATATTTGACTCAGTAACTTTTTCAAATTCTTCAACTGTATGACTACACTGTGCTAATGGTACTGGATCATCTGGATCATTGTCACCTAAATTAATAAAATGAATATTGTTAATTCATAAGTTAAATAAAACAACTTAAATAATATGTTTAGTCTATGGATAGTGGATTATATTATATTAAAGTACTAATATAAACTTACCAGAATTTTTTTTTGTTCTTTTTGGCATAAAAAAGTCATGCAAAGTTTTCAATCTTTTATTTTTGGCTGCCATTCTGATTATTGATATTTATTATTTAATAATATTTATATTATATAATATACTATATTTGTATTAAACAATAAACTTATTTAAATTCAAATGAAAATTAAAAATTACGCTGCGATGCTGTTATCAAAAATTTGGCACAATTATATACGCAGCTGCTGCTACAGCAGGCTTATTAACAAAACAAAGTACAAACCGACAACCGTTTACAAAACAAACCGGCATTCTTCACAAAAACCACGGTCCATGGTTGTAAATTTTATCTATGAGTTACAATCGTGGTCGTGACGAAAACATAGATAGGTAATAAAGAATAATTATTACCATGGACTAAGAAAGTCTATATATAGACTATTATTCTAAGACCGTGTTCCATGATTATTAGTTATTACGTAACCTATATATGGACGAAAACTTTATTGACATTGATAACATTTCTTATCGATCAATTACTAATATTACTGTTACTGTTTCAGCCACGGATTGGATATAGATACAATACATATTATAAGTATAATCTATATCTATATTCGTGGTTTCACCATTATAATCCAAGAGGCCAAGAACGTCGCTGGGGAGGCCAGTGCCCACCCTGCCTCCCCCGTAGACACGCCTATGCAGTATATTCTAATGTGTCTGTTCACATTACGGTTATTATCCGACGGACGTGGTAAAACACCACGAGACCTGCAACCGCGGCGGGTAAATGACACGGTGACGGTGACCAGTGATGGTTTTTAACACGGTGAACCGCCGTCAGTCGCCAGTTCGGACGGTGGGCCGCGGGTAGAAACTAACCGAACGAATTAATATTAGGACGGTGCGTGGGCGGTACGCGCGGATCGGAAACGATTAACGATCACAATAATATGTTAAATAATATTAATAATAGCATATACATAAATTTATTGTGCACGCGTAATACCCCGCAAGACGGTTGACGTCGTACGGTGATATCGTATATTATTCTCGTTGTTATTAAATTTATTCTTATTAGTAGCAATCGGTTGGATTTGATATTAAATACACCACACACACATTACAATACTATGAAGCACGGTATACCTATCTACTATGTACAGTGACGTCAACATAGGGCCGTTACACATCCGCTTTACGGTTCTACGATGTAAAATATTAGTTCTACCATACTTGTCGCGTACAACACGCGTATATTTTTAAGCAGATCTGTGAACAAACAAGATCACAAATTTTTAAATTCGTATTTTATAAGAATGTTATAAATGAAACGATTTTTCGAATTTTGCATATTTAATAACAATTGTAGAATACGTAATTGTTCAAAAATAAACGTAAGCTTATCAACGATAAATATTAACATAATTAGCAAACATATAAAAAAATGTGCAAATATTTTAATAGTTGTTCGCAAAATTAACTTTGTACGAGATGTCAAGCAAGATATTTACATAAAATTAAATTCAAGTTTTACTCATTATTTGATTTAGATTAATATTAATGGAACAAACTTTGATGTAAAATAAAGTTCTCATAAATAATAAACTTATAAAGTATTGTTATGAGTTTTAAAACCAGTTATATTAAACAGTATAATGTTAAAGTATAAATAAAATATAAATAAATATTACAAAAGTT
Organism: Melanaphis sacchari; assembly: GCF_002803265.2. Taxonomy (NCBI): domain Eukaryota; kingdom Metazoa; phylum Arthropoda; class Insecta; order Hemiptera; family Aphididae; genus Melanaphis; species Melanaphis sacchari. The sequence continues at coordinate 273,280 of NW_020271179.1, forward strand.
AGTGTATAAAAAAAGAATAAATAAGGTTAAAGATGGAGAAAAAATAAATCGATTTTTACAGTAACAATTTAGTTACCGAGATGACATTACATTATTCTCATAATTTACTTTTATAGGCATATTGATAAGTGGATAAAATGTTATATCTAATATAAACACACGAGCAAGTCATCAGAAGATTTTGTTTGCGATTTACAAGTTTTCATAGCTTAAATATTTAATAGAAAATAAAAATAAGAAACCACGAACAAAATAAAATGCATATAATCATATAAACTATGGGTCTAAAATTTTTGTTTTGTAAATAAATCCTTTGTATCTCACTGTAGAATTAATTATTATAATTTAGCAATCATTATAATATTAGTTGTGTTGTAATTTTCGTGGGTGTCAACGTTTAACCCTGCTGCAGCAATGACCACGAATATTAGTAACTTATTTGTTTTTTCACTCTGTTAATTAATGGGATAAAATAAAATAAACTACGTTTATTTTCCGATGTACGCGTCGTTTGTAAATCAAATACAGCAAAAACTTATTGCCGGCGATAAGTAGAGCGCACAGTGGCAGTGGCAGAAAGAATTTCGAGTGTCAAGCGCACGCGTTCCTAAAACGGGGCCAAGGGCTCTTTCTCTCTTTTCCTTTATCCTTCTCCCACCGCGCGCCGAACACTACCATTTCTAAGACTGCGAATGATAAGAAGCATTCAATCGAATTTACGTTGAAAAACAAAATAATAAACCACTTCGTTAACCTGCTCAGTGTTCAGTATACCTAATACGGACACATATACGAGTATTTAAAATATCGTACTGTATTATAATCATTTTCTGTAATATTATAATCAGCTTTTATATGAAAAAAATTTTTTTTGTATCAAAAATTATAATCAAAATACAAATTCACTCTGTTGTAGAATTGTTCGATGATTGAAATTATTTTATATAACTCGTCGGCACTCGGTAGATGCTCAATCTAATGAATAGAAGAAAATTTTTGAGAACAAATTTAATACTATTACTACATACATCTATTATTACACCATAAGAAGAAACAATGTTGTTACTTGTTAGTAGGTTGAAATATTAAAACAATTGATAATAACTGCAGTGTTATTTATTGTTCATGTTTACGATACATTGATGAAGAATAAATTATGATAAGCTTTTATTAAAAAGGTATATTAAAATTTATCGACTGCGGCTTATTACATAATAATATGCTATTAAGCATAATGCATACTTATTAAAATGCAATTCTCAAACAATTACTGTTGCAGTGCTGGCTGCATATAATGCATTATGTTCTAGATAAAGTAAATTGTTTAAATTAGAGAAAGTGCCATTGGGCTATTAGCTATAAATGGTCTAGTTTAATGATTTATTTGTTATTGTTTTGACCTACCATCGTTTACTGATTTTAGTTTGTATAATAAAAAAAGGGCACTTACGTATATTATATTGATATAATTTAAATAATCATTGTACATTATGTATTGTGCAATGACATTTTAAACAGAAGAAAATTATAATAATTACTATTATCATTAATGTTTATTGTAATAATAAACTGGCCATATCGTTTATAGTTTATACCTTATGGCTTATAACTATAGATTTTGTTGATTTTGATAACAAGGAATTCATTTCCAAACTTTGTTTAAATTAAGAGAATTTATTTTAATGTTTTCAGTGTATAATAAGATTAACAAAATGTACATACAATTAAATATAATCGAAAAATAAAATTGAGCTAAATATTATATAACTACACTATAGTATAATATTATCTATTGTGGAATTTGATTAAACTAACATAATTAGTGGTATTTAAATATAGCTGATAATAAATAATAAACCATCGTTTATATTTTTTTAATACAAATTCATTGATGATATTTATATTTTATAACATATTTACGTATATACATATTATATTATATTTCTTATTACAATATTATGTTCAGCGTAATATTAAATTTATATATTATGTTTGAAAGGTAATTATATAATAATTTATTGTACATGTACTTCATGTTATTTTTATTACTATATTACATTTAATTTTTGTTATTCAAATGCATTGAAATTTATTTTTAATTATATATTTGAATAGGAAACATTTAAAAAAATATATTATATATTTTTAAATTCTATAAATTAATCTACAAATCACATTTAAAATAATCCAAATCACACCTTAGAGCTTAATAAAACATTTAGTAAAAAGTTAAATTTAAATTAATTATTTTTTATGTATTTAGCTCCTTATAAAATATACGTTTTAAACGAACCAACTTAGTGAATTCCAATTTGGAAAGTAATTATTTACTCGAGTAAACTATATGTGTATTATTGATTTAGGAATTTAACTTTCTACAAAAAAAAGTATATTAATTTATAAATTGTCAACGAGTTTTCGATATTGGTTTAGGTATTCACGGTTAAATCTTTACAAATCATATGAATTTTCAAATTCGCAGCAAAGAAATAAATAAATACATAAATACTTTTTATTATTGTACTATTATACATATCGTGGAAAAAGTATACAAATGTAAAGGTCAACTGTTCATTTTTTACACGAATATTTTAAAATAAACGATCAAATTCTCTACATTTTTGAGATAAATACGAATAAATATAAAATGATCTATGCATAGAATATAGTTTATACTATTATACAAAGTAGTCAATTTTTAAAGTTTTATAGAACAATTACACACTAAACGAGACTATTATTATATTATATTAATGTAATGTTGTACATTAGTATCTATTTGATCTCACAAACGATTTGTGTAACCAATCTACTTGCCTCTAATTTCTGGTTGATCATTGCATAACTACCTACACTGAATTCGTAGGAAATCCGGACACCGCACTACTGGTGACTCGATTCTCCATTAACATAAACCAATTCCAGCACTGCACAGTGATTTCCAGGAAATCCATTTTCCGTATTTTACGAGTATGTATAATTATTGAATGACATTCACATTATTGTGAAACCAATAAAATCCTATTGTGTGCAGTATTATACTGAACTCGACGTAAATTATTTTAAACAACGTTGCATCGTATTAAGACAACTGCGCAGGGATTCTCAGCACAACACAAATCATTATATAACATCACGTTGTGAAATATCCTAATAATATATAAACGTATCACACCGAGGGTAAAATGTCGAACCCGCGTCGCGTCTACGTTCCACGCGCGTCCTTGGAAATATAACATGCATTTAAACATGTGTAAATCGCATCACGATATATAGTTTTTTGTAATAATAATACAATAGCATAACACCGGTTTTTCATAGTATTCCATTGCAAAAAAAAGAAAAAAAAATTATAATAAACACAGAGAAAATCGGAAGTAGAAAATAAACGACGCCGTGCCGTTGGTTTCGCGATAAAATAATTATTTTTTCAATCGAAATCAGATCAAGTGTCAGTTTCCGTTCGCAGAAAAAGTCTCAGCGATGACCCGACGTTTCGTATCATGCTATTATTATTTAGTCAAAGCTTTATTTTTTTTTTTTACTGCACTCAGACTCTGTATAAGCCCATCATATTTCGCTCGAAAAAATATTTATTTATTTATATTATACGAAATATTTTACTGTAATAATTCAATAATCGATCTGTATATTACATAGGTACAATTATATCGTTAAGAATTGCGAGATGCGAGATCAATAATACAGTTTGTCGAGTGGACAACCCAAATTTATTTCACATTATTTTTATCCATTTAAAAAGACAGTTTTCACATGATACGCATCACTCTAAGTTTAATGTTATGCAAATATTTTACGAACATTTGACTATACATGTTTTTATACTCTTTTCGTCTTCGACACATGGTTAAAATATCAGATATTTTCGTTAACAGTACCAAACAGATACACAGTAGTTGTTTCCTTGTTGACTAACAAAGACTTGTATTGCGTTACATATCTTATCGCATACAATTCAAACAGCTGCTATAATACAATTGATAATATTTCATTTTAAATCACAACATTGAAACGATAAATTAATTAATTAAACACAACTATATTGTATACGCGTTCGATATTTATGATAAAATATTTAAAATATTAAATTACAAAAAGGATGTTTAGGTAAAAAAAAAAAATTATTACTTACATACTCGTATTTGATTTGCTAACGTTATAGTGAGCACATGTGTAAACTGTTGAATGACAAAATAAACGTAACTCGCGTGTGTTGAAGTATTGCATTTTTCAATATGATAAATATTATATAACAGTGATACATCAACGTTTCAATGTTCCATTTAAAATCATTTGTACAGTCTACTTGGTAGTATTGGAAAATCGCAAAACTGTATAATATACATAAATATTATAATATGATCTTGATATCTATAACCTTGGAATATTAAAATTACAACATACATTATTAGTCACAGTAGTTCTGAATTCATATAATAATTGTATGCGTACACTTAATATACCAAGTACAATAAACTCATTTATTCGTTTATCAAATTTACGTATATTATATACATTTTATGTATTATTTTTATGTAAAATATTTATCAAAACCTTCGACACGTGTAGCCTGAAGTAGTTTCCATAATAAATATTGTAATAAGTATTATAATGTCTCAATTATATCTTAAAAGTTAAAACTATTAACCATATTTATTGTCAATAACTAAACCCCATAAACCTCGGGTAAAATACTAAAATTTTTACGCGAGATCGCGATGACAAAGTGGCGCGATTCACGAAATAATATTACATAATAATATTATTATGCGTACAACGATAATGTTAATAATAATTGTGATTCCGGGATGTCACCGCGCGTGAAAGTACCTATATCTGGTTAAAACCCGTTAAAACGGTCTTGGAAAATAACAACGTCATAATATTATACATATATCATACGAAAATTCGTGACAAAGAAGGATATAATTTCCCGAACCCCGAGGTCTCCGCCCGTCAAACACTACCACCCAACCTGCTCCAACCCCCCCACCATGCCACTCGGGTCACGACTTCGCTCAACGTCACACACACACACACACACACACCACCGTGCACCCTACGCCAACAGCAGCTCGCGCACACATAACCATAAAATAATATAATATAATATAATATACACGGGATGTGCTCTCTCTGTGACAGTGATATCACCTGCACACGCAACTTACACAAAACACACACACACGGCGCCCTTGTAAACCAACTCGGTCGAACCGGAAGTGGTATTCTTCATACTGGTAATGCGTGCGCACGCGTATATGAGAGTGTATCGGACGTCGACGACGACGACGACAACAGTGACTGTAATTCATCATAATATTATCTATACACACACACTCACACACACACACACACCATACGTGAGCTCGTGGATGGACGTGTTGACCTTGTTCCACCGCTGGTTGTGTACGTCGAAGTTATAACAATAAGTGTGCGTATAAAGTGTACATATTATAATTCGTTTATATGTATATATTATATATACAAATATAATATTATAAACCGTGTTTATATTATACATTACCTCATTACGAGAGCAAAACTTTTTCACATATGCCTACGTCCAACGTTCAACGTACTTAAAATCATTGTAATAATATTATCGACGACGACATTAAATATTATTATTACTGTTGTCGTTATCGCGTAGCGAATACATTATATAATATACAATAGACAACATTTGAGAAATAAATATTTATTTATTTTTTTTTTTTTTATAAGAACATTACTTACAAGTTATAATACTTATTATGGTATACCAGTGTACATTGTATCATTACGTAGTGGATACGCGTTGTATGTGATTTTGAATTGTGATTAATCGAACCCGAGTGTGACTGAAATTCTGAGATCATTCATCATCCCATGAAATGTTCGACGTTGTATACATGCAATACGAACGCAGTAATCGCAACCCGTTGATATTATCATAGTCTCGTTTTAAATAAATTTTGTAAACGGCCACCGGTGTGTTATTACTTATTATTTTGTTTGAAGTCGTTGTGTTCGATATAGGTACTTCCACGGAATGAAATGCACACTGTTTCGTGGAACATTTGCTCGGAAAAAAAATAAAATTACGATAAACGACTCGCGAATAAGATAATATAGGTGAACAATGTGTCTGTTTAATTCTAATTAATTTGACCAACATTCGTCGTTTATGTCATTTCGTGGTAATATTTCAACGTGGCACCAACTGCAGTCACTAATTATATCAGTATATTATCACCAATAGTGTATACGTATAAATACGCAATTGTTTACCGCGCGGTAAAACATCCATTGCGGCGCAGTTATGATAATTAATATGTATAGCGTGTACACGTATATACATACATTGAGTAGAATAGTTTTTTTAGCTAGCCATATATTGTACCATTATAACGCTAGACAGCGTACAGACACTTACACTATGTTGTCCAACTAAAGCTATTATTTGACCAATAGGTGTTCATCTTTAAAACAATAAAGATGTAGAATGTAAAACAAGAGATACAATATTATATATACATACAATGCCTCCAGTGAGGGGAAAGGGGAGCGGAGATGTGCGTGCGGTGAGGTTAAACTAATTTATTTTCCGAGCAAAGTTACCTAACCTATAGTGTATAATTTATGTTAAATTTGCTTTTGTGTAAAATATAATATAATAATATAAAATATTTATTATTATTTATTTCTCCGTACGTATTGTGTTTTTTATTATATATACTTAAAATTTATTTAAATAGGTACGTTCATGGTTCATCAGCCAAGTACCTACCCATGTTATTAAATATTTTTTAATGTCGATATACTCGATTGATCGCTTATACTAACTATACTTATTTTAACACTTATATGGTTATATATATTTAAGTCAAGTGCTTACTAACATTCAAGTATATGGTTTTATATTTAATAGTAGACATTCGTTTATCGCTCTTTAGATTACATATGTATAGTAGATACGTTTATTACGGCGAATATGATGTTTTTACAGTATCTTTACACAAAGACCGTCGCGCACCGAAAAAGTAATTGCATCTATGTATCTACTCTAGGAATATTTTAATCCGAAAACTGCAACCAAATCAATTATTATTTGATATGATGACGTAGGTATACCTATGAAATTGTTATTTGCAAATCTTATAATCGCCATAAACATATTATGTATACCAGCAGTTAATAACTGGGAGTATTTATTTTTTTAAGGGGAGTAGAGCAAGAAATATAAATACATGGTTTTTACCTACGCTATCTAAAAATAAATAATGAGTGAAAAAGTGACAATGTATATTCCTCAAATAATTTGCCAATAATAAATTCATACATGTCCTTGAAGTTTTTGTATAAAATAGTAAAATTACTGAAAATATATCAATGTATCGATGCAGTTTATATAATAATGAACAAGACTTTCAGTGTACTTATTACAATACAAATATTTTAATGAAAAATAAGTGGTTACGTAAAATGCACACGAAAAAATAATATTCGAGCTCAATCAAAATGTTTTAAAGATGAGGTGTAAAATTCATTGAAATATAGATTGAAAAAAAAGCAGAAATATTGTATAATACGGGATAATGTTAAGAGCAATTCTCTACATCTCCCCATAGATCTGGCTTATATTACCTACTATACCATGATTATTTCCAAGTGTTATACTAATACATGTTACTGCCAATATGGTCTTATCCGGGCAACGTAAAATTGTAAACTACAATTTTTTTTCTTTAAACCAGCTAATATAATTTTTATTTTTATTATAAATTATAATTTTATTATTATCTATTTATAATAAAACGATAATATTTGTTATTTTTTTTTGTTATTCTATCAAAATAATCGTAATATTATGATATATGAATGAAATCCATAATCATTGTTAAAAAAAAAAAAAAAATTGATAGTATAAATTATTATAAATAGGTTATGATAAAATTATAATTTATAATAAAAATAAAAAATAATATTAGTTGGTTAAAAAAAAAATCGTAGTTCACAATTTCACATTGCCCGCGAGCAAATAGACAATATATAAATATATTATATTATTATACCCAGTTCACACTTTTTTAGAATTTTATATTCTTTTAAATATTTTTATTAAAAGCCTAATACTATTTGACTAATAATATCGAATTTCACAATTATTTTATAAACATTGAATAAATTAAATTATAGCTCTATTTTTTAATTATATATTTTTAAATTAATATTGTTTGTGGACTTATTTTATCAACTCCTTTTCAATTGTTTTCTCTTATAAATCTATTATATAGTAAAATATAAACAATGAATGTCAAAACATATTCACCATTTCGTCGTTATCTGGAATATACAGGCTGCAGTACATTGGGTTATTCAATAATGATTGTAGAGTTCGTTTTGAAAAAGGAAAGAGGATCGACAGGATATGCGGATATTCTAGCAAATCATTGATGCATAAATTAATTCCATGTCTGTACAAACAAAACAACAACCAATAAATAAAATGCAGATTATAAAAAATATTTAGTTGTTATATATAACAAAATAACATAGCCAAGAAAAAAAATACATTCATTGCTTCATTCAAAATTTAAAACTTATTTATTCTAGAATAAAATAATTTAATTATGTATTAAAATCAATGTATCTATAATGTTCTCAAAATCAGTTACTATAAAATCAATCCTAATTTTATGTTAATAGTTAATAATTTTATACTATTTTAAACTTTTTATAATTTTATACTATTGCCAAGTGTATAAAACTATAAAATTATTTTTGTTGTCAAGAATACCATAGTTATATACTTATTACTTTTAATTTCTATTAAAACACAAGTTTACAATATCATATTGCATTAGGTGTACCGTATACATACAGTAAATTGTAAATGTTTACTTTTAAACAAAACACGACAGTGGTGACAAACTCATTTTGTCATGAAAATCGTTAGTCGAAATGTCGTCGGTCGGGTGGCGGCAGTTTTCAATGTTTTCATAATGAACGAACATATTTAATTTAATTTTTTTTTTTTAACCACTTGAGTGTTAAGTCTCGCTTTCGAGTGGTTTAAAATTGTTTAGGTTAGTATCTCAAAAATGTTCTGCTATTATTATAATACATTACTAAAACCTACATACCCATTCCCCGTTAATTGTCGGGAGAAATATATTAACGTAACCGATTTGTCTTTGGAACGAAATTATTAAAAAATATAAATTTATCCGTCCCATTTATAATACAACGGTATACGACTCGCACGATGACTCTTCACATGTGGTGCGTTGTATTATGGTTGCACTAACACACACACACACACACACACGCGCGCGCGCGCGCGCGCCACACCACACACCGACGACGATGGCAGTTTACACGATTCCGGATGAGTTACTGTTCACGCATACTCGGGCCAAACAATGAAATCGTCGCTGTGCCGTCGAAACGTGGGTTAAGTTTAGATAAAGATTGTAATATTATTATAATAACGGTAGTCGTTATTATGAACGCGAATATAATATAATATTATATAGAGCCACTGCAGTGTGCCGATGATTGTAGAGAAACAAGAAAATCACAGACGGATACACAATGCATTTTATAATACGTATACAGTACGTACGTAATAGTTAATATGACGTACTGTAATATGTATATGTTACGAGAATAGTTATATATAAAAAAAAAAAAAACATAGGTAATTGTTTTCCAGTTCATGACGACATGACTGCAACAGAGGCAAATCCTGCCGGGAATAATTTGCAAGCCTATAACAGATCGTAACGACGAATTCGATGTGAAAAACGATTGTAAGATAATTTATTTTTTTTTTCGAAAAAAAATCATCAATTTAAACTTATAACACTGATAATATCGTTTATTAATACGAAAACCGTAATATTATCTACGTATAGGTACATCGTTCCGTTCGGAATTGCCGGGTGAAAAGTCGTTTATTGTAAGATTCCCCTATAACTATTGCCGTGCAACAGATATATTATTAAACTTAGTTCAATACTTCGATATAAATCGGCCCAAAGTGGCATGCGTTGTATGCTCGTACTTTGTACATAGACGAGCGGCACACGCGAATATGAGACGCACATTACATACCGCTGTTTGTAATGCAATAAAAACAATAATATTTTTTTATGATAATATTATACACCTATCATACCGTGGAAATACAACAAAATAACTATATAGATTACACTGCGATAGATAACATGCGGCTGTAATTCAATATCGTCGTTGTCGTCGGTAGTACCGTCACACACGCGCTAATACTCATAAATATGTCTTTTTTATTAAATTTTACTCTACGCGTACATGTGTGCGAGAGTTTGGAAACCTTGGACGCACAATAATGAGAATGGCCCGCGAGAGGTTACGATGTATTATTATACAGCGTATACAGTCGAGGAGACGTCGTCACAGCTATACACCGTCGGCAGACAAGAAGGGCAGAGGACAGACGTTATTATATTTCGGCACGTTCGTTGAGGTATTGTGGAGAAATATAAACATTATACTTGCACACACATACACACACACATACATTTATTCATGAGATTTTCGAATAACACGGCGGTGCAGCAGTTAAAGCGAAATACCACACGAAAAAGTGGCTTTTTAAACGAAAGCAATAACAAACATGCTGTATTATAATATGGTGTATAGGCTTTTCACAGTGTTTGTTTAGTTGTCTGTGTACGCGAGAAGTTTAAATTGTAAATATTATAATGTGTAAGCCTATAAACCATTTAACGAGTCAAAAACGAATGATTTTCGATCTATTTATAAGTATGTGATTGCGTGCTGATGTATACGATAATTACGTACAACTTTTGAAGTATTCTTCCGGTCCGAAAGAGTTCACAACAACGGTGAAATAAATAAAAAAAACATAGTAAAACCTACAAAAATGCATTCCTCTTGATTCTAAGACAATTTCATATTAATATGAAATAAAAATCGACCGCTTTGTATCTAGTCGTGATACGAATTTAAAAATCAACATTGATGCCATGCGTTATTATTTGTTTTTTTATTACAGTGACACCACTAAGAAAAAGTTATCTAAATTTTTTTTATGATTAATTCAAACGATATTATTTAATTTTAAAATTTCATAAATTTGTCAATGCATTGTATTTTTTTTTTTTTTATTGAACTTAAATTATTAATTGTCTTATTATATTGCAGTTTTTTCATTAAATTTGACTCGAGCGATTAATTAACTAAAGGAACTTTATAAAACAATTTTTGTTATCAAAAGCTTAATACTATACATAAGTTATTATTGTGTGTTACTTTTATCAACTAAATATTGAGTACCATTTAAAAATAGTAAATTCATTATTTATTATGAAACCTTGATGATTAGGATATCTTATTTATTATTCAATAATAATGCACTAGCGAACTCACTCTGTTGTAGATTTATACCAACAAGTATGATGATTTCGAGTATATTTCATCATTTATTGTTGGTAACGAATGCGATAAATTTAAATTAAACAACAAATATTATACAAAAACATGATTCTGAGCAAAAAAGGTTACGGGTGGATCTATTGCAAACTATATGGTTTTTTTTTGAAAATTATTATTATTAGTATTTTCTAAACTCGGTAAGTTGTGTAAAAAAAACAATAACTTACATCGTGGTAAGTTTCAAGTTTATTAATCAGTATATTTTAAATTGCAAAAAATAACCAATATTGATTGAAAAATAGTTATTTTATATGTTTGAGTATCAAATTTTATTATCATATGAACTAATGTTTATAATAACTTTGATGTTAATAAAAAAATATTGTGACTGTATTTAGATTATTTTTAAATTCCAATCATAACAAAACACAAGGAACCTTGTATTTTTTTTTTAACTTTTGACCGTGTAATGAACATTAATCTCTCAACATAAATTAAAAAAATGTAGAAAATGTCATATAAATATTAAATAACTAAACGAAGAGCTAAATCATTTTGAAAATGCTAATTTAAATAATTGCTGAAATTTTCAAGTCTTTACTGTTATTTTTTTATTATAAAATATTGATTTTGTTGAAAACAAGTGTTGCGCAAATATTCTTGTCTCCTTTTGTTTTTTTTATTAGTTTTTCTCAATTATTAAGAAAAGTAGATTCTTGGAAATTTTCTCTATATTAACCCACAAAATGCCAGAGTCTAGATTAAATTAATAACCAAAAAGCATTCTGAAAATTTTAAGATTTAAGCTAATTGATTGCTATAAAAAGTAATGGTACACAAATATTTTTGTTTGAAAAACGCTGCATCATTGCAAAACTAATACACTTGGCTCTGAAAATAAAACAATACATTATATAACGTGACTTATATTGTCAACGAATATTCATTAATTTTCGAACATATACCTAAAGTATACGCATATTTAGTCATATACGCGTGTTTAAACAGCAGTGATGAGTTTGGCCAACGTGGTGTGTAGCTATTGATCATTTTCACAGATTGAAAATAAGCTCGTGGTGGATATATTTTGCTATCGAATAGTAGGCAATGCGTGTGCATTATAATATAATATAAAACTATCGAGGGTCAATGTTTACCGTATACGGTGGTTATATTATCTACATATTTGCTTTGTACGCTTACGGAAAATTAATTTTTTTTGATTTTTAATTGCAATTTATCAATTCACAAATGCAAACAATACGCGTAGGTAATGTTTGTTTTGTAATTTACATTTTATTTGTATAGTTACTATTATAATAATTATTAGCTATCACCGATTATTTAATAATGAAACGAATTTTAGATAACTCTCTGCAGTTTTAAGTACATTATTTAACAATTTAAAAACATACTAATCTGAAATAGTTTATTTTAGTAGGTATTAATGTATTATAGTGCATCAAGTGTATTATTACACATAGACATTATATTATATAATCAATATTACTTTTTTAGTTTTGTTTGAAGAAGTATTTAAATATTACAACTCGATTTAAAATAATATTCTTAAAGCAATAACATTTTATGTTAACACACAATTAAAAAAATAATAAATGTTAGCCATACTGAAAGTGAAAAAAAACATTAGCTACCTATTGTAATTGAATAAAAACAGTAATGTAATGAATTGTGAGAAATTAATAAAAAAGAAACATCGTTGCTAGTAACTATAAAACTGCACTCCATTGTGTGACACGCCTCTTGGTCTTAACGATTTTTAACTTCTTCAGAATGTTAAAAAAATTAATGTAGTCTTTTATCACACTTTGTTTCACGTTATTTGTTTTCAAAAGAATATTTGAACAGTAAACATTTTCTTCGAATATTTTTTGATTGTTGGATTCATAAAAACAATATTATCATAAGCGCATAATATTTATAAACAATAATAATAATACTAGTAATAATATTCGATTAAATTAAAATGATAAGTTTTATAAACTATAATAATAATTTTAAACACTCTGATACTATAATTATACTTATAACGATAATAGTTCAATATACATATTCGACGCAAACGCACGAAATAAGGACGATTCAGCAAATAAACGCTGTGATTTTAAGGTAAGTTTCCCTAGTATCATTCACTGAAAACAAAACGACAGCATTTTATATTGACTGGGAAATAAAAAAACAACCGACTGTAATAATTATCAGTCGTTATGTTTGCGACTACCTAGTTCGGGTGGCATAGCGATGGGACTCGTTAATCCGTCGTGAACCAGTCGGTCCGCATATTTCAACGGATAGTATTCTATTTTACGTATTATAATATATAATATCTTACAGAATAAATAGATAACATAGTATAAATAATACTAAATACACCGATCATTCCAATAGGTATTCACGAAATTTCGTTTACTCGACATAATATTATTATATATCTTACAAGTAACACGAAGCTCCCACAGTGCACTTATATATATATATATATATATATATATATATATATATATAGTATATAGTCGTCAGTCATCGGGACAAACGATATGCCTACGTTTAATAATAATGTCATTCTGGACGGACGACTAGACGCGTATGAAACTGAACAGCAGTATTCATACGACGACGACGTCGGTAAAACATGTATATACGGTGCCTATATAGACGGGTCGTAGTTATAATAATAAAAAGCCAACAACGGTGATGCGAAGAAAAACACTGATGCGTATATACATATTACACACATATGCGCGCGTGTGTTTGTGTGCCCACACAGTGTAATAGTGTTGGCGGCATTACAGAAAGAGGAGGAGAACGATCACGGAGAAAAAAAAGTAATAAGATGATGATAATAATAATAGTAATAATAATAAAAAAATAAGCTAAACGAACCGAATACCGACATACCTATAATAACAGCAGACGGTGACCCTCAGAACTGAATTGAATCTGTGGCCGATAAACCTTCAAAGATGATGTACCTATATATATATATATAATATAATATTGTGTGTATTGCAACTACCGTGTTTAGTTATCTTGCACGTCGACATAAACGAATAATAATAATAGGAATAATTTATACAGTTAAGGATTTATATAAACTCAAATCTAGAAAGACGCGAGAACGTAACATTTTAAAGTTATTTGTATGTGACACTTGTAAAACACGTAACTTTCTTGTTGACACGGTAAATATATCTTGGATGTTACTTAAAACTTAAAAGTTTCCCGTTACGTATTTTATTATAATTTTTGATCTAATGGGCCCGATTCAAACGAACAATAGTTTTTTTTTTTTTTTGATTTCATCGATGTAGTATTATATTTTGTATTATATCGAAACACAACAAAATATTTTTACAAAATTGTTTTTCGTTTCTATTCGGTGAAAATACTGATATGTTATTTTAATGTTTTTTGACCGATGTTATATTTTACAATATATAATGAATATCTATTGGCCGCTTAGAAAAAGCGGTTTTGTATCACGATTTTAAATCATGTCCCACGCACACATGTACGCATATCTCTGATATATTAATAATATACGCCAGTATCTGTCGTGAAGACTATTCAATTTCACACAACTATAATTCGATTGGACCTCAGACTTGAAAATATGTGGTTACCAATTCGAAAAAAAATGATTAGAGTTTATGTAGCGTATGAGAATTGGATAAATTACATAATATGGTAGCTTACAAAGGATATTTTGTATACACATATACAGAGGTAGGTATACTCAATTTCAGACTATACGTATATGTTTCTACACAGCTAGTCTGCAACAATAAATCATAATATAGTGCAAAACTTTACAAAGTCACAATAACAAGCAATAATCAATTCGGTTTAGAGAAAAAGGTTTCTATACTACCTAATACCTACATATATTTATTGAAGCCATTTAACATTAAAAACCGTTGAAAAATATATTGCAGAAATTCTACTTTCAACAATATCTTATTACATATTTTGCGCATTGTTGATGTAATAATAATAATAATAATAATAGGTTCAATAGTTACTAATCACTTATTTTAATTGAATTATAATAATTTCATTTTATTTGTGAAAATGGATTAATTGTTCATTTAAATTTTAAATGAACAATATAGAAATCAATACGTATTAATATCATACAATCAATAATGGTAAATCTACAGACCGTACCTATAGGAATCATCATAAAATAACCTGATAAACGTCACACGATTTTCATAAAGATTTGTATTATAGACTATATAGTGTGTACTCGTATACTGAAAATATTAAGCGAAATATTCATAAAACGACCATAATTCATATAGGTTTAAATAATTAAGGGCAAAAAGGATTGTGTGAAACACCGTTAACGTAATTTGGATTATCTATGCGAAATCACGGTTCTGTGCAAACCATACTGAAATATGACATTACCAACTGTACATTTTACCACGTGTAGAAATGTTTTTATCATACAAATGCACTAGTTTCTGGGGAACATATACAATTTTATAAGCACCAAATAGAATAATGTAAATATTGACGCATCTAATTATCTTACATGCCTGCAATAAGCATATAATCGAGAATATAAATAAAATCGAATTGAATTTTGCTATCAATGATAACAGTCTGCAGGTTTGATAGCCACGCCGTATTAAATGATAAGTTAAATAATATTAAACATGTTCAAACTTTCACTTTTCATAAAATAGTTAAAATTGCGATACACATTGTTGTCTGTTTAGCTGTAAGTACGTGTTACGTGCATATAGATACGCGCGGAATTAATAATCGATTTATTATTTAGTGGCTTCAAGAAGCGTATTATAATAAATGTCAACAGTTTAAATCGTCTTTCCTCTCGTTCATTTTTTTTTTTTTTTTTTTTTTTTTTTATTAGGTTTTATATTTTAAATCTTGATTAATTATCACTGATTTAACAGTCATCTATTTAAGACATGCATAATTTAGACACTTGGTAAGTATGCAAAATTAAAAGTATCCATAAAAATAAAAACATAAATAGTCAAAAAATAAAAAATAAAAATACGCTTTAAAAAATACTTTCACCGATACTTCATGACCCCGTCGTTAATATACCGTCGCCGCAGATAGACGATAATGGGCCGTTTTCACTCATGCAAACTATGCTCACTGGTGACGTGACACACATTGATTTGTTTTATTCAAAATAAAAAAAATAATGAACTTAGGTTTTACCAAAAGTAAAATAAAATAAAATCGGACCAAGTTCAGTCAATTTAGTAAAATATTTAAAAATATTGCAACGCGAAAAACATAAATATATTATGCCAATCTGTTGTATCAACTTTATTGCATTTTAATCGACAAAAAAGACCTTGACCGGTTTCAATGGTAGATGATAGTTTTGTAACTACAACTAGCTATAATTATTATATTATGTATATACCTGTACCTGCGTACCTACGTGATACGTCACCGTCAACTAAACACATAATGATTTAAAATCAATGTTATTATTATTGTTTACTATTATCTAAAATAATATTGTTTTGTTGTTATAAATTATATCTTGTTTAAATAAAGCAACGAACCGCTACCACTACAAGTCGTGTTTTCTTGCAGATTATTAAAACATGTTGTAGGTAGACGTGTTACACAAAAATTAGGTGTATTCTTCTCAATTAATATCTGCTGAGCCGTTTAAATCAGATTACATTCAGTGGGTGTGTGTTTAAAACTATCTTTGTTATGCAATTGAAACGAGGCCAATTCTTTGACGGTAACTAATGTGATTTAATTAGTCGACGAATCCTAAAAGATAAAAATGATTTGTTTATTTTTCTTTTTCGTCGATTATACGGTGAATAAAATAGCACTTAAATAAATTGAGTTTAAATTTTGTTAGATTCCAACCACCACTCAATAATTTATGAATTTGAAACAATAGCACGCTGCAGCTAGATTTCTTATCTAACTAAAAAATATATGAAGCGTATTATAGATATTGCCCACATATAGTGGGTAAAATTTGATCATCGTGTTCGTTGTCTATGAATATTTAGGTCAAGGATTTTAGTAAATTTTTTTTATCAAAGTGCAATATGGAAGAGTTAACTTAAAGTATAAATATGAATTTATAGAGTTCTGTATATTATTATACTACATGGCTTTGGTTTCTATTTTATCAGAATATTGTAATGCATTTTATGGATCTAAGTCAAAAAGTTTAATATTAGGTACAATAAATTTTATTTG
Source organism: Melanaphis sacchari (assembly GCF_002803265.2). NCBI lineage: Eukaryota > Metazoa > Arthropoda > Insecta > Hemiptera > Aphididae > Melanaphis > Melanaphis sacchari. The sequence goes on from NW_020271179.1 coordinate 290,968, forward strand.
TTTGAAAGTAATTGCGCGTTATTGTTCTGAAGGTTTAATATTGCTGTGATACTATGGAATTAGTCAAGAACAAAAAATGCAATTATTGTACACGGTTGATGCATTATTTTTAATTTAATGAACTGACCTATTTATTACACACTGAGAAAACGTCTTTATTCTGTAAATATAATTATTGCGTGCTGTTAGTTGTAGGTTGTTCAGACTTCAGTTATTTTCAATGTTCAAATATTTATTTGAAATTAAAATGTTGAATTAAGTATTTATTTACTATAAATCATGTAACTCTTAAAAATATTATTTTATTTTATACATAGCAGCGTATGTAATTAAGTCTATATACATACATAAAATATATAATTATATGTGTAATATAACTAATAAATTAACCTAATGCATTTTATATTAACACGAAACGTATTCATTACTGCGTTTTAAACTCAAGAATTACAGTACAGTAGTCAGTATGAGAATGTGTAAATAATACGAAGTTTTTTCTACATAATATCTACATAATAATAAAATAAAAATAAACTCAATTTCCAAGCAATTTATTTATCTAACATTCTTTAAATGTATAATTAAAAATTCCAACTGGTTATTCTATGGAGTTTTTTTTTCACAAAATTACAATAAATAATATTATTAATATACTATAGACTATAATAATAATTTAAATGTCGTACCATTTTCAAGATTTAGTTTATTGTGAAAAGATTTTTAGTAATTCATATTTATTATTCTGGGTTTTGCAACATAATTTACAATTTTAATTTACATGTTTTTAGAATACAGTATTTTTAACCTTAAATAACATTTAACTGTGATAAGTTTGAATTATTGAAGTTTTAATTCAGTGTTTTAAGGAATGTTTTATAAATTATATTTTTTTTCGATGGTGAGAACGGGCAAGTAAAGTTCTTCGGTAATATACAAACCATTTACTCACCCTTGTGTATATGTCGCCATCGTAATATACAATTTTACAATCAGTTTAAACTTTAGTCACTGGATAACGATAAATATGCATTTAGTCCGACGTTTTTGTTCGCCTAATAAAACGTAAAGAAAAAAAAGAAACTATCTAACAATATAACACCGCACTTTGATATAGACGCACATTTGTGACGTATATTTATGAGGTTCAATCGAGTTGTGACAAACGAAAACTAATTGTTCAATATCATGTTCAGGTATTTATTATTAATTCATTTTTCGGTAGGACCAAAATAACAATTAAAAAAAAAACTTTAAATTCCTCAACGGGAAGCAAACTTTTTTGAGTACGCTATATTATACGGAGTTGCGTATGGTGAAAACTTTTATTTATAATATAAAATATGATATCCGCCTATATAACGTGTACTTACACATACGGCGTATAAACACACTCGCACACAATATTATACATATATAATTTACTATAAATAAGTACTTTTGTTGACGAAATAATAATAGTGATGCTTTCACCGACAGTCGACAGATACCTATTATGTATATAATATGTGTAATATTATATACTTACCTACTACGTTTTACGTTAAACTAAAAAGTAAATTAATTTCTCGTTCGGGTCGATCCACCAGTATTATACTATCGTATAACGGGTATCTAGTATACAATATTAAAGCATACGATAGGTGTACCTCTAATTGAACATTAAATTAATTATCAAATTGGCATGTACTCACGCATGCGCGGCACGGAAACCCGCTACTGCAGCCGCCGCTAGGCGGTGTACTATGCATTGTCAATGTCTGCAAATTGATTGGCCCGCTGTGTTCGTTCTCTTATATATATATAATATATATATATCAATATTTATAATAACGATTTCAATACGAGTATAGGACAAAAGCGCACGAAATTCTTGAAATGAATTTCCACCTAGGGTTATATATACATAGAATCATAAAAATATTTACCGAACACGGATGTCGCGCTGTCTATATTATGCTGCAACGGTAAGCCCAGTGGCGTTATTTGAGAGTTCATCTCGAGAGAGGGTTGAGAACAATAAATCTAATTTCTTTCTATGACCATCATATTACGGTCACTACCGTCACGCTTGTCTGCGGTTAATTAAATTAGTGATTACACAATGTATGTTTTCTTATTAAAAATTAAAAATTAAATTGTGCCAAAATGTATCTTGGACTATAAAATAAAATAAAATATTATATTATATATGATGATATGTTTAATGAAATAAAATTATCAACGTAAATAATTAGAATAAAATGATAAGTTGTAATGGGGATAGTTTCAACGGGCCCTCCTCTCAGTATCACTTTTGAAAACACCACTGGGCTTAGCGTTATACCGAGAATCGTTGGTGAAGTATTTTAAAGAGCATTGTTAATACATATTATTATATGATTGAACGAGCACCTCCCATAGGTAAAATTAATAATTCATTTTTGTAATATACAGTTGTCATATAGTTAATTAAAATACATTTCAATAAATTCCTATAAAAAAATAAAATATAACCAAATTTATTATTCAATTTCGTTAAATAAAAACTGCAAATTTCTTCGTTTCACCATTCCAAACATATTTGTGACATCCTGAATGAAACTGTCTTTGTTTAAGTTCAGGTGATTAAGAAAAACAATTTATCTGATGCTATACCTAGGTAATTACTAATTAGGTAATAATATCATGGTAGTATTTATTAAATTAAAAATTCATATTATTTTTCGTGCCACGTTTTTCTCTCCCTCCGCAATGGATGTTTATGTATTATTGTATAAGAAAATCTAACCAAACGTAGTAGGTGGATTGAAGAATATCGGTCGACGAAAGTGCAATTGCTCTATATTATTACAATATATGCGAATAATATTTTATCTATCGCGGTACTATTTCGAATTTCGTTTTTTATATACAGACCAAGATCATTTCGTAGTACGTGATCACGAAAAATGTCCTACATTCGACTACAAGGTCGTTGAATTCTTGTTTTAGATTACGATGTTAGTATATGCGGCGTGCCAACATGTATAACATAATATTTTTCATCTGTAAATGTACAACGAGTTCCGGAAAAGTATAATATACGTATGTACCACGTACCTACCTACTTCTGATGTAATATTTTTTTCCAAACATTCGTTCGAAGAATCAATATTTTACTAGTTATACACTAAAAGATTATTGTACATCTTCAATTTGAATGTAAGAAATTCGGAATTATTTATACAAGTTTTTTATAGAATAGAGGTTTATCATATAAATTATTTATTATTAACGAAACGTTATGTTTTTTCTTAAATTGAGGTCTGGTATTTTTGTAAGGCAATATACCTATTTAAAAATAAAATAAATCGAGCTTCATTTTTGATATTTAACATTATGGTAAAACATGACTTAAATGTACTATTTATACCATTGGGAATCAGTGTTATTTATTAGCGGACCACTTATATTCTTAAAATTCAGAAATCAATAACATGGCAAGAATCCAAATAGGTGCTTGTGTTAAGAACGCAAAATATCTATGGAGTAAAAATAGTTTAATAAATACTAACATAATATGAGTATAAACAAACTAATAGAAAAACAAACAAGAAGTTTAGTGTTTAGAATGACGCATGTGTAGGCAAATTAAAATGTAATGTCTTTAATTATTATATTTTTTATGACAATATCAAAATAACAAGTTGCCAAGTTTTAACACTTTAAATAATACAAAAATAAATACATATATGCATTATAATACATTTTAATATTTTATTATTATTATTATTTTTTTTTTTTTTAGAAAGGAAATTATTTAACTTATTGCGTATTATCAACTATTAAGTGTACTGTGCGTTAAAATTGAGAGAAAGCGTGTGGCGGCGGTACGCATCGCATGACCATGACAATGTTTATAAATTTATAATTTTCTACTGCTGCGCGCCAGCCTTTACTATATACAATGTACGACGTACGTGCGTACCTAAGTATTATCATTACTGTTAACAATAATATTTCAAATCGATGCACCCACGTGTGAATCATGTGGAGTGGATTATATCGTCAAGCATATCTTAACAGAATGCCGAAAATCTGAAGATTTAGAAATAAACATTGCATACTACATTATTAAATTAGGGTAAGCACTACAACCCGATATCTTCAATCAAATATCAATATTTTTCAAGTTAATCAAAGCTAAACTTTTATTGTAAACCGTATGTAAATATAATTTGAACTGATGACCTTAGATGTCTATGAATAATAATAAAAAAAATATATATATATTTCAAATCGGCCAAACAGGATATTTAAAGACCATCTAATAATATTATATTTCTGCTTAGTATATTTAATGGTATAACACTCATTATGTTGTTCATCGATCATAGATTAATATAACGATATACAACTATTACATAGTTCATTTCTATAAAGAAATAGTAGACCATTTGACCTTTGCATTCGTATATATTATGTGCGCGTAAATGTTTAGAGTAGAATGTTTTTGTATAGTTTACTTTATATAAGTCTATTGCCTACAATGTTCAATTATTGAATAATCAATTATTAATAAAAATTACCATTATTGAGCTGAACACAAAAAGTAAAGATTACGTTTTATGTTTGGAAAAATTATTCATATAATATACATATTATTATTTATTAAACACCATTAGATTAATGGAGCAGAACGTCGTATCAAAAGTAAAGATGAAAACAGTAATAATTATTTTTAAAATGGATTAATGCACAATTGATAAAAAATAAAAATATCAACTCTATATTAGAAACAAAATGGCGTTTGAAAACTTGACACTAATAATATAATATAGATAAAAAGGTTTTATTTTTTAGTATTATACGTATAAAACTATGTCACATTGTTGTGTTATGCCCATCATAGCTCATGATTATTTTAGAATTTATCATCAAGGCCGGGGAAATTAAAAAAAAAATGTATTTTATCAACATTAAAAAGTCATCTATCAAATAAAAATACTAAATAATTTGACTACAACAAATAAAGACAAATTGAATCTATGATGTGTGAATGAACTTATTTATTCTAAACAAGTGAATGACTGTCGAGCTATTTATATTTTATAGGGACACTCCCACATGACTTACAAGTGCATACACATGTCCGTTGGTTGATGAAATATTCTGCCTTTTTTGGATTTTTTAACCGAGCAGATGCCATGAGAAAAATATATAAATATAAATTAAAAATTTATCAAATAGAATTATTTTATTTAATAAAAATGAATTAGTTATCAGTAAGACATTGTTAATTTAATGTTTATACAGTAGCACATTTTCTCTATAATCTAAATTTTTTCCAACTTAACACATTATTTAGTAGAATAGCATCAATAAATAAACCTAGAATTATTTACGGTAAATTTTAAATTAATTTTATTTAATTATTAAAATATTTTAAATCTAAAAAATATTTATAAACACATAATTTTATAAATTTATATTTGATAAATGATAACAAATGACTTATTAAGTTTAATTGGATATTTTAAACATAATGTGTTTAAAGTTAAATGTCAAGAATAATTAATAATTTATATAATATACAGATATGTTTACTAATTGTGCAGAACGTTTGGCCTAGTAACAAAGACTGTATAATTAATATTATTTACAATGTACACATAAAGTCATGCATATAAATATATATACATTATAATTTATATTAGTTTATAGTAGTATAAATACTTATGGAAATTTTAATTAATTTTGACTGGGAATTATATTATAATTACTTTTAAAAGCAAATCAAGGGATAACTTAAAATCGATCAGATAGCAAATAACATCAGGTGTTTTCGTGGTAAACTAAACGCGGTGTATATTTTATAGTTTCAATTAATATGTAAAATGCATTAACAATTCCAATTTTATCTACACGGTGAATATTTTTGCGCCGCGGCATTAAGAATTTTTTATATATATCTATATTTTCTGAAACGCTACGATTTGCTATAATATATTTAACCAAAACACGTATAGGATAAAAACTTTATAATTAAAAATGTTTTACATTGTACAGTAAAAATTAGTGAAATAATTAGGGATAGTTTTTAGAGTTAAAATAATTTTTCTAAAATTTTTTCTGATGGTAATTGGAAGCTAAAAAAAAAAATGAATTGCAAAAACTCGTGTATTTACGCTAAAACACAGAAATTCTTATGACACGCAGGCCATTATATAACAGCTTGTAATTCACAAACTGGTTTTCCAAAAATGGATTGACCCTTATCGAAAATCCTGACAGCCCTGCAGACGAACCACTGAAAATCGCAGCAGTTTGTATATGAATGAAATACCATTATATAAATAAACCATTATAATAAGGGTGGTTACTAATGCGCACACACTTACACACACGCATTATAATATATTATATTATATGTACACGTATATTTTCATAAGTAAATGATTTCCACAGTTTCACCTGTTGACATTGTTCACAACAGGTGTCGCGACTGAACAATAGTAGACCTTGGGCTACTAAATTCCAATCAACTTTTTTTTAGTATGTACCTATCCACCTTTTAATATCCCATTCAAACTATTGTAAGATAGTCTGCGAGTTAACACGCCAATATATTAGACAGTTCAACGATAAAGAACGAAAAATGCTTATTAGTTATTACACGAGAGTATAGGATTTTTTAAAATTTTATGTTTTTTTTAATTTTGTGGCGGTTTAAGAATAGTTTTTTTCTAAAATATACATTCGTTTTGTGAAGAGTTGAAATTAAATACAAATAAATAGATATCGTTTTGAAAATGTCATTATATTTCACAAAAAAGTTACAATTTCATGTACTCGTATATACCTAATATGGGTTTGTTTCCATTTTTTCTTTTAACTTTTGCTTCAAATTTTAAAGCATTTTAGATTATGTGATTGTATTGTATTTATTTTTCATATGCCCATTTTAACCTTTTTTGTATAATACTTTTCAAACTCTAATTATTACTATATAAAATTTAAAGTGTTTAGATCAATCATCATTATATCATATCAGTACAAGATAAATAATTTAACTTTTATTTCAATTTTAAACATAACTAAATACAATATTTTATAAGTTGGTTACTGTTTTCGATTAACTAATTAGTTGCGTCTGTATACCATAATGAAATAATACAAATTATATTATTTCCATCATAAATTATCGCGAAACAAATTCATATTATAATAACTAAGAAGACGTAATAATAATAAATGGTTGCTCTGTAGCTCGAATACGTATATGCAGAGCTTACTCAAAATTATGTTGTACCAATACAGTATACATATATTTTAACTTTAATAAAATTAGCTTAATATTAGTTAATCAAGTAAAATTGGTTCTATAATAAAATATGAATTCTTAAATTCATAGTTTTAAAATAAGTAATGTTATTTTATAAATACTATACAATACATACTCGTATCTCGTATGAATTGTTTATTTTTTAAAACTTTGTTTGCATTAACTTTTTGACTAAATAAAAAAATGTTTTTTATATTTATACTAGAGAACAAGTGTAAAACAAAAGTGCTCACCGACTAAGCTTTTGGTATATTAGTTTTTTGCAAACTTGTATAGTTAGACGTAGGATTGTTGAAAGACTTGGATTAAACTATTTTATTCATAATATAAAATGATTTTTAACTTATTTGAGTCTTAACTTATCTTAATTAAAAATAAATTAATAACTATAGGATTAAAAATAAGTTAACAGTAGATTTTTCATAAACAAGTTATATGAATTTCATTTTGAACATTTAATTATTGAAAAAAAATCGTTTTTAATGCATATTAATTATTATATCCTTAAAATATTAAAAAAAAAATCATTTATTTTTATTTATCATTTCATAAAAGTTTTTTGATTGTAGGTTAATTAGTAACTGCACATTTTTAAAACAAATAATTTCTTCACATATTTATATTTAACGCGATTGCAATAAAATATTTGTTATAGTCGTTATAGATATAGACTAGCGATAAAAATAAAGACGTGAGATACGGTATGTGAATACGTTTGGTTACAGATGGATGATATTATGGTAATTAATATTAATTGGGATGAAATATAGAACTATAATGAATCGTTTTCAATGAACACTATCCAAATACTATCAAATAATTTTTTATTGTTTTTCTGTTTAACCCATTATTCTATGTTCGTAAAGTGTATAGGTACTTAATTATTATTGCATAAACGGAATAATCAATATTATGTCTTGATATTTTCATGTATAAAAAGTAGATATCAATATAATATATAAATTATTACTATTTATAACTATTTTAGAATATTGAATAGGCTCTATATCTTCCTCTTTGTAGTTAAATGGTATAGAAACAAGGAAGCAAATCATTTTGGTAAGATTTTGGATCGATTTATCACATCATCGTATTCATCAGTTGCGCCTTAAAAAATCCATCGATTTTTGTATGACAATGATGGGTTGACCAAACGATTAATAAATTAATGTATTGGTAATTGGTGAAATTTGTTTATCCCTCGCCACGAGGAAATTTTTTGAATGATCAGTTCATGTAATACAAAAATGAACTGAGAAAATCAATACATATATTAAACTTTGTAATATTTTACATATTAAGATTTACCTAAGAGGTACAAATGAAATAATACCCACGGGCTTTAATCGTAAATTTTTTTCTAATAAATAATTGTATAATAAATTGCTTGAAGTATATTTATATCGTCTACTTAATTCAGTATGTACTATATTGCATTGGTTTCAACTTTTAAGTTTAGTCAAATAAATAAATAATTTTTTTTTTTTTTATCGCAGTGAGGTAATTCCTAAAGAAGTTTGTGATATCTCTTTACTATTTAAAAAAACTTTTTCTTTAAATATTAGTCTCTATCATTTCTACTACCCTTATGCGAGTTACGCTCTTTCACATTGTTCAGTCTGCTCCCCTTTTATATTTATAGTTGGTTCCTGTGTTGATCCTCATTGTACATCTGGCGGGGTTTTTTATATACACATAATACTTAATACCGGCTTTTGTTATTTCCTTTGGTTAATTTTACAAATTTTTCGACTAGGGTAGTAATTTATTTTTATTAAATCAATACGTCATTATAATTGTACTATATTAAAGTTTCTACTGTAAGAAAAAAAAAATTGTTGGAAATATTATGAAAAAAATAAAATTACAGCCTTTTATTCATTTAACATATTTTAATTTAAAAAAATTAATAATTTTCAATTATATTATAATATTAAATACAAATTAAAAATGATACATTATATTATATTATATTATATTTAAAGTATTTATTTGTAATTTATTTGTATACTCCCTATTTATTATATAAGATTTATACATATTTTAATTCTATTTCAAAAATTATAAATAAATAAAGTATGAAACATTTAAAATTTACGGCATTTGTTTTTAATAATATGTAAGACTATAATTTAGGATTCATCAGAGATGATATCGTTATCTATTATTAGGTGCTTTGTTGGTTTTTGCTTTCGTTTAAAAGGGTCAAAAGGTGTCATTGACACTATGCTCATCTATTATTTGCTGATGACTCGCGACGAGTTACGATTTATATTTATACATTTAAAACTTAGAATTTAATGTTATTGTGTTAATGTGTTTTACCGAGTGAACGATATATTATGTGAATAACGTATACTTAATAATATCTATGTATATTTTTGATTCCAACAGTTGCATTAAAATATGAAACAAATTGCTGTTTCTATTCTTGTTCGCTCATATAACGTTATACGTGATAATATTACGAACAGTATGCTGTGTACATTAAATTGCACACTGAATTTTTTAAACAGTGTAACGTCAATATAATCTGTGAATTGTTGTCGTAAAATGAGTAACAACTAACAATGCATATTATCACCCGTTATTTGAGTATACCTACGTGCAGTTTTTGTATGCGGTAAATAGTTAATACTATATAAATAGCGATTTCAGTAATATAAAAATGAGAGGTACAAGAGAGAATATTCAAAATATACCTACATAGTAAACACGTTAAACTCTGATTTCCTATACAAAAATTAACATTTTAAATGGTGATTCTTCTACACAGTTCTATAAATCGTTTAGATCAGAGATCTTAAACAATTTATTATCCATTATAACACGTACACTTTCAGATACTAATTACAAAATAAACTTATTTATATATCTTATTGTTTTTACTACCTACTTTCCCTATGTTATACTTCACACGATTATTAGAATAGGTACTAACAACTACTTGTCTACTTAACATATTATTTTTTTTTTTTTTAAATTACTTATTGAAAAAATGAAATATTATTAGTTTTAAATATTTTGCGCAACTTAATTATACTTTAATACATAGTTATAGTTTATAAATGATGATATTACATTTTTAATTATAAACTCAATGTAATAAAGTAAATGACAAATACCTATCTTGTAAAATCATATTTAAGAGTTTTACCTGATTAAAAAAGCATCTCTACTCCCTAATTAAACCTAATAAAGTTAAATAATATATGGTTTAAATCATAAATTACTTGAAATATGATTCTCGTTATATTCTTTACGCAACGTGTAATTTTTAGCATCATATACATCTAATTTAGTGCAATAAATAAAATATGATAATAAGAAGTAAAAGTTGTAAATTTTATTTAATTTTTAAAAATAAACCACATTATATGTTGATCATTTAATAAAATGTGTTTTAAAATATAAATAAGTATTACATCAAAAAATATGTATGTGGTTTACCTATATTCAAATTAATGATCTACCTTAGAAGAAACAATTTTAAAAATGCCGCTTTATGAATGTTATTACTTATTATTGTCCCCTTTTACACTATACATCTATGCCCTATGGTACAACGCATAAAATACAGTACAGTATATAGAATACTTAAATATCATTATACAATTATTATATATTCAACTAAAAAAATTATACTGCGGTTATTATATTTTAATAAACGACGGCAATAATATTATACACTATGGTCGTGTTTAAGCGACATAAAAGAAAAATGTGTGATTCCAATTAGGTCCATATTATTATTATTATTATTATTTTTGTGCACTCTGTACGCGATATAAAATAATAATAATAATAAAAAAATAAAAAAAAATATCACATAAAAGAGCAGAGAGAATAAAAGTTATGAAGCGCCGTCTTTGTACATGGCGTATAATATGTTATTATAAAAACAAAACGTATATATACCGGCAAAATCGTCGACGGGAAAACCGACCGGCTGCGGTCGGGATCGGCGGAAGAGAAATAATAACGTGGCTACATTTCGAGAAGATAAAAACGAATCTAACAAAATAAAAGCCGAGAGCGAATAATATGAACGAAAGCTATCGAATTGGCGCGGGCTGGCGCGTGTTGGTAATTAACCGCCGATTAAAGTGTGCAAAAACAATAACGTTTCGGTAAACACCCTCTATGGGTCGGTCGGTCGGAGGCAACGGCAGCGGTCGCGTTCGTTAAATCTATTTGTGTGTGTGTGTGTGTGTGTGTGTGCTGATTATAATAGGCCGACAAGGCGAACGATAACACTGACCCCCCCACTGCACCCCGCGTGAAGCCGTGACCCGCGACCAGTCCCGCCCCGATTCCGCCACCGGTATACTCGTCGAACAGAGGTAGCGGTTATTATGTAGTGCGCGTGCGCGTGCGTGCGCGCGCTTGTGTGTGTGTGATGCGTGTGTGCGAGCGCGTAGTTGTAGACGATTGTAGACGTTGGTTGCGCGCACCGCTTTTATTATTATTATTATTTTTTTTTTCCTGTTGTCCCCCTCGGCCGACTTCACCTACACCGTCACACGCGCATTTACCACGATTCTCCGGCCACCAAAGCTGTCGTTGTCATTATATTATTATACGAGTCGCATATTGTTTGTGGAGACCAGTGATTCTCAAAAAAAAAAAAAAATAAAAATAAAAAAATAATAAATAAATAATAATAATAAAACAAATAATATATAATATATAATGATAATAATGACAACGTTGAAATGACGTATAATATGACGTATGTGGCGTACGCGGCACACGAATAATACGAGTTACGAAATAGCGTACAAAATATCCGCGCACGAAATACACTTTCTATTTAATAATAATATGCCCTCACCGCGGCGTGCCTCTTACTGTTACTCCTACTCGAGTCTTACTATAATAGTGTGATAATAATTTCTACCACGCGCCTTCTCGACGCAAAATATGATATCCCGCGTAATTACGACGTCTCTCATTTTTGATCTATTGATTTGTCAAGTCTCGGCGGTCCCCCGAAAATCGAGCTAGTCAAAAAAATAAGTAAAAGAGCTGTGCTTAAATCGAGACGGGTGTTCAAGTAACGTATAAATAATATTTTTGTACCTCGATTTTATGGTAGATATAGTACTATAATATGTTGTTCAGTTGTATAGGCAGACACATTATCAATGAACGAATTATTCATTTTGGTAATTTTATTAAATATTTGACAAAACGTTGAAAATTAATATTAATCCTTCATTGCAACATGACTACGCGACCCACCTGGAGGATTTTTAGCTTTTAAACATCAAAGTACAAAACACCTAACTGATTTAATTTTTAGATTAAAATAATGTTGGACAAAACCTAGTGCTGAATCCTTAAATTGGTATAAAGACATTTTATAGTATGACATTATTTTTTATTATAATTAAAAATAAGTCTCAGCAACTCGGCTATTGTATGACGATAATTTTTTTCTACCTATAGTGATAATAATATGATATTAATGATTGTTAAGTTTTTGTTTTATAATGGTTATCTTTATCATATACTTTTCTATGAATTTTAACGCTTGTTTGTTAGCTGTCTCGTTTTTTCTTAGGGATTGGAGAACAACTCGCAGGAATATTAAGTTTGACTTAGGCAATTTTCGCGTTGATCTGCATTTGACAAGAAAATGTCATGTCATATAAAAGTTTAAGCAATAAAATTGTAAGAACTTGTGAAGAAGGCTAAGAAGTCTAATAACTGTTTTTAGTTTTATATTAATAAAGTATGTTTTTAAATATTTAATGCGTATATACTATATAGTTTGTATGAGTATTTGGAAACGACCGAAAACTGGTTTGTGACTTAGGTACTTTGTTTTTATATTTATATTTATAACATTTTTATAATAATTGAGGTACCGTAAAACATCTATGTGAATGTGTGATAATCACTTAACAATAAAATATTGCCATTAGGATATCGGATTTTGCTTTACATGTTTAAAATGTTTTTATTTTCATTTAAGAAATGCTATACCAAATCTATTCGCATTTCGCCGCCGGTGACAGAAAACTATATTATAGACGAGACAGAATGAATTCATGGCATATAGATAATAATTATTACTATTGAGTGTTGAACCTCGTAACCTCGAGGCTAGATAGTAGTAATATGATACAAATATTTCAATTTCATTTAAATATACACTGTTGTCTGTACCTATATAATGCAATTTAATATACATATGCAATTAATACGCAAATGATATGTGATGTAGTTTATATTAAATTCTAATGATATCCTTCTCAAAATTAAAAGTAGGTATAAAGTGCTAATTATTTTATATAGTTTTATAAATAATTTAGATTTTGAAGAATACATTATAACACATAACTTTCCACTGTTAATTACAAAATGAAATTGTGCATATAAGTAATTTTTTAATTGTTTTTATTACTTTCCCTGTGCGGTAATATTTTTTCATAAATACTGGAATAATTACTTAATTTACAGTTTTTTAAATTATTATTTACATTCACTAAAATTAAATTTATCAATTTTAGTATTCTGTGCAACCCAACTACTTTATTAGTATAATATAAGAAAAAATATTAACATACAATATTTTATATATATTATATTATATATATTTAATAGTATTTATTTTTTCATATTATTTTGAAGTTAGTGGATAGAATTTCTGTTTCTTACAAAATATTGGCATATAAAATCACCGAAATTCACTTAAGAATGTACCTAAAATTTAATTTTAATATATTAATAAGTACCTATTGTCAAAATTTATTTTTGATCTCCACCTTTATTTAATTTGCCACCAGAAAACACCATTAACGTTGAAACTTAATGCATTTTTTTACTATAAAAATATTTTTAAACAAATATAATATAATATTATGTATTATATAATATAATCATTGTAAAATATATTGCTTTGCTCAAAATCCAAATTATTACAGCCGGAAATTGTATTTTTATATTTATGTTTATAAAATGATGTAGATAGTTATAATTATAAATCTGTAAAAGTGATGATTATATTACATTATCTAATAAAAAGCTATAAATTAAATAAATAAACAAATATGTGTAATTGGACAGGATATAAAGACCCAGTTTTTAGGTCTTAGGCCATCTCTGCGGAAACCCAGTTTTGTATTATTGTTATATTTTAGAAAGTAATAATTTATTTTCATATTAAAAAAATGTAGTTCTTTTTAAGTGTTAATGTAATTTTTATATTTTCATAAAAGATAAATCTAGTGATAAGTATATACACACAGTAATATACTAATATAGTATATACTGTATATACTAATATATAATGTTCTAACTTCTATGTACTGTCATAATATACGAGCCATTGTTTGAAATGAAAACCAGCACAATTTACACGACTCGTAATAAATTAATAAATAATCACATAGCGGGAAATATTGTTGTACGCAACAATAAATAAAAATGTAATATTAAACAGAGTATTAATTTTATACATTATATTTAAATATGTATTATTATACCTATTTAAGTTAACCACTTTCACAAATCAATAAATATTTAAAAATTAAATTTAAATTTTTTAGTATATTTTAGTTTTTTTTGAAAGCTGTTCAATAATTGTATAATGAAATTCAACAAGCAAATTTCTTGGTCCTTTCATTTTTCTTCAAACTGGTTTTATTATTTAATTAATTAAAACATGTATAGTGTATACCTATTATAATATTATAAGTAAATATATTTTAACACTTGATCGAACATTATTTTGACATTTTATACACAGTTAAAACAACTATCGGCGTTTAATAAAAATTACATTCGTGTAAACATTGAACAAATTATAGAGATTATTAAAAACTGTTTAGTAGCCTATAGGTATATTACATTAATATTCAAAACAACGAAGATTTAAGATAATATAATAATATGGCTTAAATAATTGGATTTATCAATAACTTGATATTGATACATTTGGACTTATGTATCTATACAAGTTACCGACATCGATAGAGTACTGCTAATATTGACTGAAATACTACTGTGTATATGTATATCTAAGTAGATATGTATATAACATGTTTGTTATTATACTTAGATATTATGCTCTTGGCAATAATTTCCATAATTACTATTACATTTAACTGTTTTGTTATTTTCTGTGTGGAGATATTTTCGCGTAATAATAAGTAATATTTAATTTAATTTTTTAAATTCGTTAAGTCATAAATAATATCAACTAATCATATAATTTTTAATATTCAGCACAAATATGTTTTTATTTGCCTTTGATGAATTAACTATTTTGTGAATTATTTAAAATTATACATTTTATTAAATAATTATGACGTTTTAAATTCTTAGCTGAGTAATAAATATAATGGTTTTATAATAATGTGTTATTTTTTTTTTTTTTTTTATCATCTGTGGTTACATTTTATAAAAAATCGATCTTCAACTTTGGTTACTGGTAGAGAATTGGATCTAGTTAGTACTCGTGGGGTAAATATTTCATGGAACAATATTTTTAAATTGAGAAAAAATGGAATACGTACATAAAATCAATTCAAATTTCAAAGAATTTGGATTTTTTGTGCAATTACATAGACATTTAAAATTTTCAATTTTTATTGTTATTTATGTATAATAACGTTTTTGTTTGTGAGTAAAGAACCTTGCAAATTTAATACAATATCTGATGCAAATAGTTATTTTAGATATTGCAGAGGAAACACATGGATAGATGTATTTTATTTTATAAGTGTTGAAGATAATATTTTGACTAATTTTATAATTATTATTAACATTTTCATGATAGTTAAATATTAACTACAGAAATCTAAATATTTCAAAAATACAAATACACAATTTTCTTATAGGATTTCGAGTTTAAATTTTAATGAAATTAGATATTATACTATTAAATGGAAAATAACAAGAATATAATTATTTTGTTTTAGTTTAAAATTATTTGTAGGACTAGAAACTTTTCGTTATTGAATATATTATTATTTATTATATACGAAAATGTTCAAATTATTTAGATTCATTTCAAGTTATTTATACCATGAACCTATTAATAGTGTTCTATAAACACTATGTCGATATTTACTTAATTGCATGATAAATAATAACTATAGTAATAATATGTATATATTTTTATTCATTTATTTAAAACATTACGGACAAAGCCTAATAATAATTTACATATATATACATATAGACATATAGTACATTTTAATAAACAAATAACAATAAGACAAGGTGGTTATGATAAAAAGGTAGGTTGTTTATTAGTCATTTCCATCATACGATTAATAGGGTTATTGTGACTGTAGTTAGTGAAAAAATTCGGCACTTAGAAAAGAAAATGGAAACGGAGGTAATTTTGTGGCACTTTAAAGTTGATACTGGAAAGGAAAGTGGGGTATTTATTAAACCGTTTAAGAGTTTATGTAGATATAATAGATTCGCGGCTGCTCTTCTATCAGTCAATAAAGTGAGTTTTAATTCGCTGAGCATGAGTAAATAGTCATGTACTCATGTGGGATATGGATAATCTTTAGGACATAAAATAAATATATGCAATAATATTATGATAATAAAATTACTTTACATATAATTATATAATATTTACAATTTGTTTTCGACAAAAGTTAATTCAACCTACCATATCATTAAAATTAGAATAAGTTACTGTTAGCGAATAGCGATACACATTTATAATAAAATATCCAAAAAATTTAGGCTGAGCACTGTTTCCGCTCAAAATTGTTTTTTGTATTAAATGAAGAAGTATACTCGAGACCTATCGGCTATTATACAGCACAATATACTATAATATAGTGATTTATTCGGTATTTTTAATCAATGTTACCAAAATTTATTAATTTAATGTTTTTATATTATTTTGTATTATTATGTTAATAAACAATAACATTTGATGTTTGTTTTTAAAAATATAATAAAATTTATATTGGTCTACGTGACTGGATAGACTTTCTTGATCAGTAATAATTAGTTTATGTAATACATTATTATTACCGATTATCAATTATTACTATTTATTCTGATTTATAATTTTAATTATGATTATCGCATTTTTATTGAATAATATAATTATTTTTTATCGGTTGAAAGTATTTCATTACTGTTAACAAGTAACAGTTCCTATTATTATAGAATTGTTTTAAGAGAGATTTTTACTTTTAAAATTTTCAAATTGTGTGATTTTTAATTAATTGTTCTATAATTATAACACATTACTCCATAGCTATGATAGTTCTTTGAAATATAATATAATAAATAAATGTAATATATTATGTACCTATTTATTTATTGCAATTTTATTCAAAATATTATTTTATATTAAATAAAAAGTAAAAATAGTTAAACTTTGTTAAAAAAAATAATAGGCACAATTATCATATTATATTTTTTATTGTTAATTTAGTCTTTTTTTTTATTAAGCCATATTTCTTTTTTTTCAACAATAGGTACCTCTATGGGCTTTATGTATTTATTACTTAGTCACCAGTCATCATTTACAAAATATTTTTATTAAATTGAATAATAAACATTTTTCATATTCATTAAGTTGAGTGCTAAAACTCTAACTAAAGTCTAAAAACATTAGTACTAGTCAACTAGCCGAGTGTATAATTTAAAACATATTTTAATACAAACATTAGTATTCAGCCAGCATATTTGATTATTTCATTTGGCTTTGCGTCTTATTATACCAAACGAGTCTAGCACCTAAATCTAATTAGCGTGTAATTATATATTATCAGATATTATAGTTATTATTTTATATCATCAATAAGTGTGATAAAATGTAAAAAAATAATATATTACATAGAATTGTAAAAGTGTACTGCAGTTCAATAAATAAACATTGATGTATGAGTATTTAATCATATATTATACACACACATAATATTCATAAACCTACATGTAATATGCATGTATAATACTACATGATGTAAGTATTAAGATAAATATTATTTAATATTTATGACGAACGTGAAATATCGTCAGTAAGTATATACTATTTGTACGACATCGACATTCGAGTAATTTAATCGATTCGAATATAATATTATACATTATTCGGTTCTCTGGTATAGTTTGAGAATTACTATATATACGTACTTCTGAAATGTTTATTAAGTAGTAGATACTAGATACTGAGTGTGATAAACTGATATCTATATAATTTAACTTATTATGGAATACGAAAAAAAATAACGAACATTTTATAGCCCACCCTTATTATTACAGATAGGTTTCTTAAATGTTCAAAAAATCCTTTTGTTTATCTATATAATAATTATTAGTCAATAAACAAAATCATAGTCTATATAATACAAGTATATTATTACGAATTTCTAATTCATCCTTAAATAAGTAATAATTAAACATTTTAATGCATTTGATATTAATAGGTATAAAATAGAAGAACATAAAAAAAGGTGTATACAGTACATTTCTATTGTGTCATGGGTCAAGGTATATCAAATTGAATGTACACCTTTTTTTTGTTAAAGGATAATCCACGTCGGATACTTCTTGGATAGATGAGTAGATGACCAAAACAATGTTCGCTTTTGCTTACCCAGTATATAACGAGCCAGCTTTAACAAATAAACAAATAAAAAAAAAATCTGTTTGCTGTTAGACAGCCAACCATAAAATACCCCGTCACGAATCTTATCCATTTATAATCCTCGTTCAAAGAGGTGAAGGGGATGCTTAACCAGATAAACTGGGAGTAAAACTGCAAAAATAACTTATTATAACACCCATTTTTTTAATTTAATTTTTATTTTATCGTAATATGTTAATAGTTTTTATTCTGCCACAAAGAAGCAGTAACAATTACATTATAGAGAGGCTATCTAAACTATAATATTATCCTAACAATAGTGTGTTATTATTCTTCATTAGATTGTACAGAGATAATAATAATTATAATTGATACATTAATATAAGTAAATAAGCACACATTTTGGTTAAATTATGAAACTATATGAAATAATGTATTTATTATGGCTAATTCAAAAAGTAATTGATAATGATAGAGAATATTTTTAATTAAAAACATGTCAAATTAACATAATACATAAAATTTAAAAGTTGTTATTTATTTTTAGTAATTATCTAAAATCTAAATTGTTATCTCAATTTTTTGTTTTATTTAAGCTATAATTATTTCGAATAATATAATCATACAATATATATTAATCATATTATATTAATATTTTGTTAATAAAGAAAAAAAAGTATTAAAAAAAATTAAGTTTATGATAAAATTATGATATTCTTTTATAATGTTTCTTACGAAATATTCACTATAAAAGTTTTTAAATCGTATTACATGCGCAATAATGACTGGAAGCGAAGATGATTTCAAAGATAATTTTACTAAGATAAACTGAGATAACAATTTGTTGCTTTGTTTGAGTATCTGTCTGACAAAACTACATTGAAATTTATACATCATACCAACAGCGTGTTAAATGAAAACAAATATTTAAAATCCTTAAATGATTAAAAATTATTGGCGTTTAAATAACAAATTAAATTTTATATGAATATAATTTATAATACGAAAATATTGAGATTGAAAAACCGATTGGAATGATAAATATTTTTCTTTTTTTATAAACGCCCGTTTATAAAGATTAAGTATAAGTTGGAAGTCTTATATGAATAATATATAAATGGAATATTAAATTAAAAATCAAATCACAAATAATGACTTAAAGAAGTTTTAAAAGTAAAAAATTGTAATATGGTATTTATTCACACATTTATCTATAAAATAAAAATGTTATGTCATTATGTTAATAGTTAAGGACGATATGTGTGTAATAAATGTGTTAAGGCGGTATATACAGCGGTGCTAGAGTGGAGAGGAGAAAGGAATTCTTGTTTGATTGACAATGATGAACATTGTACAGAGTGGTAAATAGTGTGTTTCATACAATATAAATCGTTCTTTCTACTGATCGCAGTGATGGCAATGGTAGCACGATTCGCTTTATGAATAAACCATACAAACGCCAAATTGGTTTAGTTCCGCCAGAGAATTTTATTATTATTTCAAGACCTTTAACCGGGCATTAATTTTTATTTATTTTTTTTTATATACTATTACAGTAATCTATAACCTAAAAAATATGCATATTTTACCCGCATACAACTGTATGTGTGTGTATCGTATAATATGTATGTACACGTGCCGAAGTCAACCTTTCGAAAACTATATATACACATACGTAGGCAAACTGCTCAAAGTCCACATCGATCGATTGCTTTTCCAATTACTCTCTTTTCGCCTACCGCCGCACGCCGCCGCGTACACCTATTGACCAGAAACTATAAATCTTGTTACGTTTTAGACGTGATGCATTTGAAAAATAGTGAAACCAAGGTGTGCCACCGCCTGTGTACAAACCATATTCGAATTTCCCCTGGGAACGATGGAAGTTTGACTTCCAAGCTTAATCTCCTCTCCTTTATCCGACCTATATTTTTCTACAATAGTTTAAAAACATAACAACCCCTAAATATATAAAAAAAAATAAATATTTGAAAACATATTGAAATGATTTATTTAAAATAATAATAATGGAACACTTCAATTCTTTTGATAAGTACCTATACTGTTTTTATTTAAATCAAACCACGTGGTATTCAATTTTTTTTATCTGTTAATTGCATACAACATAAAAAAAAAAAATAAAATAAGGTATGAGCGTACATAAAATATAAAGATTATTGTTACTACTAATTGGTATTATTAAGTTAGAAATATTAAAACAAACATAAAATTGTTTTAAAAAGTTAGTAATATTATTTCTGTATATAAATTAATAAAATATACATTTTTCTATCTACACATTTCAAAAAGTTTTAAGATTAAATATAAAACATTATCATGCACTAAAACCCAATAGTATTTTAAAACAAACATATTTAATAGTCATAAACCCTAAAAAGTCATAAAAATTAATTTCTCCTATACATACATAATTTAATTTAGTAGATTTGTACATATGGATGATATACTTATAAAACTGAAAAGCAGCTTTAAAATGTATTATCTAACTATTGGCTAGTTTAATATTTGATTTTTTTAAATAACCAAATTGATATTATTAATTTGATTATCAGATATAAATATAATTCATGCTATAGAAATCATTATTAATACTAATAAGTAATAACTAATTAGATGTAGGCCACTTATATTTGAGTGTGTGTGTTTGAAATTAATAATAATTATTTGTTTGAAACAATAATTATTTCGAACAATGTACTGCAGAGTAATAAGTATTTTCGGTCGATAAACCTTGTTAATATGTATGGCTCTCGGGTCTTAAAAACGATATGGCTTATGAATTATTATTTTATTGTAAATATCAAAATTTAACCACTTTTATCAAATTATAGCTGTGGAGTGTACAGATAAACTCTACTTAACTAGTAATTGGCAAATTGACAAGACTCAAAATGACAGCAAAGTAGTGCGATTAAATATACAAGACACTATGACAGATGTTACGGTTCTCGTGGTGATATCGAAGAAACGATAACAAGGTGATTGGCCAAACAATTTTATGTGGAATGTTTGTGTAGTTATTATTTATCATCCATATTATACTAGGCCATACACTTGAGTGTTTACCATATAGGTATTGTTACAATTCTTAACGCACTAAAATTAAAATATTTTAAGTGTGTAAATATTCGTTTATGTGATGAAGATTTTCTTGACGATAAGATTTTTACTTTTATTTGCTTTATCTTACCGTAAGTAAATGTATTGATTACAACAACATTTTTTTTAAACGTCAATCATGGTGTATATTACAGCTACTGATAGCTGCACATATTATTATAAATGTATGTATGTGTAAGACATTATAATAGATTAAGGAACAGTTTACGCTTTGTAATCTTACAACTGACCGGAATCAATAGGTCAATCGTTCGAGCAATATAAATTACATTTCAACTTACCACGCCACCACTGTTGTTACACTGCAGGCAATAATTTTTTCTCATGATCGTAAAAAAACGGCATACCATCGTTATGTGCTATAGACTCGTGGTCTCGTGTTTTCAAATGATGTCCATTAAAACTGTACGAATTTATTGTCAAGACACAATAATAAAATATTTTACGCGACAACTGTTCTTCTTTTCTTATTGCATCAATCGTCTGAAAAAGATTTATATTTAATAAACATATTTATTTAATAAAAATTGTAATACACACACATACATATATATATATATATATATATATAAATATATGATAAATTTCTTTTTCATTTAAAGTACGATAAATATACGAGCTTCCACAATTAAATACTTATTATGTGTGTTTCTGAAATATAAAGTACGTCCATGTCGTCCAATTAGCTAATTTGATTATTTTAGATACATTTGTATAAATCAACTTAATTGAAGTAAAAGACCAATTTAAATTAATTTGACTATTATTTTTTCTTTTAATAAAGTTGTTTTGAAACCTTTGTAGTCAATGTCTGAATACAAAAACATAACTCCGTAGAGCATAAGGCGTCCAAATAATTTTAAAACTTTTGTTCTGAGATTAGTAAAAACTTAGAAATTAGAAACTTGTTTTAAACTTTAATATGAAAAGTAAAAATTCAGTCGTGCTTTTACAGTTTATAACTTAAAATAATCATTACCTTTATAAATGTATAACAGTTGTTTATATGACTTATGAAAGTATAAAAAAAATTACAAAATTATAATTATACTAGCATAAGTCATCATTAGAATGAAATAAAATTAATCTCAAAACAGAATTTTATCGTAAAATTTTATTTTTTGAAAATAATAAATTATTATTATTGTTAAATATGAGTAACAGATGAAATTAATTTTTAATTTTTAATTTGAATTAAATGATTTTTCAATAAACTTATAAGCTATACATTAATTCATAGATTATTAATTATCTCAATAGCTACTAAATGATATAATATTTGGTGAGAAGTGCTAACATAATACTTATTATACGTACTCGTATGTTTTACTTATCGATAATTTTATTATAAATCACGTTTAACACGCACGTCGCGTTAACAAATGTTTAAGCTATTAAAATTTAACTTAAAATTATGTAAGTATTCTTATTTCTAAATTATCAATTATATATTCATAGCAAACTTTAAAATACTAGAAATGTATAAGTATAATGTACTGATTATACTCGTATACATTATGAAATATATATTTTTTTTTTATACTAAAATTTAGAACCATTTCAATTTATTTAATGACTACATTTATAAACACTATTCTTCAGTGCTCGAATACATTGTTCTAACGGGGTTTTTATACGCCTATATACTTTACTTATGTATATCGTTATAAAAATTACCATGAATAATAAAAACAAGACAATATGAAGTATGAACATTTTATATTGAGATGTGAAATAAATTTGTAATTTGTTTAAATTGCTTAGAATTTTAATATCTTAAAAAACACAAATTGATTATTTTTTGTATAACAAAACTTGTAATTTAGAACTGGATAACTGCATTCAATATATATGTTAAAACCGGACATTTATTTTGTACTAGGGCTTTTATGAAATGTTTATATATTGTCAACAGTGATATCGATTAGCCGGAATTGCTTTGAAAATTCTATTTCACTGTTTTTACGGTTATTAATACTATAGATACCAACCTACTTTTGAAGTACCTTTTCACAGAACTACAGACAGCATAGCAGTTATAGTACGATGCTTCTTTAAGCTCTGTATATTAAAACTTTAAAACCAAAAGAATTTTTACTCATTTAGTGATTCATTCTCTATGCTCTTAAGGGTTTCGAACAATATTTAAATTATATCTGCTTATAATATTTTTAATTTAATTTTAAGTAACTGTAATTTGTTTATATATTTACATTTAATTATTTATTTTGTAAAAAGGCATAAACTGTAAATAACAACAATAGACTAATAAACAAATGTCTATATACTTATACAAGTCATTTAATTTTTGCTAATAAAAACGTTAAAAATAATATAGACTTACCGAAATCGAGAGACAATAAAATAAAATAAATTTAACAAAAACTTCCTAAATAATAATCTCTCTGTATTTGCAAAGTTATAACCGAAAACGATAACCTGTAAAAATCGTTTCGGTTATTAATACTCACATTGGTTTTTAACAACAATTTTTACATTGTTTAAGTTATAAAAAATGTTTGACTTATTTAATGTTATAATTATTTAATAATTAAACTTAAATCATGTAGGTATAATTAGTATACTTATTATAGAGTACAGACTCTAAGTTCTCATTAAAAATTCGTTATTACATCCAAAATTACAAAAACGCACAAAAACGTCTATTTCATTAATTTTTTTTTAAAAACAATAAAATTCGTGGTTATACTTTATATTTTTTAGTTATACATTTTTAATTATTCTATAAGAGTATAGAAAAAAAGAATGCATAGGTACTTTTTAGTTTATAGTAGTATAGTATTAACAAGTCGTCTTAAATATTATTAATTAAATATTCGATTTAGTTTATTTATCAGCTGGTAAACAAAATAATAGTGACTAAAAATTTGCTGCGAAATAGAATTATCACGCGTGATAAAAACTGTGCCAGTGTTGCGTTTGTATAAAGTCTTGGCATTGAATTAAAGATACGGAAAATAAAACTCATAGGTATAGGTCGAATATACAATCGAATGATTACGTGTAAAAAAACTCAGTGAATGTCTTTTATGACAACAATATTTTTTTCATATCACTTTGACGTATAATGTATATAATAATATGTGTAGTTTGATGCGTACCTATATGTGTTGTACTGTTGTGCAGACACACAAAATCCTCAAGGACACTCAGACTGACTATATACCTGAAATGCTCAATAAACGTCATGCCTGACGGTTTTAGCGGTGTATTTTAAAACCTCACAATAATTACGTTTTTTATAAATATTTACTGATTTTTATGTTATCTAAAAGTGGTGAAAAATATATTAATGTAGTGTTTAATATAGTGTTCAAAGATTAACAATGTTATTATTTGATATTAATATATTTTTATTTATATTACTAATTAGTAAATAATATTTTGTAATCAATTCTATGTAAGGAAAAAAATGTATTTTTAACAAAATATTTAGGTACTAATTTAATTTTAAAATATTAAAATTTCAATACAACGCAAGAACGTTATTATGGAAAAAAAGAAAATATTACAGATTTAATCTAAACTAAATTATATACTAAAAGAATCCTATAAAATTAAATTTATTGATATTATTTTATGTATGTCAATAATTTTATACTTAAGAGATTATTTATTAGATTAGTGCGTATGAATTCTAAATGGGCAAAACAATATATTTTAGCACTCTATTCATATGGTTAAGGTATAAATTAGAAAAACAGATTTAAAAATGTTACTTATAATATTTAAATTGTATTTATATTGGTATATATTGAATATGTAAAAGTGAAAAAAATGCGTTTTTATTACCTAAACTTATATAGGTTATATGAGAAGTATACACACTATTAATGCAATTAGTATCCACTTGGGTTACGATTTATAAAGCAAATCATGTACTAACAATAGGAAAAAGCATTTGTGTTGATGTTTTAATATTTTACTTTGAATGTAGTATAAAGATTGCTAAATATGATTATATACCTATGTAAAGCTATTACTGGGTAAAGTTTGCCAGATTGAGTTAAAATATCTTTTTTAGCATTGTGTTTCATTGTGTTTATCAGTTCTTACAAGTAAAGAAATAAAAAAAAATTGATCAGTTTATTTCAGCAAACTAAACAATATATTTTTTTAATTACGCTACCTATATCTTTCTTTTTATATATAGTTCATTTTAGTTTTTGCCATTAAAGTTGATAATTTTATGGAATTTTCTAGAAATTCTAAAATATTTGCGAGAGAATTTTCTTTGTTATGAAAATAATATTTTATTTATACAGAAAATAATATAAATCCTACGAGTTTAGATAGATACCGTATCATACTAAAAGGATAATACCTAATGCCTTGTAAAACTAGTTAATATGTTGCGCTTTAAATAACTTATAGAAATGATATAGATTTAACAATACATAATACGTTTACAAAATAGTACAGTAATATTTTGTAGCTGCAACTATGACATAATACTATATAGTATATACATATGCATATTATATATTAATTATATTATTATTATTTATTAATATTGATAAAGGAAAACTTTAAACTGTATTAGTATGCAATATTAAACATGTTTTGTCTTGTATGACGTATTTAAGTACCTTCAACTCAAAACTAAGTAAGCGCATTCATATCAATATATTTTGTATTATTACCAAATTTTATTTTAATAAAATACTAAAATTATATTAAATTATTACACTAAAATCTATCTTTAATTAAAAATGTACATGATATTGTGAAAAAAAAAATATTTTTATATAATCATATGTTATCCATAAGTTTTGATATTGAAAAATTAATCATTTTTTTATTTTACAAAGAAAGACGAGCTCAAGGACTTTAACATTATTGTTAACAGAGTTGAATAAATTACCAGCACTCGATTAGCAAATGTTGTAGTGAAAAATAATATAAATATATTTTAACAAGTTAAAGAACAACAGGAGCTATAAAATTTCAATTCTTTAGATCAATGTAAGTTAAACATATTTGAAATGATCCCTCATCGTTAATTTGACCGATTTGAGAAAAAAAATTGATAAGTATATTTTTATACAATACCATCGTTTTGATAAAAATATATGAATACATTTTATACACGGGCACAGTAGCCAAATTAGACAATATTGTTGTTAATAGTTTGAGTTGAACTCAAACTAACCAGAGATAAGTCAATAAAAACGTTCTAAAAACAATAGGGGTAATATTTATATAATACGTACGTTCTAAAAAAAATAAATACGATTCACACAGTTGGAAATCTCGTATAAAATGTATACTACAATAGTGCCAGTAATACCACGATATTAGCTGTAATGAATAAATAATGGAAATTGTTATTTGGAGATATTAGTCAATACTCTCAATTGGTTTATTCTATAATAGCATTGTTGTAGCGGCAGTAGCGTGCGTTTGTGGACACACACAACTCGTTTCGATACGGTCGCTCTGCTAATTTTAAACGGATGTACAAACATAGTGCATACCGTTCGCCGCCGCTGCCGTCCTGCTATTGCCGTCTGCCATGCCACTGTTTTAAACGTACGTACTCACACACACATATACGAGACAAACACGCAATATATGAACCCGTTTTTGTACATATACACGTAGATCATATGAAGTTAACCACAATATATACCTCTGCCGTTTAATTTCGGAAATTAAAAGTTGGAGGTTGAATTAACATTAACTATAAAATTCACGAAAAGTTTATTTATTTTTTTCAGGCGAGTATACGACGATTTAAGGTCAAACAAAATAACAACTCTGAACCTAATGTTTTTAGAAACGTCGCTATGTTAAATACAATTTTTAACCAACGAATAAGGTAATAATGTAATATTGTTTGTGTTTTAACAACATTAATACATTTTATATTATTGAAAAGTATGCTTAACGGTTGATTTTATTTTTCGTTTGATGATTATCGAAATTTAATAATAATTGTGTCGTATGTATACCAAGCAAATGTAATCTGTATATAATAAATTCTATAATATTTTTATGCTTAAATTATTTTGTACTGTTTTTTTTCCTTTCTCTTTTTCTTTTAGTGATGATTATGATCGTTTAAATATCTTTTAGTTCACCTGCCATTATACAATTTGTTACAGCTGGTTTATCATTGTTTATATAACTATATGTATCATAGTTAGAATGTTTGTATTTAAACAAATGTGGTTAAAAATTGTATATACTTATGTAAAAGGGTGATCAAGCCCGTGAAAAATACACTAATGAATTATTTTTTTGTTATTCGTTATTTATACACATAATTACACAGTAATAATTAATAACTATAATAAGTAGGGAACGGATTTATATATAAATGCATATTTCTATTAAAACAAGATATTTAAGAATCGATAAGAAATGTTCATGATTTAAATCATTCTAATTAAAATGATGCTATACTTTTATTTTACATAATATTTATACATATTTTTACATATTTCACTAATTTATAAATATTTTATCATTTCATCATTCATACGTTTTTAATTCATGTTGCGGTGAACAAAAACAGTCATTTATCGATATATTTTTGTACACGGTCGAAAAAAAAATCATGCTGTTACAGAAAAAAATCCAGGCTTTATTGACTTTAAAATAATCAATGACTTATTGAATAGCAGACACGCTCTTTTAATAATTTGGAATTACGTCTTCAGATATTATGCACTTTAAATATGCTCCAATTACATTGGTTGATGTGGATCGATCATTTAACCGTTTTAAAAATATTTTGAGACCTAATAGACGTCATTTTACATCCGATAATTTAAAAGAAATTTTGATTATTATATTAAACAAATATATTTAATATATTTTTATTTTTTAATTAAAATTTTTTATCACATATTTTGATGTTTTTAGTACATATTTTATAAATTATACTTCTATATTTATGTACATATTTCTGTATTTTTATTACATATAAATCTGTTCCCTGGTAATAAGTATTAGAATAACCTTAAAATTTATTCAAATATGAAACTGGTATACGGATTGGTCTATAGGAGCGTAAACAAGAGTATACCCAATTTATCCATAACAATATTTATAAAGAAATGCGTGTGCGTGCAAAAAGTATACATTTTATAAGTATGCGATGAATGGTGGACAATGAGTACATCATTTTATTATCTGTTTTAAATCCTATGGTTACCCGCGGTGATTCACATCACCACCTGATCACTCGAAAACTATACAATGTAATCATAAATAAAGTTGTTGTGTGTCACCTGCTGAAAATACTTACAGTGATTAAAAATAAATTTATATAATAGGTATATATTCATTATTCATAGATTATTAGGTTATATAGATAATTTGTACATTATTGATATTTTATACAAGTTGTTTGATAACTATAAGGAATAAGCAACAAAAGTATTTATTTTTTTGACTAATTTTAACGTAGAGTCAAAAAAAATTTTCGAGATTTACTTCAAGAAAATTTGTCATACCTATGTATTGTACTAAAAAACATAATTTACCAATATACACACATTCATCTGTCATTCGATATTCGTTTTACTCGTAGTAGATCGTACGCCGTCGGTAGATCGAGACATTAAATTGGGTTTGACGAATTTCTTATAAAATATTACATTATAATATATCAACATGGTCATCAGCATTTCTCGATGGACGCCGTAGTTGATCGTAGGGCGCTACCGTAGGCCATATTATATAGTAATAGTATACCCGCATGCCGATATTATATCTTAAGAACCTACCTATACCTATTGCAGCGGCCATTGAATGTTATGTGCTCAGCGGGACGTACACCAATCGAGCCGAAAGGAATTCGGATGGGTCAATTTTTCGGCCAACCGCCTCAAAATGAATGATAAAAATGCATAAGTAATTACTAATAAGTAATAGGCAATAACTTGCACGGTATTGGTATGAGTGTATGACGTGAGATTTTTGAAATGTTTTCTGTTAAAAAAATAAATGAATGGATAGTTACACTCAATAAAATATCACGTTAGTGACGATGACGGGCCATCAGACTACAACGCCGTCGAGGGAAACCATTTTTTTATTATTATTATTACTATGATTTATACGTGTATTTAAATGAAACTTTTACTAAAAAATGTTTTTCAAGCGTACGTTTTATTATCGTTTATTTCATATTTATAAAAATCGAATCGCTGTGTGGATTCGATCACACCCTGCAGATATATTATAAATTTCCGACACGTCGGCGAAGTGTGCAAATGCGGGATAAGATTCGCGAGCAGTCGGGAGTTTGGCGATTTTTTTCTCCACTCGTATTCTTCAGTAAGTACGGATCGTTTCTCAAAGTATCTGTAATATAAATAGCGTTACCAAGCAATGATATCACATACGAAACGTGACAATGTGACATCATGCTGTATATATTATAAGTACCATTATATACCGCTGACAATCGCCGTCGTCGTTTATATACTTTATATAATAATGCGTATAATATATATAGGTATATATATATATATGTGTGCGTGTGTGTGTGTGTGTGTATAGACGGATTGGTTGGTCGTCCGTATTATACACAATATTATATTATTAAGGTCGGCCCAACGCTGTCGAGATGGTAATAGCAATATTATTATTTTCAACTGTGACCCACAGCCTCTCCGCGTTTTCGAGAGAACCAGACGTCGTAGTCGTCGTCGTCGTCGTCGTCGTTGTCGTTGTCCGGGGACTAATGGCGTTTTCCACTCGACTGCGCGTGTCCCCCCCCCCATGCTTCGGTCCCACCATCGACGCACCGCCGTTGAAATCCGCACGCCGCCGCCGCTCCGTCGCAACAACCGTCGCCTACACGGACGGCCGTGCCGCCGCCACGGGCAATGCACCAAGAGAGCCGCCGTCGCTGAATACCGACGCGGATGATGATGATAATAATAATAATAATCATAATAATATATCAACGGAGGCATATTATTATTATTATTATTATTATTATTATTATTATATTATCATGCGGCGCTCCGCCGGTCCATCGCGTTGGGGTAAAAAAATAAATAAAAAAATTACGATCACTGGACGCCGCTAACTCTTTGTGTATGTACCTATAATGATATACAACAACAACAACAATTAAAATAATAATAATAATAATAATTACACAGGTAGAAGTACATTTTATATTATATATTCTATTTTAGACTCACCTCAACGGACGCGTTATTTGCGCTGGATGAAAAATTATACATCCATGTGCAGACGGCAGTGTTTGTTTTCGATATTATCTAATATAGGTAATTATTATATCCGTTTACGCGTCGATAAATGCCCACGACTTTTTGTTTACGATAAGCCTGAAAACAGCAATGGCTATCAATTTGAGTTGTAGTATGCCTACCGGCAAATAAAACTAGGACAAACTTCAGATGACTTTAATTTCGAAACTAAGCCCGAACGCCGAATTACGACTTCACACATTTGAAAACTTAATTTTCAAAACACTAAAATATATATTCCCCCTCCAAAAATTATCGTTAAGAACTAAGGTGTCCGGTCGTTAAGTAACAATGGTCCGGTAATATCTCATAACTCGCTCATCATCATACGTCATCCATTGAAAATAATAACGCGTTTAAGGTATAGAAACCTTGATATTGGGAGAAATTCAACTTTATATTTTATTCTTGCAAGTCTGAGCACGGAGAAGTAATATTTATGAATTTTTGATTTATAGAATGTGAATAACATAATAGGTACTTCTTTAATTTGAATTTCGAAACGATTACAAAACATTTTGTTTTATAATGTCATAATAATAATACGTATTATTTATTTTCCTTTCGATTCTATTACACAGATTTGTAATATTTACAGCTATGTCACACCGAATCCGCTCAGATCGTTTTTTGAATATAATGACTGATTGAAAAATGTAACATGCACGATTGTAGTATGATCTATTTGATGATGACTGATGAAATACACTCGAAACCTATACCGCAGTTAAACGACTTCCCCAGTTTTATTTTATATTATTTGACTAATAACGCATTGAGGGCTAATTTCCCTAAGCTCCATTAAAAACGACAATGGTAAAACCTTGGTTTACTCCTGCTGATGGTTAATTCATTTTAGACATATACTGTAGTTTCATGCCCAATAACTACAATAAATTACCTTCCTGTTCGTTTTTTATTCCAAATTAAATTTTGTATCAACTTATAATATCAAAATTGTTTTCCTATATATTTAAGTTTTAAATTAATTGTATCAATAGTAAAACTCAACATAATCCATAAAACTACTTAAAAGAAATTGAAAGAATTTTTGAAATATTGATTATCTTCTAGATAAAATGCATATTCAATAGCAATATATAGTTACATGAAAATTCCCGATAACTTTACCAACAGCTATGAAGATGATTAGATTTTGTGGAACGGTGTATTGATTAAATTTTCCTGATAAACAACTTAACTATTACTTATCAAAAAGTGAAGTAGAATAGGTAAAATCGATAATACTTATTGTTCTATATTATTATAATTTATAAGTTATCACTATTACAGTAGTACAGAATGACAAATTTAAAGACGGAGAGAAAAAATATGTTTGGATGATTTAATATTTGTACCTATAATATATATATATTTCACGTCTACTAAGAATCATCAATCACAGTTTAAGTTGTGTATTTTCTACCTTGTGTTTTGAGGTACGTATTTGGGTATATATTTATGTATATATATATATATTGTACAACATAAAAATAAGTATTATACGTAAGCATTTTGTTGGTTTAGCAAACCTGCAGCAGTCC
This sequence comes from Melanaphis sacchari, assembly GCF_002803265.2. Lineage (NCBI taxonomy): Eukaryota > Metazoa > Arthropoda > Insecta > Hemiptera > Aphididae > Melanaphis > Melanaphis sacchari. Next base: position 323,791 of record NW_020271179.1, read on the forward strand.
ATATAGTATACAATATTATATCTTACATCTGAAATAGTGAGTTTCACAGATTCAAAATGCAAGTTTAATAAGAACTCGAAATATTTTTTAGTTTTTTACGAAATTGTATTATAAAAGTGTATTACTGTGTTGAGTCCAGACAAACATAATTTTATCTCGATAAAGTTAAAGATGCATTATAATTTATAATAATGTTATCAACTTAAAGATAAAGATGAATAAAAACTATGTTATCTTGATAAATCGTCGAATAAATTTTTTTATATTTGTTTATATTACTCATTTCTTATATAATGTAAAATGTAATAATACTATATTTAATATTAAAATGATTAATGTACTCGTAAATAATGTTTCAGAAGTTCCAGCTAACAATTAGTCTATTAATAATTCAAATAAAATTATACCAACAAATCATGTGTTGAATACAACTTCTCCATCTTAGCATGTTGTAGCAAAATTAAAACATAATGGTATTGAATGTACATAAAAAAATTAATAAAATATAGTTTTAGAGATCTGCGATATAAAAGTATTTTAAATATTTTGTCTGTTAATTGGTTATGTCTTGGGGTTAAAATGTCAAAGGTCCTGTATAACAGGCAATAGCCGTTTAACTAAAGGTGATGATGATAATATTGGATTAAACTTTAAAAAAAACTTCACAATTTTAAATTGATTAAACAGTACCAGTTCTTTTTTCTTTGAGTTTAAAAATGTTAAAGCTTAAGCACTAACAGTATTTAAAACTCTCATATTATCATCGGATAAATCATAATCTTGAGTCAATGTAGTTGAACTAATATTTATTGTAGAGTGTTCAGATAAACTATTGTAGAATCCATCACTATCACTATATCTTTATAGTCAGTGGACTCAAATAATTTATCTTGAATTTTAGTACTTATCGTCTTACATTCATTTACAAAAAATGTTTTTTTATAAATTTGTATACCTTATTGGAACCCAATTTAACTTAAACTTAGAGTGACTTATAGATGCAGTAATATATGTCTTGTTTTTTGAATCACTAAGATCAAATACATAATTAAATCTTTTTCTAAGGAACTTATTTTGAATAAACATAATGGTTGTAATGCTTTAAAATGATTGATTGGATTAATAATTTTTTTAACACTATTAATGTTGGCACAACATAACCTAAATAACTATATGTTTTTCTCCTTGTAGCTTATCGAGAGAATTCGCTAATGGTTCTAAATAATATACAATAATCTTTTTCGATCGATTTGTGTCATTTTTAGTAGATACTATAGAAATCTCCGCATGGTAAAAAGTACTTGATCAATACTAAGGTTTCAAGTAGACTGAAATAAGTACTCCGCCACCAACGTAATAGAAAATAATTGTAAAAATATAGAATTGATTATATTCAACTATTTAAAAAGAAGACGCGTACGACGAATCGACTTTCAACGGGTTATTTAATATAATACGTTGCGCAAGATAAGTGTATGACTATAATATTATTTAATTAGTTGCTGTTTGTTGATGTTGCTGGGACCTTATCCAATAAATTCTGTCTAGGTAGGTACTTCTAGCATTTGTGTGTATAATAATAACATACACTTTTTGTATAAATAATTTTGAGATATTTTTATGTTATTCTGGACTGCCGTAGTGCTATCTGGTGGGTTTTATTTCTGTGTATAATAGATTATAATTATATATTTTGTATTACATATTTATACAAATATAATACAAGCACATTATGATTTATGATATAAAAAATATTAAATACTACGAAACTATAAAACAACAAAACAAGATGTTGTGGTATATATTATAATATATTAGGTAATATTATACATTAATATTTCAATACGTTATATGTATATTAACGTTCAGAAATGATTCAACTATGTCAAAATTCAAAACTATGAATGTGTATACCTATATAAGTAAACTGGTATAATTAGTAATATTTATTTTTTTATCTTCATGATAATATACTTGATAATCCATAGTTATGTTTAAGATGAATTAATAATATGTTATCGAAAATGTCGATAGTTATTAAATACTTAGACAATAGTCTACTAATATGAAAAAAAAAATTCCTGTTGAATAAATTAAATTATCTAGATAACATTGATTTTTATCTTAGATAACTGTGTAAATTAATATTTTCTATTCATCTATAGATAAGCTCAACACTGGGCGTTTATCAAAAACATCTCGAGTTACGTAAAACAAAAAAAGTTTTCTCGTGTACACCAACGCTGCGATTTATCAACTAATGTACATAATAATTTTATTTTAATACAATACATTTAATAGCAATAAAATCACAAACAAATGCATCTAATCAGATGAAAATTAAAATTAACCCTTTTTTTTGTCTTTAAGCCCGACAGCCGACGGTTATAAAAATTATAAATCGAAAATACCCGATCAATTTAATAGAAAATATGATTATCGATCAATGATCGATATTTACGATGTTAAATAAATCTGTTTAAGATATCGTTCGTAATCAACTACTATACGTTCAAACTACCGTCAATAAAAACTATTAAGGGAGGAGGGTTCGTGAGAGTAGGGATATGACGTATTATACGTAGTTATAGCATTATATATACTCGTATTATTGTAATTTTCATTGTGCGTGCAGTCGACCACAATAATATATATATAAATACATATAATATAATATTATATAATATACATATATTATGATAACTTACATATTATATTTTGTCAAACAAGTAGGCATGCATGTATATATAATATATATATATATATATATGAAAAACGTTTTACGGGTATGCTTGAAATTTCGACGACGTTATTAATGAACGACACGCTGAAGATGCTGTCGAGGATAAGTGTGTACAAATCGTCACAGATGTATTCACGTTTACATATATGTATATAATATGTATATATATATATATATATATGCGACACGCGTGTCACAGTATATCTATTGCTCTTAACGTCTACATAAACATAAACACAAATACACACAGACACACACGCAAGTACGCACAAAACGTATAACGGTAAAAGTACAGCGGAAGAGCAGTTCCGGTGTCGCGACATTCGATTCTCTAGCCGGTACAAATGTATAATGATTTATATGTATAATACCACGATGGGCGAACAGAAATAAAAGTTCATTAATAACTGTAATCACAAACGTTTCGATCACTACCTCCGATACACGCGAGCCCACATTATATTAAATAGAAGAAAAAAATCGAACACGGTCGAATGATTTAAGATTTTATTTAATGTATAAAGAAAGAAATGCATTTTTTGTATATACTCGTATATATAAACGATGAATTTCACTGCGCATAATTCTTACTCGTATAGGGTATAGTGATTACCCGCGGAGTTAGGATTTATAATATTTATATAGGTTTATAATAACTAATATTTTTTATTAGTTTGAAAAAAACCATTTACAAATACGAAACATTATTCATAGAATACTAACTTGACACTTGTTCAGTATTTTTTTGATAACTAAAACAACAGAAAACCTAAAAATGACAACGCGTAGAGCCGTTGAGGCATTAAATCGCAAAAATATTTAAAATATTTTTTAATTATTTTTAATAGTAGAAAAGCATGGGAAAAGTGTTGATAGATGATAGTACGGATAGATACGAAAAATCATATCATTTCACAAAAACACTAATATTTTACGATTCATATGTATATACCACGTCTCCCTTTTTCAAAATTAAATAGATCGATATACCCTTTAAGTATTCCACAGTTAATTATAAAAATATTACCGATTTAAAAAGTTTTTATTCAAAAAATTAAATATTTTTAACTACTTTTCCCAATATTTTCTTTACGTGTAATTTAATTGGGAAAAAACCTTTTTTATTTAGTTAAATTTTTGTGAAGCATAGATTTCTAAAGTTTGTTATTACTTATTAATAATAATACAATTTTTATTTATTTTTGTATAATTTAATTTTTTAAGTATTAAATGATGAAAAAATAATTTTAATTTTTTTTAATGTTCTTTAGAGTCAAGTATAATTTGTGTTTCACTCTACAGTAATTTCTAAATTATCTAATGTCGTAATATAGCCTGTATAAAGGTAAAAAACATTTTGTATTTATCGTTTAATAGATTAACAAACGTGCATTATAATTTAGACTTATTAACAACTTAAACTTATCAATTTTATACAAGATTTATTTTCGTTTTACTCTTTATCAAATAGTATATATATATTTAGTATATTATTATAGTAACATATAATAAAAATGGAGGTTAACTTTATTGATAAATATACATAAACATAAAGTTTTAGTCCAAATGTTTTTTATAAGAGATAACTGATATGACCATCGGCCATCGAGTTACGTCATTGAGTTATACGTATATATTATTAACATTTAGTTCGAAAGTTATAATGTCCACGACTTGAGTAAATCTAATCTGCGGTTTTACCGACATAAAATAAAGTTTGCCCTACCCTGAATAAATTGGTCAAGTTATGCCCTCGAGCATGATATCGTATAATATTATAATACGACGCTTCTCCAAGTTTGTTGGCGGGCGCAATACCGTCAAAACTCTTAGAGACCAAGCTTCAAATTCGGAATAACCAACGTAATCATTTAGGCCACACATATTACATAATATTATCATAAATTATCGAGGGATCTGAACAATATAATAGTAAATTGTAATAGATACGACGTTTCTATGTATACGCGTAAATGCGGGCTTGTGTAGGCGCCTTTTATTTTTTACGCATAGGTCGGGAAAGATTTGCGATTATTTTTTTTTTTTTGCGCTGCTATTCGTAACCGACGTCTCGCACTCGTCGCGACGTTCTGCTGTCACATTACAATAGCAGCCGAGTACATGATATCTTAACACATAGAGGTAAATAATAATATATATCGGCGTGAGGCGGCGTCGCGGCGACGACACGCGGTGTCTATTTCGAGTCCGACGATGACGGGATGACGGCTCGCGTGTACTGTTTGCCAAGACATATATTATTTTAATATAATACACCATTAAGTTGGAAACGACGGCGGCATCGGGAGCGTAGGAAAAAATTCGAAAAAAATATGTCCATACACACCGCGCGCCCTGTGATGTGTGTGTTTGTGTGTGCGTTACACATTTTTGTATATATTTATACGGGACGAGGAGTATAACATAAATACTCGTATTATACTCGCGCGGGTGTGTGTTTGTGTGCAAGATGGGAATACATTATACATACCTATGGCCGTTGTATATTATGTACGGACGGAGGGAAAAAAAGTGGTAGGTATATACAACACGTTAAAGATTAATCGAAATCACGCGAGACACTCGCGCAGCATTCCAGTCGAGTTCATCCAACGGAAACGCACATATTATAGTGTTCTATAGATATACATATAAGTGTATTATATTATATCATATATATACATATTTATATATAGATATAATATAGTAAACAGATTCTCGTTTCGTCCATGCATAACGCCTACAGTTACTTCACGCTTGATTGTCTTCACTGGACAAGGAAAGGGAGGGGGGAGAGGACGCGCCGCACAAAGACCTCGCGCGGAGTCTTATAATATACATATTATTATTATTACGTATATTATGCGCGTTGCTGGAGCTAGTTACCTCCTCGTCCGTCCATCTCACCCTGGAGGAACTGACAACTCGGCAGAGCCGGGGATTGGACTGACTCGGGACAGTGATAAACTAATAATTATCATCGGAGACATGCAGCATCGTTCGCGATTCGCACTGTACGTCAGGACCCAACCTAATCTAACGTGATATGATGAAGGACGTATGTTTTGAGGACATTTAAGTGTGTTTTCTTTCCAATGCAATATTAGGTGATGTTTTGGGACGGAAGCAATTTTTTTTTTTTTAACCACTTATTAATTATTTGACTTTTTACCTACACACAAATATATATATATATATACACTAAGTGAGAGAATATTGAAAGAGTAAAGTTATCGAGGAGAAGTCATGAATTACTATAAGGCTATATAAAGTTCGCAACGGGAATACTAATTCGGAAACAACTCTACGCGTTACTCTCTGACGATCCCGAATTCACAATAATTAAGTTAAAAATGAGTTGCATTGATCATAATTTACTTATATACAACAAACAAAAGATTTGTTTTAAAACAAAAATCGAACACGTTATTTGTATCGTTATTATTGGCCGTTTTATATTTATTTTTTATTGCACTACGCACTGCACGTCGTGTCAGTGGTAAGGTATCGGTAAATGCAGCACACGGGTAAATACACGATGTTGGCAGCGTGACAGCTGACAGGTGATTTCTGTGCTGTCATAGGCTCATAAAATTACATTATAATGCACAGCGAAGTCTATAGTAAATTTTTTACTTCGATTTCATTCTTGTGTAAATGATCGTATAATAAGTAATAATGCGTTATTGCACTTATATACTACTCGATAAAAATTACGATACGAACAGCGATTATAATATTGACAATCGGTACATTTCCGGTCATTATATCGAATCCCGTTTACACTGTTTCCGGTGGTATTAGTATACCTTCGTACAGGAGTGGGTTATGCGGATTTATATTATTCGTACGTCGTACCTATTTGGTAATATAGATGTATATATATATATATATATATATATTACAAAATATAATATGCGTGTGGAGCGTTATACTGCACGCACGTTGTAACAAGTCCTCGTCCTCGTCGCCGTAGCATTGACTATGCGTACAGAATGTCTTATCACACGAACAACGTTTTTTTTCCCACTTACAATTTATTTTCTCGTCCATATTAGTTTGAATCTCGAGATGGTTGAACTAGACGACATCATGCAGTATATAAAGTCTTAAATATGACCTTAAAAGTGTCTACTGAAAAAAAAACCGCCAACATATTGCACGCATTTCCATAATAATAATATGTCAATTGCTAATATAAATAATATGCAGTGGCATTTATACATCACTTTTTGAATGAAAGAGAGGTCAGTGGAAAAAAATCTAACTCATGTACAAAAAAAAAAGGCGCTTTGTAGTATTTAAAATACGTTAAAAAAAGTTATTAGTATATTAAAAAATAACTTTAAGTGAAACTTAAATTAAAATTCCTAGTTACGCTTATTATATGTTCATGAAATTATATATAGCTATATACACAACTTATGGATTGTAATAAAATGTAGGTATATTGTATAGGTACATCAAGTATTTTATATAATTTATACACTATGCATACGCTTAAAATGTTTTCAACACTTTATACTAAAATAATCAAATTAAATTAATTTTCATTATTTTTCAACAATTTATTACTGCTTCAGTAGTGATACAATACAGGAATATTGCGTTTTGCCGCCATTGTGCGGACTTGATTTAAAAAACGATGGTGAGATCGGCGATTAGATCTACTGTGCATACAATGTACTATACCACTACTATGCATATTATAAAATAGTATAATATATACACTATAGTAAGTTGTAATAAATCAAATGCGTATATACTTATTGCCATATTTTTTCGTTGTATAATGTTATGTGAAATACGTATTTTAATGAAATGATTTCATTTTTTTTTTTTTTTTATGAATATTAACACGTTTTCATAATATGAGATGTTTAAAAAAAATAAAAAAAAGTCCACGGTGGAATCTGACACCCATCATATCGCTCTTTTGTATAATATATGCCCTTTAATACACGATACTCTGTGTAATATGTTTTTTCGAATAACCACGCATTAATGAAAAACGCAACAAAAAAAAAAAAAAAAAAAAAGAAGAAGACTCAACGATTAATCGCGAGCGCGTACGTACGGTAGCGGTTGTTGTAGGTATATAATATTGTAGACACCTCCTCGCGTAATAGGTGCGTGACGATATATACGTACACCACACGTGCAGTATAATATCTGAAACCATTATGATGCGTTCCATGATTTCGACGTAAAAATTGTCTGATCTTGTTCTCTTTCACGCACACGCGGTACGTAACCACGACCCCGACGCAGTATAACGCGTACATATTTACGCGAAATCGCCGCCGGATATGAGCCGCGTCTCTGGAAAACATAACGGTTCGTCGGCGATGTATATTTATTTTTTCGGACCCATTGTTTTCCCGGTGTCGACGGTAGCTGTATACAACTGCACACACACACACACCACGCCCCCCCCGCCCGACTTTCCGTCACGCACACACAATGGAACGCACGGCGATATAATATTATTAGTGTTATATAGTTTTCCCGCTGTACGCGCCGGCCGCCGCAATCAATCGCGCATAATGCTTATTAAATGCGTGATAATAATATTGTTAGTCGTTGTTGTCCGCGGTATTGTTGGTATTGTTACGAGCTAGGCAGTGAATTTGTTTTATGTTTGCCCGTTTTTCTTTTTGCTCCGTACCAAAGTATAGAAAATAATAATGCCTAGTACCCAAATAAGATCAAATAATTATTAATAGCGATAAAAACATGTTCTACACTTCGCGGTGCGTAAGTGTGTTTTATTGTTATACCCACTCGAGATCCGATTTTTCATATTTCAACGATTCGTTATATTGCAATATGGGTAGCTAAACTGGAAAAATCATCATATTATCATTTGATTGTAAAAAAAGATTTTTTTTTTTTTAATTTTAAACCGCCCTTTTTGTGTATTTTGATAATTTCAGATATTATATTACAGTTATAACATCGAAAAACAATACAAACAGAAATATAGGTATATACTTAGCCGAATGTTTTAATTGTACCTATACTTAGATTTTATTACTTATTAAATTATCGATTATCATATTTTATTCGTACGTCAACTTTCTAGTTTGACAAGGGTGTATTGAATTCCGTGTGACTGTATAAAACAATTTCTTTTACATTTTATAGTTTTGTTTTTTTTTCCTTTAGAAGTTTTTTCTTAATACTTGAAAAAATATTTCATCGTTATAAAGATTTGAAAAATACTTTATAAATATATTATAACTATGTTCAAGAACTATACAAACACCGATATTATAACAAAGAAGTTTACCAACAATATTCTGTCGGCTATTGATAATAATAATATAGTTATAATAAATTTGTTCATAACATTTTTCCAAACTTTAAGTTATATAAATATTAACTGATGCCTGTTTCGCTTTTATTTTAATTAAACATTTCTTAAACTAATTGTATCAATACATAGTTTGCTACCTCTGCAACATAATATCACCCGTGCACGAAGAACGTCCCAGGATGTCGATATACCTACTTAATAAGTTTACAGTAAAATTATTTACATGCATATAAGTAGTTAATACTAAATCAAAACACTATTATATTTTCTAACGGTTGCCAGCTGTTTTTATAGAGATGATCAAAAATTTGTTTATTGAAACGGAAACCGCGTCTGTAAATCTGTTTATAGCATTCAGTGTTTGCCTGTTTTTTTTCGCCTCTACGAGATTAATGAGTTTCGATACGTTCCAAAACAATTTCGTGGAGAAATAAACATTCCATCCAACTTTTGTAACGCGTTAGGTTATATATATAGTGTTTAGACGCATTGCATAACATGTATAAAATATGATAAACCCTCTTCGGAACTAAAATTAACGATTTCATATACAACGTAAACTAGAAAAAACAACTTTTGAAAATTCTACATATTATACTTATATATGAATACAATACTCAACATTCGTAAATGAAACAAAACTTTTAGAGTACTCGTATATATGCACAGTATAATATATAAATATAAAACAAACAAAACACACACATGACACATTGATACATCGTCGTAAGATCAGTTAGAATCCAAAAGTTTTCCTCTGTACACAGTGCGTATCTTTGTTGTGATGTTATTTTTACGGAAAATCGTCGCGTGATGATCGTTAAATCGTATACGCGGACTGTTTTAAAATCGATTTTCCGGCGTAGGTGTGCACATATTTGTTCTGCAATATAAGCAATACATATAGACATATCATATTGGTGTGGCGTCAACCAATTCACCGCCCGAGGAGGGTCTTGAATACTGTAGACTCTAAAAATTAAGCAGTGCTTACGATAATAATTACGCGCGCTGTTAAAAATAATATGTAAATATAGAATTTGAAGAATTCGTTTTAAGTCGTGATAACACTATAGGGATAGACTGTTGAAGACACCGTACAAAAATCTAGCAGAACCTAACCTAACCACGTAACCCACATCGCGATTATTGTAAATTTAGTCGATACGCCTATCTATATGCGGATGTACCTACACCTACCTATAGTTATTGGGCATTTTGTTTTCGGCGCATAAACCGTCAACCGTGAAATTATTTCTAAATAATTTAGAAATAATTTCTCAACGTCGATACATGCAGTCAGTTTTATGGGCGATATCGCATATAATATATACAGCAGGTAGGTTAAATCTAAATAATATTATATACGTATATAATTACAGATAGGCGAATAGTGTACTATACGCGCCAATAAATCTGCCACGCGTTATAAACGTATTTATCATCAACGGCGTATTATATGGGTTTATAAATATATCCTCAATTTATACATTGTGCGCACGATGTCTATTAAATCATTGCTAATTAATAATTAGTGATCGCATTAAGGTATCTCTATTAAACCATGTGTTTGGTACGCGATGCATTATTAACATAATGTTGTATTGATGTGTATGCGCGTTGTCATTGCATAATATGTGTTATGTAATGTGCACGCATGTATTGTAAAATATAATATAACATAATAATATATAATACGATGGTAATAACGCGATACTATACATTATTATCAGTATATAACGTTATGGTGTTGTACGCGTACTTATAACGCGGTGTTTTTTTTTTTTATTTTATTCAAAATATGACGTTTACAAAATACAATTCTTCTGTAGATATTTATACTTTTTATGAAGTACTTGGCTGTATGCCTGTATACATACTATTGCCTACGAGTTGTTAAACAACAATAAATTAATACTTATCGAATCTGTCCACGAGTTTAATACCCATAGGAGTTGGTTGTTTGTTATAGAATCGATTTCTTGTACGGGCCGTAAAAAATATAAAATGCCCGGCAGTGTTCGGGTTGTATAAGCAAAATAATAATTAATAAACATTTTATTCAGTTTGAAAATTCGGTTCAGAACGAAACTTTTAATCACTCTCCCTCCTCACTAAAAAATCCTTATATTAGTTTTTATTGATAAATGTTTTATTTTAAACCGGACAAATTCAATATATGAGAAATGAAAAAAACAGCACAGAGTGTAACGATAAAATAATAAACGAAATAAATTACGGTGTCAGTCGGTCCTGTTGCGGCAGGAGTGCGCGGAAAGAAAAAAAACAGAGGAGAACCGACCAGTGAGGCGGCGGTGTTTGACGACGCGACTGGCAATTAATCAGAAAAAACTTAGAAAATAATGCGCAAGTGAAATAAACAAAAATCCATCCATTCGTTGTATACGTGATATCGTGTGATAAAATATTATATATTTAAATCGTCGTGGGGGAAAGGCCGTTGAAAAACGGACGGTCGCATAAAATCTTTAATATTTTACCGCGCCCGTTACGCGTAAACGGTTTACCGAAAATCTCTCCACGACGGCGGTGGTCGGAGGGTTGGTCGGAGGAAAACGATCAAAATGATGAATGATTGGTCCGAACTAACTCGGAGCGGTAGTTATCATAATATTATACACTGTGGATGGACTTTGAGTTCGATAAATTCGCATACTATAATAATATGATAATAAGTAGTTGGTATAGTATGTCGTATAGTGCAAACTATACTAATTTAAAATTTTCATATTATGTTCTACGAGACTATATTATATTCTTTAAAAATACTCCACTTATACATATTATAATATGTATTAAAACGTGTTATATTCTGTTCGGGACGACGTTGACGATCATCAAACTCGCAACGATAATGATGATGATTATTATATGTGTATAATAATCGATGACGCCGTTTGACTTTGGTACACAGACACAGTCCTGTATAATTACAATTTAGGTATATACCTGTTTACCGAGCGATGCAGGTTATTCAGCACTACCCCAGTACAATTACCGCTACCGCGGTTACAGCAGTGCTGCAGACGTGGTATGCACTAACGTAAAATATTGCGGATAAGTGAGTGTACCAGGCCGAAGCGGCGGCACAGAAGAGTATTACATAGAATAATGTACCTACGCGTATAAGTAATATAGTAATAATTGGACGAGTGGTTTACGATCCGATTTTGTAAACGGCTATAATAAATAATAATCTCTACCTACTCCACACGCTATTTTATTTTCATATTATTATTATACGTAGGTAATGCGTGTGATGTATATATATGCGCACAATTGTGTATAGTGTGTCGCTTATACCGCCAAACGACGTTTTTTTTTTTTCTGCGGAATAATGAGTAAGGCGTGTAATTTATAGGCTTAAATTCAGACAATGGAAATGCAAATAAACCTCCACCGTAATTTAATCTTCAGTGCACGAACAACGGACGAATATTGTTTATTTGTTTATCATAGAAATTTCATACCGTGCGCGATCTAACTTATTTTGTAAAAAGCTTGCAAATTTTACTTTTATTCACAACTGTATTAGTAATAAAATAATAATAATAATAATACAAAATATTAACTATAATATTATTACTATTTTAATAACATTAATCATGCTATACTATTAAAATAACAAAGAAAACGTTGATTTAATGAAATTAAATGTTTTTATAGTTATCTATACTATAAGCTATACTCGACATGAGCAGTGCTTAAAATGGATCAAATAATAAATGGAAGGATGACATTAATCCAATTAATACCTATATTTTACGTATATATGTTTTTTCATAAGTTTTAGTATAGCTGCTATCAATATTGTTTTGTGCTGTTATCTATCTCAGTTATTAATACTTATTAATAAAATTATTATTATTGTTAATTTGACCAGACTCGATTAATTCGATAAACATAATATTTAATGTATTTTTTATACTGATATAACAATATTGTATGATATCTTTATAATATTATAAAATACGTTTTGCTCATAAAATAGTCGTTTTCTTATTTTTCCGCACGATGTGTATATTATTCTGATTATTAGTGTATATTTTTGGAGTTTAACAAAATACACGTGTTGTTTTACAAATAGGAAACGAAATTAACACTGTTTTGAACCGCACTTACTAACGTATATAATAATAATTAATAATTTATAGCCAAATATGGCGAGTTAACCGCACGGTGTAACACATTTGAAAAACATAGATTTATAGCAATGAGATTGTACAGTGAACCTCTGAATACAGGACATTCTTGGTCGCTGAAATTGTATCCGATGTTCGGAGGTGTCCACTATTTAGAGATGTCCGTTATAGGAGGTTTCACTGTACCGTATTGTACCAAATGACGCTGCTGTTGTGCGTGTGCAGGTGAATGGATGTTTTAAAAGGAAGTCGTGCTAAATCATATGTACATGTAACCTAGGTATAGTCGTAACAGTTTAATCTGCACAAAACAATCGCATTGGCAGTTCACTGTTCGCTGCTACAGCAGCACGCCCAAACCTGTAAAAGCCCGCAGGCAGATCTCACGTACCACGCGTATACGTAACGCTACCCGGTTTTCCCTACACCCTCCGATCGTTCGAAATTTTCGCCACCCCTGTCTCCCCCCCCCCACTACCATAACCGCGTTTATAATCTCGGGTGAGACGAGACGCACGTAAGTTTTTATACACGTTTAAACACGCGTTTCATATAATACGCACAACGCACACGCATATTATAATGCTCCTAAACACATACGATATTATTATTACCACATTACATGTCGGTCGGTATTATTACCCGGTCGGCGGCAGTCGGCAGGCCGATGATAATGGCGCGTTCTTCGGCGAACATTACCCTCTTCCACACAAAAACACCGTACGCGCAGCGCACACACACACACACAAGTACACAACACACAGACACACACAACACACGACATACACACACAGGACACGCACACACACACACTACGTGTTATTGATGACCTTTCTGGTCCTTAAACAAAAACCCATTGTCTGGGACCACCCTGTCAGTCAGTCGGCCGTTCGGTCGTCGGTTGGTGTTTGTACGCAAACGCGCCCGCGTGTGTGTGTGTGTATTTTGACTTACGATATATTATCGTATTATGTACATGCTATCCATTAGTCCTTAAATTTTTTGAAATTATATATTTTGAGGAGCTCTCCGGCGATATCATTCTTATTCCTGGTAATTTGATTGTGGCGCGGACGGTTCAAAATATTTATTATTACCCGAACGGTTATTATTATTCATACGCCGTCGCCATGTGTTTCATAATGATATTATAATCACTCGCCGACGCCATAATCGTATGCGTCTGCGGTCTGCGTCTGCGAAACAATTTCTCGCCGCGCCACCGATCCACAATGGTGGTGGTGCTCCGGTCGTCGGGTTATCCGGCATCGATCGTTCTCATTCGCTGCTAGGTATTTGCTAATTGATTTAATTTGGATTTGCCGTTTTCGCGATCGTTTTGATTTCTTCGGAGTTTTAATTTGAATAATTGCATCCCGGTCATAATTTTCGCGATTATTTTGTCAAGGCAAAAAACATTATTTAATTATATCAGTCATTAGTCAATCTATATTAATAAAATAATAACTAATAAGCAAACAGCAAATGATACAACTCAATATTAATATCCGAGTATTATTTTACACAAATCGCGCAAAACGAATATACAATTTACTTAGATCCTATTGTTTAGGTTTTATTTTAATTTTAAGTGGATTTATACTTTATAGTCATTAAGCAAAACGTGTACCATGGTGTGTTGAGACTAAACTTGACTTTTAAGTCTGACAGATTTTAATTTCAATTCATAAACAATATCGGTATCTATATTTAATGACTGGAGCGATTTTTAATAAATTTGTTTTTCAACATGCACGTAATAATTATATTCTAATTTTTATTGTAACATAATTAGGTAAACAGTTTTTGGAATGTTAAAAATTACATTAATGCGTGTCATTATTCTAAAGGTAGGTATTGTGTGTAATTTATCGACTAACGACCGTGTGCTTATCAGGGCTTGCATTTGAAAAAAAATTTGTTTTACGTTATTTACGATTAAAACGTTATTCAAATTTTGAGTTTATCCTTATTCAGAATTTAAAGGTTATTTATCTTTTGCGTTTATCGTTATTCAGAATTAAAATTTTTGATTTATTTTATAAATTACAACTATTAAATAGTTGGAAATTAATTATTTCGTTTAATGACATACTATATTTAACGTTTTGCGTTATGTTTTGTATTATGACATATCGTACATTTTGTTAATCGTTATATTTTGTTTTACGTTATTTAACTATTTAATATGTTTATCGTTTTCCGTTATGATTACGTTACAAATCTCAATCGTTTTTTGTCAAATATAACGTTATAACCATCAACCATGAGTTATTAAAACTTTGCATGCCCTGATGCTTATAAGTTATAACTATGCATTGGTCGTGGAAATGGAAAACGTCTGGCGGCGTGCGGCTTCAATAAATATTAATAATTTAATAGGTACAATAAAAACCTAAAGATAATTCATAATATATTATTATGTGTATTCCGCCACGGGTTGCATCTGCAGCTGCATATTCGTGAGACGACAGTAATATCGTTACCGCTTGTTTATTGTATTGTTACGTATAAACCGATGTTAAAAATAATTGTTATTGGTTGAAAATATATAACACTGCGTTTTTGGATCGGACATCTCGGATTCCTATTAATCTCAATCGGCGCTTTATAAAATATATAATACGTAGGACGTTTTTCGACTTCAATTATTGTCTACACACGATAGCTGGCATTTCATCGATTTCTATATATAGTATACCAACACGTATAGTGTACAATGGAATACAAAACACGGAGATTTCAGAAACACAACCCGCCTTTATCTGACTTAACCAGTAGTAGTTATCAAAGTATTAAAGAGGGGGATATCACCACATTTTCTGTTCATCTTTCTGCTCAATTTCCTTTTATAAAAAAATAGCCACCAACCCTTAAAACAGTTAAACGGATTAGCTATAAAAATATGTGTAGTTGGCCCCCTTTTGCCACTATAATATAATATTCATGGAGCTATATCTCTTATAATAAGTAATATTTTCGTTACTTAGATACAGTTTTATTTTTATTTTGAATTTATATCACCCGAAGTGTAATTCATTACGAATTGTGACTCTTAGTTATGACGTGTTGATTGCAATGTTTTATATTTTAGTAATATGTGGTACATTGATTTCACCACTCATTTTAAACCGTTTCGACACTGTTCAGTTAATATGTATAATGTTTATAGTTTAACATCATAATGTATTAAGCTTAACGTTTTAATGGAGTATAACCAATTAATTAATAACATAATATAGCGAATGACCAAGCAGCTCATTATCTTAATTATTAATTAGTTATAATTACATTTGTTCTTTATATAATATACCATTTAATAATATGTGACTTATTGTCTTAGCGGTGCAAACGGTTATCGATTATAATATATGCAGTTAACCCATATCCAAACTAGCATTATATTATATTATTTGTGAAATATTCATCAAATATTTGCGGGTCTATAGCTTATCATGATCTAACAGCGTTTTTTATTGACTTGCAGTAGTGTGTGTATTGCACTCCCACCAGTTTTTGTCCTTGACTAATTTTGTACACACCATTATAATATGACCTATTATTTTAAGCTGTGCAGTAGATTTTCTATTATAACGTTACATTATATTATGGTAAATGGATAGTGGGTACCAACCAATTATCCTAATTGACACAAATTATATACATGAATAATATATATAAATATATTATAATATAATATACAATCATTGTTATAGTGAAAACTAGGACTAAGTGACAACAATGTTAATAACTTCAATTTACCAATAAAATAATTATTTAAGAAATTAAATCTGATCGGTTTTCTACAATTTGCAATTTATTCTGGTACTATATTTAAACTTACAGACAAATCTGCGTATAATCTTTATTTTTGTTTGATTTCAAACACATTTACAAAAAGAACGAAATAATTATAGAAGTGATTAGTAAGTAAGTACCTATTGAAAGTAATAAAACAAAAAATAACAGCATAATTCACTTAATGGTCGAACAGTTAAAAAAAATTTTAATGATGATAAAATGTCGTAAATAATTTTATCGGAATTTCTATATAGAGTCATATCTACTCATTAAGTGGGAGAATTAACAATACTGTTATATAGGTACACAGATAATAGTGCGCCTTAGGCCTGTCGTGTTTGAACAGTTTAGACTTAACATTACAAGTTAATATAGCAAGAAACACGAGCGAAAATCCTAAATCTAACATATTATTATATATCCATATACATTATTATAATGGATAATAGTAATAATAATAATAATCATAATAAATATTAAAATAGTGTTTGCTAAGATTTTATTGTAGGTTAACATAATATGCTAAACGAAACTTGGATGTCCGCGGTAATACACGGTATAAAGTATATTATTATACGAGTAAGTAGGGTCATCAAAATTACGAAGAAAATCAACGAAATTTACAATATATAATATTATTACCTTCTTATGGAATCAAATCGAGTTTTAAACGCAAACTTAGAATGGCTTATACACATCGTTACGTCGATCGATAAATTAACACATTCGGGTTTAAGCATCCATATCGACAATTAGTAATGGTAGGTAGACGTAGTAATTTTATTCTTTAAAAATAATTTTTGAAAATTTGAAGGTAACTTAAAGATAACTCTGTGATGATACCAATTTCTCTATTTCAAATGAAAACTATGTCTTTTTCTATTAAAAATGTTGATGAATTTTATATTAATTTAAGTCGAAATTATTTTTCTAGTTATCAAATTGCATTTACTGAAGTATAAATGATAAGTTTTAATGTAAGGTTATGATAATTTAAAAATTATGATATCTAATTTATATTTATGTATTAACATTTTAAAATTGGTGAGTATATTATGTAGCTAGATGAATCACCTTGTATATTATAATATATATACAGACATACAGTATATACAAGTGGCTAAAAAACAGTGGCGGGACTCTTGTTGAACGTTATATATAATAGGACATATTATAATAATAAATGTACAACGTTGTAGGATAAAATAAGAAATGAAATAAAAATGTAAATCGGGACGCGACGAAAAAGGTTCCGTGACCCCACTCGAGAGAGAAAAAAACATAATATTATCTGGGCGTTCAATAGCTCCCATTAACTGACTTGTGAATAAACAAAAACTCTTTGAGAATTACGGCAGCGACGACAAGGGCTCCGAAGGGGGCAAATCCTCGACAGCTATAAATATATATGTATATATACCTACACAGTGTATGCGTGCGTCTCTGATTATCCGTCATTGTTTCTATATATATTATATTATTATACAGTGCGTTATTATCTATTAGTATTATTATCATTATTAATAGACGTTATGTGTGTTTAGTGTTAACGATTGTTCATGTTATCGAATGGCGAGTATGTGAAATACTTGCGTATATGTACATAATTATATTGTATCCGAGTGCATTTTATAGTAGAGAAAATTGGAGAGTGTAATAAATTGTTTTGTACGCGTTCGAAGTGCATTTCTCGCGTAACTGAAACGTAGGTATAGCGTACATAGATGATGATAATATTATATCAACTGAATATAAAACCGCGTTCTATTATAGACACATGAATATTATTATTTACATGAAATAGTCGTCTACTCGCCACTCGATTCTTTCTTCTTGAATTATATGTTTACATATTTTTTTTAGTTGTATCTGCACATCTTGATTGTCTATTTTGTTGATATAATCTAACTGATCATTATTTTCATTGAAAATATCACAATGACCAATTTAATCATATATGTGTACAGTAAATAGGTTCCGTTGAAGTTTAATAATTGATTTTTATTTGCAGTTTTTAATTTACATAATATATACATGAACTATATGGAGGGACGCATAAAATAATATAGGTACTAGTTATACGTTTATATAAAGCACTGCGATGAAAATTTTAGTAACGATTGATAAGCACAGCAGTTAGATTTAAAAAAAAAAACTATTATACCTTGAATTCGTTTTTCTAGTTTTTATTGAACTACAGCTGCGGCATGCAATTATGTAATTATTGCTATAGTATTAATTGTGAACACGTGATTGATATTCAATCAATTATTGACGTCTGGGAAATGCCTTTTTGATGTATAAATGTATAATATGTATGTATATTCAATGTACGTTTGGTGTAGGTAAATTAGTGATTTTATAATATTGTATTTTATTATTATATAAGCGACACTAACGACGGTAGAATAAAATTTTTAAATCATTTTGAATACGATCATTTGTAAATATTATATTTTTTTTGAGGGAGAAGAGATCTGAACTATTTCTTGTTAATAGATTCCGAAATAAAAATTAATTGTATTTCTATGACAATTTTGCATTTTTCACTCATGTTATGTAATCCTCTGTAAATCTATGAGTATATAATATGCGGATACATTATTTTTAATTGATTACTGATAGATAGGGACGTAAAAGCATCAGGATAGACATCATTATTTAACTTTATTCATTCAAAACTAAGTATAAATATGATTCGCATGAGTTCATGACTAACGGATTTAGTTGATGAATTTTACACGTATGCAGTGAGGCGGAAAAAAGTTTACCTTGTTTAAAATGGTATATAGTAGCGTTTTGATTGATTTAATTTTTCATCAGTTGATTATAGTTGCACCGTTGTCATAATAATATTAATATATTACAATAAATTATAATATAGTAGGTTACTATCGTGCACATAATATTTATGTGTTTATGAATAATTTATTATTGAAAATTATGTTATCGGCAGCCAATTGATATCTGTGCTAAAAAAGTATTAATATGGCATTATCACGCGTTAGTGCATGTGCAAATTATTGTTATTTTCGCGGCCTATTCGTTTGTGTGTGTATAGCATTACTTCAAATATAATATAAAACCATGGAAACCCTTGTTCCCGTGTATATCATTATGTATTGTTTATACGGAGAAAGTTGTGCCATTATAATATTGTTATAACGCGTGTTCGTATTCGTGAAATGTGTATTAACAAATGAAATACACGAGGCACGTAATAATAATGTTATACTAGGAAAATATGTCCGCACCTCGATCCTGGAAATACAATAATAATAATCGTTACACTAAACGACATACACGCTACATGTATACAAACAATCAAATATCACTGATTTGATACATCCTGGTGACGTATTTGAGAGTTTATCTGGGGGGAGAGGAGAGGATGTTAAAAACAGATATCTATACTTATGTTTTTTTATCAGTATTTAATATAATAAAATATATTACATAAAATCTATATTCATTTTTTTTCACGTGACCCTAATTGTATTACATATAGGTACTTACGATTCGCCACTGAGAGTGTATTAGATAATTTAAATCGTCGTTCATCAAATAAAAATAGATATGTTTTCATGTATAAAATTTAAAAATTTGGTTTCAATATAAAAACATTTTTTTTATTTAATCTATGATGCTCAGTATAAATAAAATTTATTGACTTATATAAAATTACAGTAAAAAAAAGGTTGTGATTGCGCTCTCTCCTTTAAAAACTACCACTGGCCACTGGGCTACCTATATACACTCACAGTATTGGACAACTTTTGGCTTACAAAATCGTTGTGTTCTACGTCACGATATTGTTGTTTAAAAGTATAGAAAAATTACAAACAATATTATTTATAAATTATAAACTGTATACGAAAATATAATATCGAATTTAAAAACTATATGTCTCTTCCCTAACAGTACTCTATAAACATTTACGATAAACGATATCATATTAGAATTAAAAAAAGGGTTTAAAAGTTTTGAGGGAGTTCCGTGTAAATAGTGAGTGCCTGTAGATGAAACCCGATTATAAAATTACGTTATTTAATGAATAAAAATATTATGTATTCATGCATACAGTTAATGACCTAAATGTCTTTTTCGAATGAAAAGTCTTGGGACAAACGATTTGAAAATAGTGTTAATTAAAAATAATAATAATAATGGATTCATTCACGCAGCAGTTTCACGCTGATTGTATGAAAAGCTTTTGGTATATTGACAAGTCTTTATCGAAACACTGTGTGTCAATAGCATACTTCTTGTTACGGTGGCAGTAAAAACCAAAAAGTATTTTCTTTAAACAAATAAACGTCATATTTTTATAACACATTGTCATAGAATACTTACTTACAATTCGACAGTTATATATGTTCTTATCGTGTCGTGAATATTTTTATGTTGTACGCAGGTCGTTTATATGTGTTTAAATAATACATTAGTGTATAATGGTCAAAGAATGCGCTTAAATATTATTACCGCCGTCTGTCGCCCAATAATTTCGTTTTGATAAATTACAGAATTTCGGAAAATTATGTTATATAAATATTAAATATACATTAGTATATATTATGTATGTACATAAAACATACTTTTTTTATAAGTATTGAAATAATAAAATGTCAATCGATAATATTATAATATATAAATTACATAAATGTATTGGTATACAAAAAATCATTCAACAAAATAAAATGAATTCAAAAACGAATTACATGATAATATGTAAATTGACATATTAAAAAAAAAAAACAAAAACGATTGAATAAATAGTAAGCAAAGAGCTATATAGAATATTGTACAATATGTTTCAAAGTCAATTAAATTATAATTATTAGTACGACTAGTAATTATAAGACCATTATGAGAATGAAAAATTATAAAAATCATATTAGTTGTTTTATTGTTATTCAAAAAAAAATAAAAAAAATAGTAATTGTAAAAACTTGAAACATTACTCAATAGTTATATTATCATTTTCTATTAACGATGAAATTTTCAAAATATTTATGACTTTTTTAAGCTAGTGATAAAATAAAATATATACCTACGTATACCTAAATATAAACTGTATAGTGTATACTATATACATATTTATATTAACATTATATTATTCCACAATACTGACTTGTAAGTGATTTTTTTTTTTTTTTTTTTGTTAAAAATAATATTAATCTCCTGAAATTAATAATCATTAATAAACAATACAAATATATAATAAATGTATACAGACAAAAAAATGTAATTGGTAATTCATAGGACGTTTCTAGTTAAGACAATTAATTAATGTATGTTTTTTTTTAAATTTAAATTAGTTGGTGTGTAATATTGTTATTGAGAGTTATCTGTAGGTGGCAGGTGCTCACACTCAATTATGTGTTTGATATTAAAAATGGTAACTAATCTGGACCTAAATATAATGAAAACTGTTATATTATTTATAGATTAATTCAGTATAATTCGGTAGCCTTATAATATTTAATAACATAGTAATATATTAATGTGGTATCACCATCCTTGTGACCATTATAACACTAATTATTTTACAGCAAAATAATTAATAATATTATGATACTAAAATTTGTATTTATTATTAACAAAAGCGAACAGTGTTTAGTATCATTGATCGGTTAAGCCATATCACAGTGATGCGTTGTTATGTTATTAAAGTGAGTAGACCAAATAATATATTATATTATGTAGTACGGTAATAAATTAAGTTAACGAGCAATAAAAAAAAACTCGATATAAAAGTGATTACCTACGAACAGACATTTTATTCATGTATTGTAAACAATATATCCTGACCTTATATAATATATTCTGCAACACTGTTATTTCCACCTTATTTTATTAAATTATTATTAAAAATCTACTAATTTTATTCTACGAAAAGATATATTTTATTACACTCGAAGTTAAAAATATTTTAATCTATTAGTTCATACCACAAATGTTACAACAACTGGTTTTATGATTTCATTGTATGTACTCGTATATTTGAACACGTTTTTCAATTGTTTAAAATATAATAACTAAGAAAATTTCGTTACGATGTATACATAATAATATTGTTATAATTTAACTATTAAAAAATGTGTAATTTTAAAACAAGAAATTTTAAGCAATATTAAAACCTTGATTGTAACCAAATTCAAAACATGTTTATTTGTATTTTAATTGTATAATGTTTTGAAAAAATCAGGAAATTATATTCAACTGTGATAAAATCACAATGTTTATAGTACACTTGTAAATGATAATAAAATTGTAACTAATAAACTAAAAGAAGAAAACGTATAATTAAATCATCAGACCAATTCTTGAAACATTTTTTTATTTTAAACATAACAAATTATTGAACTTATTAATTAACTTTTTAATTAATCTGAAAAATAAGTGTTTTTAAAATATATTTATTCGTATTAATATAAGTATGTAGTTAATACTTATGAATAAGTTTATTCAAAAAAAAAACATATTTTTTTTTTTTTTAATGTTTCTATTGTAAACATTTTAAAGAAATTCCTTTTATAGTTTCGTGTCTTTGTTATTATTATAATAATTATAATACACAATTAATCACGGACTTAACGAAAATTTAGATTTATTTAAAGAAAATCTATTTATTTATATAAAAAAAATATTTATGAATTTATGACTTTTATGGAGAAATAATTTGTTAAAGAATTCCACAGAGAGATATTTATATTTTTTTACGATAAAGTCATTTATGTTGGCTGTTATAGATTATACAAATAGTGTTATAATCAATATAATAAACTGAAGCTCGCAAGTGATAGTCACTCGACTAATTTATTATGTTTGAGTTTAACCATTTTTAACTTAACAAATTACTTGAAAGCGTTTAATAAAAAAAAGCAGTGTTTCCTGTGGCGACTCATTATAAGGAGATTTATAACTAGTTACGAATTTATATAGCTAAATACTAGAAGCATAATTATACTGTACTATAATACAATAGCTGTTTTATTGCAATCTTCATTTTAAAACTTTTATATTTTTATAGGCTCAGATTAAATTATAATACTATGAAAATTTGAGAGTATATAATAAGTGTAACAATTTATGGTATATTTATTGATTTATTTATATATCTTATGCATACAATTTTTAATGCAGATTAGGTTTTAATTAACCGTAAAAACGAGTATATTACACCTTTTCTATTAATAATTTTTGTATTTTTATAGGTTAATATATTTTGGAATTTGATTGAAATTTCATAATTATATGACAATAAAATCGGTTTAACAGGAATACATAAGACGATGGTTTTTGATTACCTCCATTTTTCAATGGCAGTGTAATTATCAATGAGGTATTATTTTAAACGTTTATATAATATAATAATACAAGAATCTCAAATTGTATTTAAGTATAAATTTTAAACATTTTAATAAACACCTTAAATCAGTATTATTTTTTTTTATATACTCTCTTAGTTGAGAAATTTTGTTTATTAATTATTAATATTTTTTCCTTCGAGATCTTTAGAAAATAATATATGTATATATGTAATACATATCTAAGGCTTAAAAAATGATGAAGCGATTAAATATTGATTCGATTTGATTTTTGTATGAAACGAAATCTATTATGATATTACATTATTTTTGTATACATCACAATTTATACTTCGGTATTATATTATACCACTTTGAACTTTTTTTGCAATCGATTTCAATTCGACGAAATGAGCTGATGAAAGTCGACGAGAGAAGTTTACAAAACAATTTACTTATTCTCCGTTCAAAATAAACCGTCAACGTTTTATTTAAAAAAGAAAAAACGAATTCTTTAAAAAACATTTTCTTTTATGGAATGCCAAAGTCGAAATGTTCAATCAAAGTTTCTTTTAAATATTTTAGCACTTTAGCACGTTTGTATAATTACATTATATTGTAGGTACAATATAGGTATAGGTATAGATATAGGTACCTACTTCCCATGACAAATATCACGGAAACGCTTTTTGTGAGCACTCGGCTTTGATTAATGACGGTGGCCAGTCAATGTTTCAATATAAAAATGTACGTCGAAGCGGATCTCCGTGACAACATTGATCAAAATGTATATATAGGTGCCTATATACCAAGCCACAGTAACGCATCAATAACATTTCGCATATATATATAAAGTATAATACACTCGGTCGGAAAATGATATATTTTTATTCATAATAATATTATGTTTTCGGAATACAGAATAACTATACCAGAGTTATAGATCACATATTGCGTGATTTCATAAAACGCATACGTATTCATATGCATATGAATTTCGACAAATGTGATAAACTGCAGCGGATTTCATAATAACACACACACACACACATATATATATGTGTATGTGTGTTTGAGAGTGTAAGTAACAAATCAATCAAGAAAATAGCAATTGTTGTATAGATTATAAATTTATAAATTATTACTGGCTATTTATTTTATACCGCTTTGTTTGATTACTGTAACATATATAATTATATTCGGTTCAATTGTAAATATAAAATACTTTATTCGTTTTTTAAATTATGACTATTTAAACATAAAGTTTATGACTTTTAAGACATTATACTTATTATATTAAAATATATTTTATTAAAGTTTACGAAAATCACTTAACAAAATAACTATTTACAATAGATATTTTACCTTGTATATAAAATTGTTTGATAATAAGTATTTTTATAGACACCGTATCTTCGATTTCCATACAAGTATCCGCCGAGCAAATATAACATTTTTAATTGAGCGCTATTGTTACGATGTTCTGAATGGTGTTGCGCGAGAGATCCACAACGTTTTAAAAAAATAATAAAATAATATCAAATTATATAATATAGAGGATTACGTTAGTACGACGCGTTATTCCGCCGGTGTTTGAAAAAACGATTGCAATTATCGTAAAAAGACAAGTAGTATTGAAACGGTGTACGTGAAATAAATCCCATTTATAATATTATAAATTAAAATATACTGTGATATATTATATATATATATATATATATATAATTAATATCAATAATGTAACGGTATTTATTGTACATTTGTACCAAACACGGATAACTAATAAAACGTTTTAAGTCATTATCGGTGAAACCGTATCGGTGGCAACTTCAATAACGGTATTTAATATCAAAATGTTGTAAATGTACAGAAAAAAATAAAGTGGATCATGAAGGATATAGTTCTTTTATTCGTCACTTACAAATTATAATAATAAAAATAATTAAGTCTCTTCATCTTGATGTTAAGGTACAGTAAAACATAATACGTAAACATATACAGCACTAAAATAATAAATACAATTTGCTACTTGAGATCATACAGATTTATAATAAATTTAACAATTGTTTCAATGTTATGGTTTTTCTCGTATCAATCAATTTAAAAGAATTATATACAATATTTATTTTTCTAGTAAGCATATAGTATAATATACAAATTATGCAGTTATATTACACGACTTTTACAGTTTGTTGGAATAAACGGGAATGGAAAAGGCTAAATTTTTTCGATGAAAATATACAAAAGCGTACAGTAATCTTATAAAGTGTTTATGCAAGACTAATTTAAATATGTATTATTTTTTTTTAGATCGAAAAAAAAATTATTTTTACAGAATATAGCTTATAACCAGATTTTGTAATTGTTTTTCTAAAACTTAGGTGGTTTTAAAAAATTGTGAAATTTTGAATTGTTAAATTTAATAGAAATCGAGCTTTTATAGTCACGCGTGGCTTTCAGAACGTCCTCATATTTCTAAGAAATATTCAACAATTATTCAAATGTCTCGTGAATAATTCAGACAGCGAATCCTATTTAACCTAAGGGAATTTTAACAGTTTTTATTACGTTGTGTGTATAGATTTATTGCAAAATTGAGCACCTGCAAGTAGGTACTTCATTAAATAATAGTCGCTTTTCTGTTTCCTGGAATGATTTATTAAATTAGCTACAGCAATGTTTTAGTTTTAGTATAAGCGCGAAGTTGATCAGCTTAAGATTTATAGTAAATTTCTCGGAAGTTATCGAAACTTTCGGAAATTGGCGAATAAATTTGAGTAAAATATACAGTGGCTATGACGGTGATACGATTAGTGAGATACAGTTGGAGTGAAGAGACAAGCGCATGTCCTGTGTATAATAATAACATTATTATTATGACTATTATGTATCGCATAAAAATGTTAAATATATAAATACATTAGACATTTTCCAAATGAACGAAATGTTTAAAATTTTCTGCTCCGTTTTTTGATCGAAATACTAAAGAATGTCATGAATATACAATATGTACATAATGTGTGGGCGCATTAAATTATATTTATACGTACAATATAAAGGGCACGAAAATTAATTATAATATAGCAATATTAAACTCGGCAAAAGTTTAGCGCACCAAAACAGGATATTTGCTCCATCGGTTTTGTGTATAACACATTATGTGTAAGTGTGTAACAGCGGCGGTTTAGGTATCTATGTATCCACGGAGTTGTAAATATTTTCCGAGTACACGTTGCATGGTTAAAAAAAAATAACTATACACCTGTAGTCTGTATACGTGAAAATAACACAAAAACCGTAAAGTCATCGGTTATGTAAAATAATATTTAAAGCAGGCCAGAGTTAATGAATTCTGTGAATTATCGGATGCGCATTTGGACGACCGGGAGAACAATATAAAATCGCACGCACTAAAAAAAAAGTAATATAATAAAACCGTATATTATAATAATATTCCATATTATACCGCCGCAGCAGTCTTTAACCCCAAGGTCCCATCACTTGATCGGGTGCCAATATTTCTCTCTATCTCTCTCTTCTCTCACACACACACACACACACACACACACACACACACACACACACACATACACTCACACATACACTCACACATACACAGACGCACACACAATACACACGGATATACGTATTTTTTTAGCCATATGATTTTTACTAGCGGATGATAATATGTGATAAACCGGATACGGTCGTGACGGCGTCGTCGTCGTCGGCGGCTGCAACGGAGGGGAGAAATCGATAGAAAAAACGCGTGTGCGTCGTCCCCTCTGTGTATTTATATATGTATAACAGTATTATGAAGTGTGTGCGTGTGTGATTTTTTTTTTCAGACGGACAATGGACTGCGTTATACATTACATACGAAGAGCTGCGTATATATATATATATATATATAAAATATACACACAAACACGCGTCATATTATACGTATATTTATAAA
This sequence comes from Melanaphis sacchari, assembly GCF_002803265.2. Taxonomy (NCBI): domain Eukaryota; kingdom Metazoa; phylum Arthropoda; class Insecta; order Hemiptera; family Aphididae; genus Melanaphis; species Melanaphis sacchari. Next base: position 352,085 of record NW_020271179.1, read on the forward strand.
TATTAAACTAATTTTTTTTTTCTTCATTTTTTCCGCCAACGTTGTATACGTTATGTATATATATATAGTATAAACCTTTAACGCTCTCGGAATAAATCAGATAAGAATCGCCAACAGTCGCCGAACGCCGGTGCGTCGTATTACATTATTATACGCTGCACTTGCAGCGGTTGGGGGGAAAAAAGAAACATTTTACACCATATGGATTAAAATAACGCTCGACTTCTAGAAAAAAAAAAAAAACACCTCACCACACCACAAATTATAATACAGTACACTTATTCAGGTATATATAGCATATTATACGTCGGGATCGAAATGGACGCGGGTATAATCGCGAGGTTAATATTTTATATTGTGTCATGAATACTTACGATTATGCGAATGAAACGGCAACAGTTTTCGGTGCATATTTTTGCATATTTAGACGTTAATTTTTAAGAGCATGTTTCTTATAACCTTTGGATTTTTTTTTTTTTGCATGTTTGACGATCTTAGCACTTACATTGTAATGTGACGATTAACATGATTTTTTTAATAGAACTAGTGGCTGATATATCCTGTAGTTTAAAGACATTGATTATTCTCGATTTGAATTGGTGTACTGTAACCGCGTGTCGTGAATTTGTGATCACCGATAATAATACTATACTTTGCAAATTCAATGTTAAAAATACATGTTTTTACTGTGCATAATTTCACGTGTCTAATATATTTTTAGATAATTAAAGATCAAGCTCAATAATCGTAAACGTACAACATATTCAGACCTTACAGCGCGCAATCTCAAGCAGACGTTCCTATGTAGACCGCTGTAGTGATATTTTGCACCGGCGTCCATCGTAGGTATTGTTTTAAACACTGTATAATTATTATTATTATTATAAACGTTATTTACATGATAATTTAATTGTATAGTACATTTGTACGACGAGACGAAAACGTTATTTAAGTATCTTATGATAACAGCCTATTATGGTAACAATATTTTATTCACATTTTTATTTGTCGTGTATTATAATAATATAATATTATTTATTACCTATAAATAATATGCATATCATAATTCGTAAAGTTCTACTCGCTTGCGCCAACTACGCCTCTTCGCCAAAGCCGTGACAGGTGAGGGACGTCTTACTGGGGAACGCAAACGTGTAATTAAACCTTATGCAAATATATTATACAGTAATATTCATTATATTGGTACACTGCTTCCTGTTGCAGCCATTTCATTGCGGTTCTATATTCACGATCTATTTGCGAAAACAAGCGAGTAAAAACACGCATAATGGATGAGCACATAATACTATTGTAAATACCTACAACAACAATTTACTCACGACCATGGTTCGCTGGTATACAGGTGTGAAGTATTTTTGGGGATGTGTGATAGGGTGACATTTTAGTTTTAAAATAGACTGCTAAATGTCTAAGTGAGTCAAACTCTTCTATAGGAGTGAAAGTAAAATTCAAGTTCGTCTATACAGGTTTTAAATGTTGTAAAAAACTACAAAATAGATTTACTGAATGCCTACTGAAATTCCTATTCGATTTTATCATGATTTAATTTTTTTTTTTTTTTATATTGAATTATTCTGAGAAATTTCATTTAATAAATACGCATCATTTCTAAAAACTGCAGGCGTATCAATATATTGTGTGTGAAGTGTGTGTGTGGGTAAGGGAGAGGGCTTGAACCATATGCGGAATATTGCTTCATAAGTCCGGTTGTGGGTGTATAAGTATATAATCGATAATATGTGTTACATATACATATTATTATTCCAAAGTAAGATTATAGATACACCTGCCATTGCACGCATTGCAATTATTGCATACAAGTTTGGTTAGAGTATGTATGATGATGTTAATCGATATTGTAGCACGAATAGAGTTGCATAGTGTTATTAAAATACTATAAAGATACAACCGATATCGATCTAAACGACGGTAAATACTATAAATAACGGGTCATTACGCGAAAATGGGTTTACGCGCGAACAGGACGATTGGATAAAATATTTAGAACCTACGTGTAATGTCAATTTCACCCGAATCGATTTTACTTTCATTAAGTTCATTTTTTATGCATACGTACATAAGTCAAACACGCATATTAGTGTTATATGTTATTATTTACATGTAAGTACTTTGATTTATCTTTTTTAATTATTCTTGCGTAATTATAAAAACGTATTTATGCAGCTATGTATTCACCGCATTATGATTTTTTTTTATATCGGCGAGACTATCGTGTAAATCAATATCGAACGCCAAATTGCATACGTATTGTACATTTGTACGTCACATGTGAATATGAGCACATAGATCATATAAAGGTATGTGCCTCTATTTAGTTTTCGTACCTTTTTGTATTATTGAATAAACAAGAACTTATTTGCATCTCATATATCATGTATCCATATAGACGTATTAGATGTGTTACAAACGCAATAAAACATTTAATCTTTGATGAAAAATCTGAAATCGTGTCGATTACACCAACAAATGGTTAGGATATAGATACACACGAGACATATTATAATATTATACATCAATACATCATCATTATTATAAATACTTGACCTTCTATAAGTTCTATATAACTGTTGGCAATTACGTTTTATGTCTATTACGTTTATTGCTGTGCAGTGCTGCATGCATGCATTCAGAAGGCTGTAAGTGTTACGTACCAATCGAGTTGTATCAACACATCTAAGGTAAATTATACCTAGGTTAACGGATAAAATCTCACCAGAAAATTAACGACAGTGTAATGAAAATATCAAACAGCTGGTTAGACATCATTTTTAGTTATGGTGACTCGCAATGAATTCAAATGGAATTACCTGATGGCTGACCGACGAACGTAAATTGTAAACAGTTATTTTTCGACCAGTAAAATGTCGATCTATAATAATTTAGGTTTTGGCTTGTTTATGCGTCCAATCTTAACAATAATGAGAAATCATTGTTTTAAATAATAGTAAAAACGAACAATGGTCGCAAAAATGTTAAGCTAGAATGTTAGGAAAGTGTGAGCGTACAAAAATATGTACAGGCTGCGGTGATTAATTATAAACAAAAAAGTACTAAGTTATTATTCATCGAACTATACGTCAATGACAATATAATATTAATTAGTGTTAAAGAAAAGTTTGCCGTACTGGTAATCAAAACACTTAAAAACATAAAATTGATTGAAATACAAAGATTATACAAAATAATAAAACTCAATACATATTTTGATTACAATATATTTTATTGGATGGAAAACTATAATATTTTATGGACCAATGAGGAAAAAAAAATAAAATATTACTATAATACCGTCGCTGAAGCTTATGAATACTATATGAAGTATGGATTGACTTTGAAAATGATTCCGATAGCAAAGAATTGATGTAACAGTACACTCATGCGTGTTTGAAATTAAAAAGTAATCTTAATTTATTACGATATGCTTAACGCGTTATATTATACACACAGTATTCAATAATAGAATAATATGATGCAATAATGTTACAAGACTACCTACATAAAATATTATACATTATCAGGTATTCGTTTTTTCCATACGATTTAACATGATCGATATTTTTAATATTCAAACCGGATGGAACAACTATCGGAAATACACTAAATACTTACTTATAATATTATATTATACAGTAACAAGTTTTTATCCGCTCAGGAAAATTTTATTTGTACATCTGTGGCGTGTAAAACAGATTTTGACGAAATGTTTAACCAACGCTGTCTAACGTTCAAAATGGCTCCCTCGTGATTTCCACCCCTTATTGGATCAATATTTCACTTTAACCGTTTTAATTTATTGCAAGGGCACTGCTCGACAGATTTCACTAGAACATATAGTGTCTAGTATAAGAAAATACATATAAGTATCATAGTATATTATAATACTTGTTTGAGAACTACATCTGTACATAAATGCACGTGCGAATAGGTCGGAAAATAATAATATTCGTTATATCTACCATAACGCATAATTAAATGCACAAACAAATTAGTTTATCTTGAAAAAAAAACTCATCACCTTATGACTTGTACAGTGATTACGGTTTATCATCATAACCACTGTAAGTAGGTACATTGTAAATCGGCCGTAAATAATTATTGTGTACATCTTTTTATAGTATATATTTAACGCGTTCGTTAAACCTATTTTAATTGGTTTTGAAAACATAAATTATGACGATAATAACAATATCAATTTTTTGGTGTCTCTCGGTACTTTATGGTATTATGTAACGCGAAATTATGTACAAACCGTTAGTGGTGATATTATATTGTAATAATACCCATTATAATATTATATACTCATACACGTAAATACACATTATTTGAGAGACTGTGTACTATGACCTTTAGATTTTTCGACAAAAAAAAATGTACTATATAAAAATAGAGCTCTATAATGATTTTTAAATTGTAATGCCCGCTCCTTGGACCGGTGACAAAACTTGGTTGTATGAAATATATAGGTACGACATACGTATAATAATGTTATAAAATTTAATAACAATGGTAAAGTGGTATATAATATTACAACAGACACGGTATATAATAATGTATAGCAAAACACCTGGTCTCGCCTATGTGCGTATGTACATAAGAATACAAGCTGCAGATATCATTGAACGGATCGACCGTTATGTTCGTGTCCCCTACTAAAAACGCGTCCAACAAAGACGTTTCATTATTATTCGTATTTTTTAGTTTTCACCGCATACAATAATATGATATGTATAGTGTACACACACACACAAATATTATGACTACTGGTTACTGTGCACCGAGCGACGGACGGACGGTTCGACGTCTCCAATGATGTTTAGCGAAAATTTATATATACTTACAACGTTTTATAAATATTTAAACGATTTTTAAAATAATGTTAAGAATGTCGGCTCATGCTACAAATTACAATACACTACAAAAAGTTTTCGTTCGAGTTGAAAATATTTTGAGAACTCGAGTATAAACGTTTCGCTCGATATTATTTATATATATATATAAAAGCGCCACAAGGTCTCAGAGCTATGCGCGAGCTTTAATATTTAACTCAATTTTCAAGCACATTTTTCGGAAATCGTAAAATTGCTCCTCGATTAACGATAAACCTTACACGCTTTCTATTACATTATCTAGATATATAAAAGTCGTCGGAGATGATACGCAATTATATTTCTGGTAGTTAAGTATTTCATGTTTTATTCGTATTATTCTTTTTTTTATGCGTCGAACAATTATAGATCTATTCGGTTAGTAATAAAGTAATTATTGGTGTTTCGATGTTTATAATTGCTTCTCGATTTAAAAATAATAAAACATTTAAAAGTTTGCACTGTCACGTAAATACGAAATAAAAAAAAAAAAATAAAAAAAAAAAATAAACAATTGAGGAACCTAAAAATAACATTAAATTTAATATAATATTATGTAATATTATTACCTATATTATATTATGTTATCATAATCTATTATATTATCAAATTTCTATGTTCTCCTGCATTGTAAAATTGGAGTTATATTTTGTACTAAATATAGTCGTCGGGTAAACGGCGTGGGCTCTCTTATTCAATTGGTATAATATTATATTGTGCATTTATGTATTATTCACTTAATTTGTTTCAAACCGTATAGTTTAGCTCAGATCCGTAATATTTGTAATTTTTTTTTCAATACCGTGGCAAATTCAATTTATCCTAGTTTTGTTGATATAAATAACGCACTGTTATTATTTAATAATTATTCATTTAAAATGTAAGTATAAATAATTAGGTATACACAGGCACATGTCAACTTGACTACTGTGCCCTTCAGCAACAGCAGCATTGCAGCAATATATGTATGTTGTTCTATAATTGCATTGTGATCAATAACAGTGTATAACGATTAAATAAAACAAACATTTTTATGAGTATCGATAAATTGTTAAAATCAATTCTTCGATCTTTCTGAGTATTATTGATATATTATTATGTAATAATAATATTATTACACAAAACGCTTAATGCCTACCATTAAAATATAAAACAATTAACATTATGTTGTATCGTTATAGATCCCCAGCGGAACAAATTATGTTTTTCGTACGCGATGATAATCGTTTTCAGATTTAATATAGTACACGCCTCTTATACATCCGTTCACGTGGCCCACCCAAATAAAGTATCGTAGGTAGTCTCTGTTGTAACCCCGTGACGATTAAAATGTACGTGCCAATTATATCCGGTTTTCAATTTTTTATATTTAAACATACTTTAGGCAATCAATATACTATAATATTCAATAATTAATTTGTAAAATATCTTATCTCAGATGTAATATGGTCATGACTTTTAAGCTTACATAATAATAAAATATACTCAATAATATTAAGAGTATTTTATTGGTATTATACTGTTTATATTGGTAAGTACTGACACCTGTATGTATTTTAGTCTAATTCGATTTCAATTAAAGTTACTACTTACTAGCTTCTTCCAAACGGAATTTCTAGGTGTTATTGTCCTGAATTATATCAAAATATATGTTTAAATTTGAAAAAAATAAGGGAGGCTTTTGGAGTGAAAAAAGTGATAGCGTTCTTTGAAACAATTGAACCCAACTTTAATTTTGGGCCGAACCCCTTCCCTACCAATAACCTCCAATTGATTATCCTTAAACAAATAATTACAATATATGAGTATGTTATAGTACAATTACTTACTATTCTTGAGTCATTAAAGAAAATATGCTCAAATAATAGTAGTTTATTAACTTTGAATATAATTTTAGTTAATTAATATATTTTTAAATTATATTCCGTAGCTATATGCAAAACTTATCATAATAATAAGTTATATATAATATAATTCATATTCAAATTGAATTAGTTTTACAAAATTAAATTTACATAAAAAATGTAGTTCAATAATGTATTTTATAATTAAAAACGTACTTTTCTAATGACATTATTAAAGGAAAGCTTTAGCATTAAAAAGAAAAAAAATAGGAAAGGAGCTTCGTCTCCGTACCGTAATTTAAGCGTTGATGAGAAGACTTGAGCTCTACACAAAAACAAAATTTCGAAGATTTAGTGTCAAATCTTTTTGTCTTAAGGAATTAATTGATTTCGAGAATTGAGATGATCGGCGTAGAACATTCATAATAATAACGTGTACTCACAGCAGCTGATATTGTACTAATACTAATATAATAATTTACCGATACGGTATATAGGTATAACTGGTATACGTATAATGCAATGTATGAACCGAGACGGTGAAGGTGTGTTTATTGTTCCGTATTGAAAAACGAAAACATTAAGGCGGTGGACAAGTAAATGGGATACGCATACGCGTATGTACAATATTATTATCTATACAGTATACACAGAAATATAGAATATATATATATATATATAATATATGTACACATGGTCGTCTGTGGTGCAACGCGTGTACATTCGTTTATTATAATATATTACATTATATGAGGATTTTGTGAGTGGTTAACGAAAACGAAGAAAAAGAAAAAAAGGGCCAAAAATATTTAGACGTTCGGTCGCAAACGAACAAAACCTCTCCACCACCACCACTATCATCACCACCACCGCCAACATTTACTGCACCTATACTTGGTTAACAGTATACCTATGACGTATAGGACAAAGAACTATTGTGCTCGATTCGAGTTTAGAAAACCGAGGAGACCTTATCGTTTGCGCAACAAACGAATCTCAAGCACAAATCGCATAAGCCGTGGCAAAAATATAATTGACGCATTATTCGGGGTACCAACTATCCAGGACATTATATTATCAGAATGATGTGACGTCTGCAGCGACGATATGAAATTAAGTTTACAAACTTTCCGTAGTTTCGATATAATTATTATGCGATTCATATTGGGTCCTACCTACATGCGAAAAACTGTCAATCGGTTTTGGAATTGTGTAAAAAAAAAAGTGGTTTTAAAGTTCCATAGCAATGATTCCCCGAACATGATATTTCGTATACCTACGTATAACAGCTATATTATATCGCCAAGGTCGATTTTCGAACCAAATAAATTGTATTTTATTACCGTTTGTGTCGTTTCGTTTCAATTATTATAAACGTCTATGTAGGTAATAGGTATATACGACTATGTTGCTGTAATGGCGCGTTGCCTGATGAAAACGATAAAATGCATAAACATATGAGAATTTTATTTTAGCCGTGTAACCTAACGCATAATCATTGCATTAAAATCTGATGTTACATATTTAAATACACGTAAAAAAAAAAAAACAGGATCACTAATCAACTGCGAGATTGACATAATTGTTTTAATACAGTAAAAAACAGGTGTTTAGAAATAATTGAAACCAATAAACCTATACCTAAGTAAGTATTGTATAATTTTGATGCATAAGATAATTATAATATTCATATTTTACAGATCGAAGAAGACAAATGTAATTATTCTTTGTATTATATTTAAAGTTAGTGAAGGTGTCAAAAATGAACTATTACGCGAGGTGCGTATAATATTTCAACTATGGTTTATCGCAAAATTGATCTACACAAATACGTATACTGATTCAAAATTAGGGTGTGTAAGTACAGGCAGTATAGCAATAATAAATTGTAGTTGTTAAATGTGTGGATAGGAACGTGATTCTTATGTAATCGTATAGAATATAATATAATATTCTGAGAGTTTCACATTACAGAAGAATACATTACTTCGATCGTAATCGGTTAAACACTGCTACTTCCGGTTTTGAATTAGAATTGCAAAAATTAAATAAGAAAAAAACTTAAATACACAACTGCAATATACCAGATATAATATAGGTACAACTGCAGTGCAACATTTTTTATAAAGGAAATGAATATTTTAGAATTGAAATTTTGAATGAATTGCACATTTTTCTATTCCTTTAATTGTTGCGTGACTTTTAAATGACGTTTATTATGAAATAATATACATCTCTTCAAGTACTGTACTTTAAAAAACTAATTTCCATTATAAATATATATATATATATATATATATGCGCTGCGCTGATAAACTTACACTCTGTATTATAATATTCACTGGTATAGTTTAAATTGGAACATGTTAATTAGTTTTGTCTAGTTTGTAGGTCAATGGGTGCATAAAATTTCATTATATTTTAGCAGCGATACTAAAATACACAATATTGCTGCTGCTCGTGCTGCAAGTTACTTTGAATATTATATTATACATATTATTATTATTATTATTATATAATACCACTACGCGTGTGAGTTGTGGTTATAACATACTTTAAAACAGTGTTATTCAGGATATTTATATACATTACACTTCTATACTACTATCTTGGAAAAACATTGCAGAGCACTGACTCTGAAGCGGGGCACGCTTATAATATAATATAAAATAAACATAAAATATGACTTGAATAATTATTAATTTTTTCTTTTTTTTTAGAATTAAAACTGCATAAAAAGCCAATATAACAATATATATATATGAGTAGGAATCGCCATTAACAATATAATTCGTTAAATAAGGGTAAATTATGGTAAATTAAAATAATCATATTTATTTATTTACTCAGTTTTTTTTTTTTTTATACTTCTAAATTAAGTCTATACTTATGGATAGTCTTCTTTCACTTACAATAAAATATGTTTCAGTCACTTCATCGTATTTAATGATGGAAACACAGTGTGGAAATATCGCAATAAATTAAATTTGCTAATGTACTGTAGTTATGCATTTTTCAGTACATAACGTGGCCTACGTGCGAATTATATAAAACAATATATTCTTCAATAAATATTATTTCGTACCTATATAATAACGCGAATGAATTCAAGTATACAATAACTGGTGAAGAAATCAACAGCTTAAATGATGATTTAATATTGCTGCACGTTTTGGATAAATCATTTTTATTCGATGTGTGTAACAGCGTCGTATATATATATTATGATATATTTTACAATATAAGTTGTACTATGTGCAGAATTGTGATATATTATAATGTTTGAAAGACACTTCAAAGAAAAAGGAAATGCCCGAGTAATCAAATCGTAAATGTTTACATAAATGACACGGAGCAATCTTGCTTGTATTAAGTTTTTTTTTACTTTGCACGCACATTTTACATGTTTTTAGTAATTATATTTAATCAATACCTTAATGGTTTATTTATAGCATATATTATATTTAAATATATGGGCTTTAAAAACAAAATACAAAAATATCGATATTAAATGCTCTATGAACTCAAATTGAATTTAAATACCATGTACTTATCACACCGGTCTTGTAGACATTATAGTTATTTATATTTTTGTGGTCAATAATAATATTATTAAGTATATTAAAATACTAATTATAAATATTAAAATACCTATTGTTGTTCTCTGTACTATTATTTATAGTATAATATATGTTTATATATGTTAATATTATAAATACAAGAACGACACCGAAAAACAATACCAAAACAAATAAATAAATATGTGTAATTAATAAAAACATCAGCGCTCCCCCTCTTTCCTCACTAACAAAACGTAAATGCATTAGAGTTCAACGAGTAAGTGAAGGATTATTATTATGTGTGGGATATGCAAAAGGGTGGATCGACTCATCCCCAACAATCGACTGAAGTGAGACGGCGGCGTTGATAAGACCCTTGTGTGGTTACTCGACCGGATGTATGTTTCGACTGTATCAGCTGCCGTTTATTTATCATACATGTAATATTATCTATCATGTAATCTAATTTCAAAAATCAAAAGTTTTTCTAGGGGCTTTGATTACTGAGAAACTCGTTTTACTTTTCTGTCGAACTTAACAGCAAATTTATATTAATTGATAAAAACAAAACGAAAATGAAATTGATCCTGTTGAGTTGTAATATAAACCTCCCTTTGTTCCAATTTATTCGCGAAACGAGACTTAAATCGTGATGGTGTAATGATACATGGAAAATGAATCAACTATTTTGGTAAGTATCTACATATTGTGGTATTTACAAACATTTCTGCAACCAAAGATTTATTTAATTTTAAAGATTTAGGCCACTATATCACAAGTCAATACCTTGATACTACTTTGGAGTTAATATTTTTATTTCACATTTTAATATTATTAAATGGAGAGTATAATACCGAGTTATCATGCATCAGTAATTATTTTAATTGACGTATTTTATTCATTTTCTTTCTTTTTATATTGGGTGTGAAATATGTTGAAAATATAATCTGTATGTCAGTGGTTCTCAACCTTTTTACGCGCACGACGCATTTCTTATAACTATACAATTCGGAACACTATAATAACAAAATAATGAGAAGCATACAAAAAAAGGCATTTTTATTTTAATTATTATTTTTTATTATTAATATATTATATAATTAAAAATGAATACCTAATAACATTATACACACGAACCATAGTCGCGGCACACCTACAGCCAGTTCGCAGTATACTTGTGTGCCGCTGAACACCGGTTGAGAAACATTGTTGTATGTATTTAGCGGGCGACGTCCAACTATTGTGTAAATGCAATGTTAATATTTAATAGGTACCTACATAAGCTGCGTAGACTTTTATAAGTCATGCATAACTACATATAATTAATGTCAAATATTTAAATGTCTTTATTTGTATTTTTATAATATTAAAACACAATTTTACTATTGTTAAATAATGCAAAATTTAAAAAAAGTTAAAAATTATTTCTGTAAGTAGATAAAGTAACATAGTATAATAATAGGTATAATGTATATAGAGCGAATATAAATAAATGGTTAGATATTTGAATAAATACGCATATTTTATTATTTTATTATAACATTTTTTTTTTCTGTAAGTTCAGTAATGTGTTGCACATTACGTAATTAAAATGTATATACCTCACTAACGTAATTAAAAATGTGCTCAAGTTCCCGAGGGCTTATGTATACATTCATATATAACGAATTCGGAATTGCTGAAGAGCCATGGTAGGTACGGTAGGTATGTATAAGAACTGTTTTAAATATGGTTTAATTATTAGTCTAAATGCTTATAAATTATATAAATAATAAAACATATAGGCATGCTATACGAAGTACGTGCTTAAATAAATCGTCTAGAGTCTAGACCAACCAGACTAACTGATGAAGAAGATATTTCTTTGTTTATTCACGTTTATTTGTGTTTATATTGTAAGTTTATAACTCTATAAAAACATTTGGTATGTTTTTACTGTTAATTATTCGTTTTAATAATGTGTAAGACACGATACGGTATGATAAATAGGTGAGTAATGTGACGTATTATTTCGCATACAGACAAAAGAGATGCGATAAAGCGAGAGCAAAAAATGTAATTTTTATAACTATTTACTTAATAATAATAATTGTTACGGTCATTTAAAAACAGTTGTCCTATGCACCAAATAACAATAAACTTTGAATAAGTATATATTATATTATTATTATTATTATTGTAATTATATTATTGTCTCGTCGTTTGCGAACTAGTGCATAGGGAATAAACTATAATAATGCGAACGGACGTACTGCGCAAACGAAAGCGGTGAAAAGAGGGTGAAAGAGAACGTCGAAAATATTTTTCCGGTTTATTATCGTCGCGTAGCCATCGGTTTTCGGCGTTTAAATAATTTACCGTCATAATATATAGTAGTTTATATTCTACTGCAGCAGTAACATAAGTAGTAGTAGCAGTAGTAGTAGAGCTTTCAGCCTTTAGAGCTGTATACCAATAAAAGGGTCTAAGGCGGTGGCAATAACAGCCCTCCTAACTCGAGCGTGCGTGTGCGCACGCGTGGATGTGGATGTGTGTGTGTGTTTGTCCGTAAAAGACCCCTCTTGGAATGGAGGTATAAAAAAAAAAAAAAAGAAAGAGAAATTTAGCAAGAGAGAGAGAGAGAGAGAGAGAAAGGAAGACTATGACAAAGTGAGCAGTGCGCGTCTCATCCCCGACACAAACTCTCACGCGCACGCACGCAATCTGTATACAGTATTATTATTATTATTATTATTATACGAGCGCTCACACAAAAACCTACCCGTGTAATCGACCACCCTCTATACACACACTAATTGTTGCGCATTTACACATAAATACGGACGCACACACGAGCACACCGACCCCACACAAAAAGCTATCGGTCCCCGCCGCGCCGTGTTGATAGGTCACAGCGACGAGTGTTGGACATTTTACGCCCGCGGCCGGTTAGGCACCACCTATATACATATAATAATACGTTATATGTGTGTGTGTGTGTGTGCATAACTTATACAGTGTCACGAGCAATACATGCATATGCGCAATATATACGTATTATATAATACAGCCCGCAGAGGAAATTCGCTTAATGATTTCTAAAAGGGACTTGTAAGTCCTTCCTCGATTTCTTGTCCCCCTGGATGCGTGCTGTTTAGCCGAGTACGCATCACACGTCGCTGCCCGCCATCTGCACTATTTTTTTTTTATGGATCGATTTAAATTTATACGACTTTCCGTTGACTCATAAATAATACTACGAAGACGTATGATGAATTCAGGGGATGCGAATCGAAAGCGTAAAAAAAATACTCATTCGTTATTTACCACCGTTTACCTTATCAATATATTTATTACAATAAAATAAAACAAATGTGTCACGTCTGCCGGAATGAAAATTTTATTGAAAATCAGTCGTTTTCGAAATGAAATCCAAGATTTTTTCTCTCACTGTTATAAGACTCGAGGTCTTCGATTAGATGCGAGTTTCATTGAGTCCAACGACAACAATAAAGATCAACATGTCATTCTTTGGAGCTTTGCAATCTGCATACACGCAGCCATGCAGGATACAGTAACGAGAGATGTGCAGTTAAAATTACAACAAATATATTTCTGTCATTATTGTATAGTCAAAAACTTAGCAATTGTTATGTTCAATATTTTTATCCAACGTGCTGGATTAGTGGTGGTATATTTTTTTGTAATATATTCGTCTGAGTACAGTACTTATTTATTATTAATTATTCCTACTCATATATTTAATATATTTAACAGACATTCGGTTCATCTATGTAAAGACCAACTATTGACTCTCAATAGAACCTTCATAAGTTTAAGAAATATTAATTTAATATAATATTAATAAACTTGTTTATATTTATAAAATTTTTAATTTGTTTCATTTTCATAAGTAATAATATACCAACAATTTATATAAAATTGACGAAATAATCATGGTAAACAAAAAAACATACCAGGAAAAACTTATTAAATAAGAGATGAAAGAACCCATCCATTGAACTATTGAAGATAATTTCTATTATGCATTTGTGTATATGTTTTTTAGTTATTAATTTAAGAGGTCATGACATCATATTTTACGTTTTAAGCGTTTACAAGAATTACCAGAAATTAATAAAAAGGATAAGTTTTGAAGTATTATTTAGATTAAAATCATAATCTTAAAGAAACTCTCGTTATTACCCAGCAAAAATATTACTTAGGTATAAGTTAGTGTAGAGCTAAATAATAAATAAACTTAACAATAAACAATTGAATAATATTAAATAAGTATTATATAGTAATAATTTCGTTTACTTTTAAGTATTATTTTATTATTTCACTTTCATAACTTATTTTAAATCAATTTTAATTCTTTAAATGTATAACTATATATTTTTTAATTATTTTTACAAGGGTCTCCAAATAATTGGTTATAAATCATATTTAATTACAAATACTTCGTTATGATATTATGATAATTTAATATGCGTTTATAGCTTATATACATATAACTTTTTAGTTTTCTGTTTTCAATCATAACCTAAAATATTGTGTAATATTTAAGTAATTTTTTCTAACGGTTTAGCATTAAATTTTGTTTACAAACCTTAAATTTACTATACTAAAAGTCAGTTTTAATTTATTTCATTTTGATTTTTACCAGGTAATTAACAACATTGTTTTGTTTTGACAATGTCTTCCTATGAAATCAGTCGGTTAAGTTTATATTTTTCTAAATTGCAGTCATTTAACGAACTCTTAACAAGTTTTATTACGATTGGTGGTGTATTGTCCCTACATCTCAGTAATTAAAGGATTAAGGATTTCTGTATCATTGAACAAACAGTATTATATCGACATTCGACACACGATATGAGTATCAAAGTGGTTTACACGCTAGGTAGTGGATATTTACAATTAATACGCTCGAAAGCTTAAATTAAATATTATCTCTGAATTTGTGAGTTGAAATACTTGTAAAGTTGTAAACATACACAAAAGTTAGTTTATTTAAAAGAACATATTTATGTATGTTATCATCATTCAGTAAACTTAAAGTAGAACATGTCAAAATATTTTATTAAGACCAGGGTGCTTACAAATGTCAAATAGATATAATATACATAAATAATTAAGTAAATTTAATGTTTTAAATTAAATTAATTGAAATGAACATATTATGATACACATCATTAAAACATTTCATTTTAAATAAAGTATAATATTGTACAATAAGTACGTATACAATTTTTAATTATTAGTGAAACCGTTCAATTATTTATTGTTAAATAATCTTTACTCACTTAATTTTTCAAATAAATATTTTCTCAAAAAATTTAAGTAAAATAAAATAATCAATATGACAATACCTTTGTGTAATTTGAATAACTTAATAGTTGTCAGTTGATATGATTAATTAAGTATTTGTAATATTATGTTAAATTTGAGAAGTAAAAAATAATGAAAATAATAAATATATATTATCTAGCTAATTGTATTATTATTTAATAAAAATTTTGACCAAATGTACATTGTTATATATGCTTTGTACCTCTGAGAATTAAAAACTAATCTGGATTATTGTAAATAAAATGATATATTAATATACTGTAATAGTCAATATATTTTATATTAAATAATGGATTGAATTCATATGTTTGCCGACTGAAATAATCGAGTGTAGAATTATCACCATCAACTAGTAATATAAATCATTTAAGTCATATAACAATTTACATATATCACCATAGCCTATATGTTAAAAGGGTCTAACAATAGCCACAATATATAATGATTTTTTTATTGTACGACTCACAAATGCGTATACACATATATAATATAGTTTCATATGGTTTGTGGGTATTTTGTGCGAAGAAAAAATTCCATAGGACTACTTGGCACTTAGAATTCAAAAAAGTATACATACATTTGCAATATAATATAGTAAATAGACATGAAACATATTCCGCCATAGTTATAAAATATTTTCTATAGTTCTATGCAGATATTATTCATAGCTATGCTGCGATAATGACACCAGATGCAAATTATTATGTATAGTATTGTAGTGTAAATGAATTATGAGCCCACGATGTAACTGTATTTCTATACTTTATTGTACCTAACGTTGTGTATATTATATATATTTTTAAATACAATACGTGTTTAAAACCTTGATCAATATAGCTATAATTGGCAAATCGATTGATAAATTAATTATTATTAATCATTAACATTTAACAGTGATTTTTTCTTGTGGTTTAACAAACAGGTGATTTTATATTGGAAGGCCATACCCTACATTTTCATTGAGAAATATAATTATTTTTGTACTTTGATCTAAATACGACGGTTATGAAGTTATGATATTTTATTTTTAATAATAAATCAAAACCCGATAGGCGCGTATATTATGTGGTACGTAATCAGTTTCAATTGACATATTATTGCACTATATTAGGAATAAGACTTAAGAGTATAATATCCTATCTTTACATGACTATAAAATGTAAATAAACATGTAGACGGTAATGTGTAAATATTAACATTTTATTGAAATATCGTATTGTTGTAAGTTGAAAAAGTAGACACAGAAAAAATGTTAATTTTATTCAAAGCAGATTCATTTAAAAACTTTTATAAAATATTTTAATGAATCGAGGTTTTATCTTTTTGCATATTTAGTAGAAACTTTGAAAATCATTGTTTGTTTTTTAAATCATATTAAACGATTTTATTTTACTATAAAAGCGGCCATTGAAATAAAATAAAATAAATATAGACATTAATGTGTATTAGTTATTACCATCCAATATTGTTATTGCAGTATTATAATGAATTTATTTATTTATTTATTTATTTAAACTTTACAGACACTAAACCGATTAAATCAGATATTTTACAATTTTTCTACATTTCTACAGTTTTATATATCTAAAATATTTAAAAATAAAAATTAGGATTTCGAAGTACACTTAATAAATGTTACGTTTTGTGGACAATGAAGCTATTTTTAAACGTTGTGAAATAAATACTGCAAATAACATAAAATAAAATTCCTACTTTATAGACTACTATAGCAATTTACTATTTATGTATATATTTATTTGTTAAAATTGAAAAAAGTATATGTTGTTTTGCGTTGGTATTTAAAATAAACAAAAGTTTATTCAGTAATGCACTAGTATTATAGTATTATTGATTAAACGTCTGCACGCGATTTACGAACAATAGGAAACTCAAGTGTTAATAGTTAAACCAATTTTCATCCCTCTAACCGTCTTTGTGTTTAATACCAATGTTTAGTAGGTTCAGTGTTAAAAAACATAAAATGGTTGTTCCGATACTGAGGGGTTATTTGAGCTGAGTGTAGTTTAAAAATGACCGGGTTAATGGATCATCGGGGACCCTCAATATCCCTCCATGACTAGAGACCCTCCATACGTCATATAACTGCTTCTATTAGACATTATTTTTTTTTTTCAAAAAAGCTCCCTTTTCTATTTTAATTCAAGAATCCTGCGTGCTACTAAGCAATTGAAAGTTATTATTATACAAAACACACAAGATTTTATACGTATTAAAAATAATAATATATCTAAATTTTTATTTTCACATTTTAAACATTTAATTTATAGAGTACATATTAACTATAGGTAAAAATACTGAAAATCCATTACGATTTATAACAAATAAAAAAAAAAAAAAATACGAAAACTAAATTAAGTTAAATTATTATACACTTAGAAAATCTTCTGGGTAAATGTTTATCTTACAATATTTAAACAGCGCGATACTCAATCTGTTAAAAAATATCCAGGGGTCCTGCAGCAAAACGATAATTAAAAACAACGTGACAAATAAAACGAGTAGTTGTAAAAAAAAATTATGAATGAAAGTAATAAGCTTGTTATAGTATTTGATGTCAATAGATAGCATTGTAAGTTATAGAAACACTATATTTTTGTTTATAAGTAAATCTATATAATATTAGGACGTTGGACATCATAATATATATTATTACATTTATTTTTACATAGGAGATGGACTGAGTTTGAAGTGCAAAACACTGTTTAAAAGAAAATGTGTTTATTTAATTAAATGTTATAGTCTTGATTTAAAGTTTCTGTATGATAAATAATTTAGTTTTATTAAACCTACATCATTTTGTATTTATATCTTAGTAAAAATTAATTACATTTGTATATTCTATTAAATATTTATGTATATAAATAACTATTATTTTATACAAACACCTTTATAAACATTTTATATTTTTATCTTATCGTATTTACTATAATTATATTTATAAGACACTATAAAATTTAATTTCTGTTTAGAATAAAAATAAAATGTGATTCAGAAAAAAATTATCATTATATTTTATTTATCAGCATTTAATAAATGATAAAGAATTATTGTGCATAAGATTTTTTATTGAATAGTAAGCGATAATTATTTTTTTTTTGGTCATAAAAATATTCTTTAATAAATTAAAAAAGTTCTGTATCTATAATCAACTTCTTACAATGTATTAGTAGACATAAATATTTATTTTTAAATTAGTAAAAGTTTACAATGATGTATTTAAACAGTAGGTATATACGAACAAATTTAAATTTTCACGTTTTATTTACACTAACTCTGAAAGTTACTTTGTATTTGAAGTATTTCCATAGCTTTTATAATTTTTTAATAACAAATCGAGAGTTTACATTTTTTACTTGGTTGCTATGAAATTATACGAATGGGAATTGCAACACAATTTGTATTATTTTACGGAATTGTACTGCACAGCACCTGCACCTAAAATACGCAAAATTTGACTCAAAATAGTAGTAATAATAATAATAATAATAATAAAGTAGAAAAATAAGCTAAATTAATGTGTAATTTATATATTAGTACTACATGTATGTTGTGTTAAGTCGATAATGAATAAAAAATCGGACATATATACATATATTCCCCTTTTTGACAGCTATCACTTGTTGTCATGCCCCGCAAGCCTATTGCTGTAGCAACTTGTGAATATTAAACCCATTTATAAACAGTACGCCAGTACAAACGAAGGGCGGCGGTGGGCGAATAATTAAAAAGTTTTACCGTTTTGACGACCACTGTTCGGAAGCTGGGAGCAGTTTGCAAATATTATTATTATTTCTCTCCACGCTGTTTTTTTCATTCTAATTGCTCGCCGCCATCAAAAGTCTGTTTTAGATTTTGCACTAAAACTTTACCCACAGTCAGTTCCCAAATAAAATTGCAGTTTTCCGTATATTTTTTCTTGCGACAACACGCGCTTAACCGTTCTGTTGTGAAAATATAAAACGCCATACGGTTAAATGAGGGAAAAGCATCAAAACGTCAGGCAGAATACAATAAATAATAGCATCCTTGAGAAAGAATAACACACTCTTGTTGCCTATTTAGGAAATTTGTATTATATTATATAGCTATATAAGAATGACATGGATAATACGGTATAGAACCTTCAATTATTGTCCGATGATGTTATGACAACATTGCAATCGTAACGTTGTTAACCACCTACAGACATATTATACAGTATCTAAAGTAATATAATTTACCTATCGCCGTTGTTTGAACGCTGAAAAGCGATTATATAAATAACGGTAAAACTCGAATTGTATTCCTGAAAAAAGGTCGAAAAAGGTAATATTTAAATAATAATTATCATTATTATATATCAAATAGTTCAATAACAGATAATATATACAAGTAAAAAAAAAAAAAAAAACAGAATCAACAGGAATCAGTAATTATACTATATCAATTATTTTAGTTTCAATCACAGATTTTTTATATTTTATTTATTAAACAATAGTTATGATGAATTTATTGAAATTTAATAAATTATGTCCTACAATATATTACTAAATACAATATACCTCCTTTAGTAATAATATGTTCAATGAGAAATATTTGGCATTGTGGTAACACATTTATTAATGTCTGTATTGTTTCAACGGATATGTATTTATCTATACATAGTAAATAAATATATATTATATGATATGTATGTATTGAAACTGCAGTTTACATGTTTGAAAATTACTAATTTCTTATTTAATTTAATGTACTCTCTGAGCGCAACTGATTATCGTTCTGCAGGGATCAACTCGTATACACCGACATAAATTAGTTGCATAAAACGTCAGAACTGATGAAGGAACCTAACTTTTATTTTAGAGAAATTTTCCTCTCGGGGCTATACTAGTAATGGAATTTCAGGACAAAAAACAAAACAAAGGACGTTCTTCTTCCTACCGGCTTCGGCTATCGCATATTATAGTATAGTCAACAATTTTTTTTTACTTGTACCAAGAAGTTAAAAGTTTGAGCTAATTCGATTTTCAAATATCATTATTTAATTAAAATTGTTTTGAATAATACAACATTTTATTTTGAGCGTGAGCTGTTTTGGCTTCTGGCAATAAGTATACGCCTTACTTATAATATTATATAATTATCATACACGTATTATATTATGTAGATATTGCTGTGCGTATATACGATATATACGTATAATATCATATTTATATAAATATTTGTAAATGTATATTTTACATCTAACGTGTAGGTAATGTTTGTGCGTAATTTAAAATGTTTCACAAATCATTGCACATGCTCATAGAATTAGAATTTATATATTTTACAGTCAACATATTATTACGAATAACGAATTAATTGGCAAGTATTTTATAGATTATAGAGGTATAACTCGTACGAAAATGAGACGTGTTTGACTGTTATTTTTCTGACGTTGATTTAAGTAGATATACCTACTATAGTCGTTTATAAGGACACGTGGTATATTAAATCAATAGCACACACACGATCTCACACTCGCACACACACACGTTCATGCGTTCACTCTCAAATAGTGAGCAGACATTTTACAGCTATACATCATCTAGTCAGATGACCTTCTTTGTTTGGACCATATTTTCGAGATGATTTGTTATGTTTGGTTTAAAAACAAATTCACTATGATATAATTATATAATTTATATATAAATATACTGACTGCTGCAAAAAACTGTCTGCTTAACTCATATCGTTAATTTCTGAATTGGTACAATCATATTGTATGTAATATATTATGAAGACGTTTCGATTTCTTTCCATACACATACGTTGACGAATCGTTATAGTCGCCAACTGTTATTTATAAATATATATATTATATCGCAGCTATGATATACACGCACAGACACAGAGTTATATAACATAATTAAAATATTATCGTGAAAAATAATGTCTAACAAGTAATGAGATTTCTTTTTTCTCGAACATAATAATATTATTTATAGGTATGTTGAAAATATATTTTCATAGAATTTGTGCGATCAGAATCCTTTAGTAGTTTTCCGTTCACGTGTCGTTATTAAAACGTACACGACTCAAGTCTACAATATAAAATATAATATTTATCGTTCACCGTGATGTAGTACACAATATTATCATTAATAAGTGTGGAACACCGGTGGGGTAATTGGACGAACGTATGGATGAGCACGAGGATGAGACTAGATAGTTTTGTCACTAATAATTATTGTCCTAACTCCTAAGTATGCGAATATCGTAATAAATTAATAAATAATATGATATTTTATTTGTCATCAGCAAAATTATAACGGAATATTTTGTTGTACGAGTATTTATATAGAGATATTTAGTAAAATACTAATACTATGTTGTATTGTACAGGTATTTTTAGAACCAAAGCAAAGTTACAATGAACGAATATGTATGTTGTGCACATGTACATTTTCTACAAAAGCCAAAAGGATAAAAATATATAAACGCGCAATACATCTAATAATATTGTTGTTGGCTACCGCAATGACTGGTCCTAGTTATGTGTTTTATTTGGTCGACAAAAAAAAAAAAATAATAATAATTAAATAAATAAATAAATAATAATAATAATAATAATAAACTAAATAAAAAACATTGGATCATGACGATCATATTATAATGTAGATACACGCCCAATCGATACAACAACAGTACAATATTATGCTCAGCAGCAGGTCGGAGGCTACAAATCCGTTTTACGATGTCACGAGCTTGAAGTGTGCGTATATGTGTGTATTATATATATGTATTTGTGTGAAAGATTCTCACGCACACAAACGGACAGAGAGAGAGATAGGACGGAGAACGAGTGAGAGGGAAATAGGTGTGTGTGTGTGTGCGCACGCGCGAGTGTGTATGTGTATATGTGTGCAGATAATTCGTTTTCGTACACATTTTACCAACACCCATTGCCGACTGCCGCACATAATACTTTGAGTAATATTCCATTTATGTGTGAGTGTTTTTTTAATAAATTATATTATACCCTTTCGTAGGCTCATACTTTAGGTATTATCGTTACAATACGTTCGTGCGAAATCTGATTTTTGAAATTTTTAAGTTTACGTGTTTTATAATGTCCATATTTTCAAATCCTCATTTTTTTTTTTTTATACTGTTTGAGGAGTGTCTTGTAGTTACACAAACTTCATTTTTTTAAACGAGAACCACGCTTTTCTATAACTATTAATTTTAATACATCTAAATCGAAATTCAAACGAAAGCAGTTTTTGACTTTTAATCTTTATAAAGATGTGATGATTATAATGATTTGAAAATTAAAAAAAAATATGATAATTAATATGAGCTTACCAAAACGTTTTAATTCATTAATAATTTTCATAAGTACTATTGTAAATATTATATATATTTTAAATTTTATGTAAAACCATTTTTAAGGATTATTACTGTTTGTATATACTATGTATTATTTACATCAATAACGCAGAAACTGTTTGTTTGAATTTTGATTTAGATATATCAAAATTAAAAAAAAAAAAAATCATTTATATTTTTTAATTTATACAATAGATATAAAGATATGGTTCTCGTGTTTAAAAAAGGCTTACAAGATATTCTTTAAAACGGAAAAGAATTGTAATGTTTTCAAATAAGGTCTTTCAGTATTTTTTTTTTCCAAAAACAATAATTTAATAAAATGCTTTACTAAAGGATAAGACCCCTCTCTTCATCCAGCGTCTATATTATTGATGAATCACTTTTTCTTTGTTACCGGAAAATATACACAATATACATACTTATTTTTACACATAAGCATTTTTATTATAATTTTACTATTTTTAATTAGCCGTGTATATTTCTCTGAATCTCCCCCCCCCACTTTCAAAATTTTGCAATTTTTTTTTTATTGTAAAATCAAAATCGATTGCGATCTTATCTACCTCATATTATACGACTACATAGGGAAGTCATACATATCGTGTACATAGGTACACGTAAGATTTGCAGTATGAAATCCATAAGTCATAAAGGAATTAAGCAGAAGTTCTATAAATTACACGAATTTTGAAAATAAATACTGCTAACTTCTTTCAAATGTATTATCAACTATATGTTTTTGTAAATACAAAATTCTTTTACCTGTATAGTTTAAAAATATACTATATTATATTTTTTGCACTATAAAATATTTTTTTTTTAAACCACGTCTTTTACTCATTTTGTAAGTATAGTATTTCATTATATAACTATAAGTAATGACTAATCAGTGTTGTACTGCACCACATTGTAAACAGTTTTAACAATCACGATTTTATAATTATCTGTTGCTGACACGTATATAAAATACTGCAGGTTAGGTAATATAATGACGTTTGTGCATTTAATAATTGGATATTACACTTTATTAATTAGTCAATTTAAATCACACAAACCGAAATTCACAATACAGAAACCATTCAACGCCTATCGAGACTGATTCAAACAGAAAGGCATTCGGTGTGTTTAAATTATAATATTATTATGTACATATGGTTAATGTAATCGTAAAACAACAAAAGTTCCGGGACGAGAATACGCCTTTGAACTTAAAACACGGTAGCATACAATTTCACGTACTGGATGTATGTTAAATATAGCGAGAAGATCACGTCATACACCTTAATAGTTAATATGGATTTCGACATCGAAAGGATTGTGTTGATACTCATTTTAAAATTTATTCATGCTTAAACTTGACCACCGTAAACATAATATAATATTTCAATTCGTGTAAAGCAGTACAATATTATATAAACTACAAAGAATACACAAACAAACACGCGTAACGTCGCGATTTCAAATATCTCATTGTGTTTCATCAGTGGTTTTGTTTGTTGCAGAGGCAGAGGTACGATTATATTTCATTAAATAATTATAACAAGACAATACTATTATAATATAATATGCAACATGTAACTTTACATGCGTACACGTTTTGGTGTTGGATTTTTGGAAATAATAACCCTTAAATCGGTATGACTTCAATGGTATATTCAATAATACTTACACCGTTTAATACGTATACATAATGGCATAGCATAATGCATTGATACAGTGGGTGATTGTGTTTAGACTATTATTATTATATACATTTTTTTTTGTTCATTACGAGCAACTTGAGTGAGCTTAAATTTTTAGTAAACTGGGTTTTATTACATCAAACATAAAATGTAAACCACTTTACTACATCTACAACTTTAATAGAGCACAAACACACTAGAGATGTCACTACATCAGAAAAGTATAGGTACTCAAGCGATGCTCTCGATGAGATAATTAACTTTTTTTTAACACACAATAATCGACAGTGTTGGTGGCAGTGGCTGCAGTGTCTAGAATCACGATTAAAATTAATATAAGTATTATACCCAAGGTGACCAAATTTAAAAAGTTAAAATTAAGTGAATATTATTTTTATAAATAAATAAAATATATAATAACAAATTAACCAACTTTTAATTATTTTGAAACATCAGCTTTCTCAGGTTTTTAATTTTATTAATAATCAACAACCAACAAATGTATATTACCTCTAGGGTTTGAGATGTCATTTAAAATATCATTTATATTTAATAATTCAATTCTTTTTTTTTAGTTTTTCTTACAAATTTTTTTTAATGGGTACTAACTTGTCATCAAATTGATAAATTTACTAAAATTTAAATGTTATTCCATTTGTAATCATTACATAATTTAAAATGAGTACGTTTTTATGTATTTTAGCCATTTCTTTAAGACAGTAGGACATGTATCCAAAAACAAGTACTGTCCTTATAAGTACTTTAAAAGGTAATCAAATTTATTTTCCAACGAATACATGCGTTTATACTTTATAATAATGTTATAAATTTATAATAATAATAATAATAATAACAACAACAAAAACAACAACAATAGCATTGCTGAATGACGCAGTAAGTCAATTTCGAAATTGTATACGTGACCATAATAGCTCTTCACTGAATTGTTAGTATTATAATATATACATTATACATATATAGATACATACTTCGAAAGAAATGTGCGCTTCTTACATATCATATTATTATATTATATTCGCAGTAATAGTTATTTGATAGTGATTTTGTTTTAATAATTTAATTTTGTTATAGGCAATGTGTTGAAATGCTTTTGATTAATAAAATAAAACGAAATCCATGACAGGTATGTGTATAGATAATCCTGGTATCCTAGTATACATATTGTAACAAAAGAAAGAGGTCGTAACACGGAACGTATATCGATGGGTGCAACGACCCGAATCATATACGCGTATATTACTGCTACTACTATTACCACTACTACTGCGGTCTACCACACTACTGTGCTCTCTCGTCGCCAGACAACGAAAATGACACGAAAATTAAACATAATGAATTTGTCTGGTAAACATAAAATGTTGTGGGTAATTGGGCCACTGAAAACAGAAGTGGAACCAGGCTGGTAGGAAATTTAAAAATATTAAAAATGATTACCTATTTTATTTGTGCATTAATTTTTCATTTATATTTTCATATTATAACTACCTATCAATTTTCATTTTGCTATTTTAACTTTGAGATGTTCAAATATATTTTTTGTCTCAACATATTTTAAAATTTCTGGAATCCGACACGAATGGAAAGTATAATACATAAATGCTCTGTTATATATTCTAACAATAAAATAAAATATTGTTTAATTGTTTTTTGTTTTAAAATATAGAAAACTGAAATACCGTGGAATTTCATTACATTATAAAGCATTGTTCACATAATATAGTAGATTGTCTACTGTAAATTAATTTAATTTTTTTATTTTTATTTGTCCAAGTACAAAATTATTTTAACAAAATCGCATTGCTGTAGTGTTTCATTTATATTATGTTTAATAGAAGTTAAAAGGTGTTATGTTTGTGTATACTTATGAATAATCAATAGTGAAAACTATAATACCTATTTCTATGTATAATACTTTATTGTATATTACGTGCCTATATAGTGGATTATCGCTAATATTAATTAATACAATATAGTATATAGGTATCTACTTAGTTATTTTATCATAGACTAGGAGAATAAAATGCAGTAAAATAAAAAAACTAATGATTATTTTTTTGAATATACTTTTAAGTCTCAACTATCAAACTCCTCCCTCCACTTATTTTGATTGTGGCTACTTTGTGTAAAAATACCGTACAAACATTTTGTTATTATTTGTAAGTGAACGATTTTTGATGGCGTATCACACATCCACACTCACTATTAACTTTGTGTAGTATCGGAATCGAGCGTGAATACTTTAGTACTATTTGTTGGGGTTACTTCGTGTAATATTTGTTGTTTGACAGACTTGACTGCATCGTAAATAGATAATCATTGATACGTGTGCGATTACGCAACAACGTAAATCACCCTTTCGCTCATTAGAACTATTATTATAATTGTAACTTTCCTTGCCATCGCTAGAAGACACCACACGAAAGTGACAATTATTGTAATTGTGCAGAGTATATAGACTCAACAGTCTATAATAAAGCACCTATAATAAAAGCTCTTGTTGAATTATTGTCATCGTTGTCGGCACCTGTTCCTCGCGCCCACTGCAGCTTATTTGTGTTCAAGAATGCTCAGTATATAAACGATTACCGATTATTTATTGCCTTACGACGTAAATTTACATAGACAGGCACATAATTATATTATATTTTAATCAGAACATAGAATTACAAATTATATTAATCGTGAGAGTTTTTATAGAGAAAATTTAATAATAAAAATAAATTGTGTTCATGTATTTATGACCAGCTTGACTTTGAAATTAATGTCACACAATTTATGATTATAACTTATATTATTATCGAAAATTTTCGGTAATGAATAATTAAATATTGACTTCAATTTAATCCTGTTCGTTTTCGATCGGAATTAATTTCTATTATATGAACTATATTATCCGTATAGCTTATATTAAAAATTGCGCGGTAGTGTATACATTATTGAAATCATTTAATTTATACGACTTTGATTAGTTTTAAAAAAAAAAAAATATAGTTAAATTTAGTATTTATCGCTGTTGATTATATAGATGTAAATGCGCGTGTATTTTAATCAGTATCTACAAAAAATATATAGTAAAAGTTCTGTTTCAATTCGTTTATTGATCGAAAATAAGAAATTATTTGTATAAATCTAATTTTTGTATAGCATTCTAGAATTTAGATTTTTTACTGAATTAAAAATAATATACGTATGCATCTATATTATAATATTTATATTATGTCTGTATAAAAAAAATTAATATAAATATTTTATACTCATAATATATGGTAAGTAGGTACATTTATATACTTTAAAAACATATGTACATATATTATACTTACATTAATACATTCTATATACAAAATAATAAAATGTGCAATATAATATAATATTGGTCTCAATCTAAAATCCTTAAAATAATTGATATTGAACTTAAATTTCTAGAAAATTGATTTTCTAAGAGACTTGATTTTTGATTGAGAATACCTTTATAACATAGTCGCGTAACAATTAAAATTCATAAATTTGTAACCCAAGTGGAGCGTATTAACAATAGTATACTATTAAATACCCACTACAATTGTATTACATATTACATTATTTGTTAGATTATCCATAACATACATTTTTCTAAGTCATTTAAAACACATTTACTTGAGAATTAACTTGACTTCTTAATCACTGTCCATTGATTTATATATGTATAATATTGACCACGCAACTTAATAGTTTACACCTGTCGTATTATTCACCCACCGAGAACACTGAGCACATAACGTGTTTATAACTTCGAATCAATGACATTCTAACAAAAGTGAGAGAAAATGACTAATAAATAAATGCGAATTGGTCAAAGAAATATTACTAAAGTAGAAATTAAAACATCGACAAGAAAAACTATATAATTTACATAAATCCTCTCGTTGATATTATTATGATTTAATATATATATATATATATATAATGAGAAAACAATTATATATAATTTGGTACTTGAAGACATCAGAAATATGCATCACTGTTAAGACTTATATATTAAAAAATCGGCTATAAATATTATTTTTCTATCGATAGTTAAGGTTTACTATCATGCATATGTATTATAGCTACAGCTATCATGAATATTTACTTGAATATTTTGATAAATCATAGTAACAGAAATTGAGTAAGTTAACACGTAGGTATTTGGAACAATCCACTAAGATCCTATTCTAATAATATATATATTTTACTTGGTATACAAAAGTGTTTATGACTGAACAATAAAAATATCATTTTTAACAAATTTACGGCGGGACTTGTATAATATGAAATAGGATTAACCTTTAAATTAAATTACTTTTATGGTGTTAATTAATTTAATAAATGTATCAGTTACTGTACAAGTACTTATATGGTCTATCACTAAACGACGAGTAAGTATCATATTATAAGTAATAAATAATAAAAATGCTACTTTTGTCAAGTTTTGATAGAAATTCTTTAAAGATATATACAGATTTATCCAAAAAATAAGTTGAATAAGGTATAATATGCCATTTATATAAATATATACAAATAATGGTTGGAACAAACAAACGCAGCACTGTGCTATACGTTCAAGATTATATAAATTCTATCAAAAACAATAGCAAAAGTTACCACTTGGTATTTCAAAACATTTAGTAAACGGAAGACGCTTACATTCCATTGAAAAAAAAAAATAACCATAGGTACAGACGTTTATAGCGCCTGTCATATATTGTCAAGACAGCATGACAAATTATTGTTACGACGACACTAGTCGACCGTCGTTATTTTATTAAATATATTACCATAAACGATAAACCATATTACACGCGTTACTTTCAAAAAACTCGACCATTACGGGTGTTTATACAGAGTTTATAAAAGTGAACTATACGAGATTAAAATAATATTTAATAATCGTTATTATAATATACGGATTTTGTATTTACGGATGCGGAATAATGGGTAAAAGCCGGTTGTCCGGTGAAATGCACATGGCTAAATGTTAAATAACTATATGGACGAGACAGAATTATGTTTAAATATATATATATATATAGTGTTTTATATTATATAGTGAAATTATAGCGTTGAAAATCGTTTTGAACGTATATATTTTGAAGAGACATATATATTGTTATTATACGTATACATTTGTGAGGACACCACAGTCCGTACAATCTGCACCGCTGTGTCGGCTGAGACACTGTAATTGCCAGGAGGGGTCGACCAGATCAAAAAAGAAAAAATGCTCGCCCTTTGTAAGTACGGTGGTAATAAAAACCACCATCACTACGGCACTACCACTACCCTGTGCAAGCCGTATATACCGCTGCGGGAGATTCATTGTACGCGCACGCGTGGCCGATAAATACGATATTTTAACGATGACGATATATTATACAGACTCATAAGCAGAAAATTAGTTCTTTTAGTCGTGCATTTCATAGCCTTCGTTTTTGTATACAAAACATGCGTGATTGTATTATAATAGTACGGCGTATATGTATGAATAAAGTCTCATCACAGCGTCTCTTATTCAAAAATAACATCGATTTATTGTGTCTGTATGTATAAATATTATTGTAAATACATATATATATATATATATATATACATTATACACATGTATATATTATTCATTATTGACCGATTAGTGAATTGGATTTAGGTTAAATGGCTGTTGACTGGTTTATAGTGAATATTAAGGAAAATGTTTCTACATTCCGTATTTAGGAAACATATGTATACCTACAATATACAATATATCAAACAATTTAAACGCACAAATGGTACTTTGGAATCTCTCGTTAAATAGATAATATGATTTATTCACATGAAATGATAGTAATGTTTTATATTATACAATATTATAATTAATGTGATTCAGAAAAATATTTGAGTTAAATGCTAAGTATATTATAAAGATTATAAAAATAGTATGTAAAATAATAGTATGTCATGTAAACTGTGGTTTAAGTGAACTATACATTGTATTTTAATTTTAATTCAAGCATCATAATATTTAGTTGATAAAGGTGAAATTGTTTACCTTGATAATCAACGCAAACATGTAAAACACCATTGAATATAATATTATGATTAAAAATATTTATTAGTTTGATAAATTATATTCAATAAAATAAATATAAATATATAGAATAATTAATCGAAATAAGTTGTATTGTATTTTTACGAGTACATTGGTATGTGTTTAAAAATAATCTTAATTATCTATGTATCTAAGTAAAAATTATTATCCTAGGTTTCTGTTTTGGGTTTTCAACTAAGTAAAAAAATAGTAATGTAAATATTTTTTTGTAATTTAGCTTCAATATTTTGTTAAATAAAATAGTAAAAACACTAAAATGTAAAACCAATTGTATTTTATTGAATATCACAATTTACAATAAAATCTATAACGAAAAAGCAATATTGAAATAAACATAAAATATATTCTACAAGAATGGTGATAGAATTGTTTTCTGTACAAGTTACGACTAGATATATTTTACTTTATGACGGAATTTAAATTTTTGAGACAACTGAATCGTCATAAGTTCATTACCAAAGATTTTAGCGATTCTTATAAAACGTTTTTCAGAAAAATTTGCCGACGGAGAAAAAAAATCCGTAGGCAGAATGTCAAACGATTCATGAAATAGTTTTTCACATCCACATAATGGATATTTTATTTAATGGTTTTAATTTAAAGTATCCTTGAGCTATACCTCTATATTCTGTCAAACAAAATGGGAAACCTAAGAAAAGTTTGACAAAATTTCCATTAAGTCGATCTGGATTAGTATTTTGAGACTATCGTGCTTAATGTTAACAGTGTTTTGACGTTTACCCCGTGAGAAAACAAAAGTTTTGTACACCTATTATTCTAGTCCAATGAAACAACTTGTGCGTCGTGCATGTGTACCCAGTGTATCCACACAATAATAATAATAATAATAATATGTTAACGATGAATTAATAATCAATACTGACATAATACTACAATCATGCATAATATTTACTATTTATGAATTGTATAAAATAATTATACTGAGAGTGTTATTAGTCCAAAGCGAACATAAAAAATCAATACAAATTTACACACATATGTAAACATATAGTTTTTGGTTATACGAATAATTATTAGAGTATGTAAATAAAATATATATGTATATAATATATTGGGGTAGATCAAAGTTTTGAAAATAACGTAAAACGGATGACGGAGAGGTATATTATAAAAAAAAAGATAAGAAAAATGTCTGATTTAGTGGAGTCCTGGTCTCTGTCTCACATTCTATACAATGTGATGGTATGTGTGTGTGTGTCGTATGTTTGTGCTTTTTCTCTTTATCTTTCTTCATTCTGTATATATATTATGGTTCCTGTTTAAAAGAGGGATGACGGTTTTTTTTTTTTTTATCTGCAAAATATACTTGTAAGTAGTAGAAAATGTATACAATAGGCGTGGAAAGGGAAAAGGAGAGAAGAAGTTATGGTCGAATTGACGGTGACGTTGACATTGGCCGGATAACGTATCTAACACAATGAAACTCTATGCAGTATGCACGGCCCAAAAGTTTTCGAAAGCAGAGTTTACAATGATACATGATAATTTAGTTTTTTTTTCTTTCAGGTCAGTCTTCATATATCGTTGTCAAAAACAACGGTTTGGTAGTTACTATTATACAGTGGCTCATCGAAATATCACTTGTCTTGCTGACCTCAAAAACCTCCATAAACTGAATATTAGATGATTGGTTTAAACATACGGTATATGATATTATTATTTTTAATTATATTTTATTAGTCTGTAGTTTGTACTCACATATAATAGGGTTTTGTAATTGGTTATTAGTTATTACTCTTTAAAAACTAATTAGAGTACTGAAAAAGTACTTGTGACATATGAATAACCGCATATTGTTCGATTTGACATCGTCGCGGAATCGCATTTGTTATATAACTATATTATGATGGTCAGAATATGATTCTAAAAATGAATATCATTAAACAAAATTTATTGCAAGTCATAGACGTCACAGTTATTAAACATACAGTTATAGTAAAACGAACAATCTTTATATACTATTAATAAATTAAAAGCGGTTTCGATAAATAAAAAGTTTATTGTCAACACATTATTATAATAATTTTTAGATTTATAAACATTATTAATTATTGATAATTTAAATAATGTATGTTTAACGAAAAGTAAATAAGTAAAATTATGTATTTGTTACTGTAAACAGAATTACTTAATTATTTTTTGCATCCAAGTCCATTGTTGCTGTGGGTTTAATTTAAAACAATTTATTATTTTGTATATTGTATCATGATCTAAATTAGTATAATCGTTTTATACTTAAATCAGTTAAATTACGGTTGTAAATACAATAATAAAATAATGTACTTATATTATTAAAACAATAATACATTACTAATAGTGTCATTTAAAATAAAGAATATTGTGTTGAAATTTTGATAAAAAAATGTAAGATATTTAATTTTGATATAAATATGTAATAATATGGTCAATAATAAATAGTAATAGTAAAATTATAACGAATTATTAAATTATCCCGTTCATAGATTTATTTTGTACATGTTATTTTAACATTGAATAAGTATAAAATTATTATTCAATGAGAAAATATTTTAATTGAGTTTAATGTTTGATATAAATATTATAATGTAATATAGTATGATATTAAAATAATTTTTTATGCAAATAAATGCACGTCAAGTTTTATTTTAATTGATGCAATTGTAATAAATAATAATACAAAACTGCTTATACTTTAATTATAAAATTTAACACACACGATGAAATGCTGACACAAAAAACATTATGCTTATTGTTTATATTTTTTATACTTCATACATGAATTATTTGATAGCGGCATATCAGTAAAGTACATATGTCAACGAAAAAGAAAAATTCATTCATGGTATAACATCTAAAAATAGTAATCTACACGTGAATGATGGCTTATTTGAATTTCTCAAAATGCTTATTTTGTTTCAAAGCTCAGTCAATATTTTTTATAATTAAAATATTTATATAATTTGGCAAGTATTATATTCGTATTTCAAAAAATATAAATGTTAAACTAAAATTTATTAGAATCGACTAAATAGGTTATACTTGTCTAATGGGATGAGTCAGTTTAAAAATATTTTATATTTATACAACTTTATTATGTATGACGTACGTATCAGTTTTATAGTTATGTAAAGCTTAATATATTTCAAAACGCCCATCACACGTAATAGTTTTTTTTATATTTTTGAATAAATATTATTGACTAATATTTTAAACTAAAATTTAGGTATTTAAATCAATTAAAATTAATCACATTTGACATTTATATAATTATGCATTTAAAATTTTCCAATTTATTAGAACTTGGAATAAATAAACTTGATATAAGTATATACAACTATTATTACATCAATAATCAAATAATAAATAATTCCCATGATAAGTGATTTTTTTTTAACTACACTAGCACCCTAATAAAGTATAAACTATCACTATAGAGATATATTATTTATCATTATTCTATTATTAATTTTTGAATTGTTTCTTTTCTTTTAGATTCTGAGTGGAACGTATATTAATTTTACAATAATATATGATATTTTTTAAGTTATTTAAATTATTTTGTCTGTCATCATCTATTACCTTTAGTTGTCAACTATATGAGTAGTTTCTGAGTAGTGGATTAGATTTAGTCGGTTAAGTAAAAATTACCATTTATTTTTTAAAATCATTGGGAAAATAGTACAGAAATATAAGGAATAATTAAAAATGTTCATGCAAAATTAGTTTTAAAAATTTAATTTTTGTAAAGACTTGAAATTGTTGACAAATATATATAATGGTCATTTATAGATATAGTATATATTTTTAAATACCATTTAATACTATTTATAGATGTTTAAACAATTTTTTCAGTAGATACCTATATGATAAAGTTTTTGTTTGTGAATGAAAAGCTTGAAAATTGAATACAAAGTTTCTAATATGTTGTTCTTATAGAATAAAAAAAATATTGATAACATTGGATATTCAAACGTGTTTGCTTAGGTATATGGTATAACAATTTTCATTATTTGATTGTAATTTAAAAAAAAATATTATTCATATCGTCATATTATTACGAGTATTTATTACGAGTACAATTTTATTGACTTATCAGTTAATAATAATTACCATAACTATGTAAATTTATATTACTTATATGAGTCTGTAATAATAAATTTTATAATATAATATATTACCGTTGACACAAAAAAAACTCCCGGCTCCCATGTACTAAAATATGATTTTTTAAGAGACAAAAAAATGTATTAAAAATTCACAAATTTTTTTTATCATAGCCTATTTTTTTTTTGAATCCAGGTATACCAAAATCTCAAAACCTTAAATTTGTTACAGGAGATTTTTTTTGTGTCAGTGACGATAAGCGATTTGTTTTTATTAAAAATTAGTTTTAACTACCCTAATAATTAGTAGAAAAATATGGTATTTATTCATAACCGTGTTTTGTACACTATATGATTAATCATTGAATTTAAATTGAACACATAAATTACAGTAACTTGCTCAATGACAATAGCATAATACCGATATCTACATTATACTATATATTATACGATGAAGTGACTTTTCTGTTTTTTTTTTTTTTTAAGGTTGATTTTATTCAGTTAAAAACTCATTTCTATTATTTATATACTCATTTTGGAATATTTATTGATTGGTTAAATATAATAATTGGATATGACATCATACGCCATTAAAACATCTGCTATTCTGCTGTATAGTGGGTGCGAACCTCTGGATACTTCTTTTATATATTTCATGCAATGCGCTAGAAATTGTCACCCTCGACCCTTTGGAGTATTGATCAACAAAACATCAAAGGCAACGCTTTTCTAACAAGATCGATAAAATCAGTAGTACTTGTGCTATTATTATTGAGGGTCAGATACTAGAAATGTGATAGTGTACTGTGTATAGCGTATGTCGTGTACACGGCACACGGTCATACAGTTCACTCTCAAATTCTCAATGGCCATTAAAGTTTTTATTATCCTTTAGTGTTTTGAATGTTTTGATTTTTATCTAATTAAGTATACATTTTGGAATTGTTTTAAAAATTATTATAAGTAATAATAATTATAATAAACTTTTTGTATAGAGAATGTTAAGCTTGTTATCTTAGTAGTTTTAGTTTTAGTTAAATTAATATGTATCAAAAATAAAGTAAATGATACAACAAGTTATATACGACTTAGTTAATAAAATATAATTTATCTTGAATGTTAGTGTTTTGTTTTGTTTCATGAAGTAAAATGATATATCAAATCTTGAAGTTGTCAACATTTCCATAGATCTGCTTCTGATTTAAAATTCGTTTCATTATTTATAATTTTATTTATTTGACGATTTTCGTATAATTTTGAAGGGTTCAATTACTCAGTTTTGGTATTATAAATATTAATCAAATTAATTTAAAGCAGTTATATTAGGGGTTTGAAAATCTTAAAATATGATATACATACATTATCACATCATTATCGTGAAAATTAGTAATATTTTATAATATATTGTTATAGTGAATAGTATTTTGAGTATTTTTATTGTACTTATATTTTTTTTAATTTATAACTATTATGAATAATGAATTTACCTCATAAATTACCTATTTAGTCTTAAATCTTAATGAATAAAAGATAATGTTAAAGAAATACATTATAATAGTATCTGTAAGAAATTATGATGATTAATATTTTTCTATACAAAACTCTGTAGAAAGACATCTTATTTAAATTTTAATAACAATATAAGAATGATTTAAAAACCTTTAAATATATATACATATACGTACAGTTACATATTACAAGAAGAATTATTTTCTTTGTTGGTCTGATTTATGACTACGTATATTATCATCATATTGTTTAAACAAGTAGCAAAGTAAATTATTTTCTTTTAATTTCAAATAACGCAATAAAGTCACGATCGACAGCGAAATTGAAGCGAAGAAAAGATGGGACTATGGGGCTCGCGGTGTAATAGCAAAGTAATCCTATCGTATACTGAAAAAAAAAATACAGGTAAGTATCGTCTTTTGCACGCGAATTATACAAAATTGGACGATATTTTTTATGACTTACGTTAACACTTGAGAGAATGTACCACGTAGGTATAATGAGAATAAATGTTTGATATACTCGCTGAAAACAATGCAGGTTAGCTCTTCGAACCCATTTATATGCCAATCGCACGTACATCACGTGAGTGATATATCGTTATTATTATTGTTGTTTTATAGTTATCAGGTGGTATACGTCACAACACCCACGCGTAAACGTAAAAAAAAAATATATAAATATAAATCGTAAATGCATTGGACCACCTACTTAGCATCGGTTGTAAAGTGCGTTACGTCATAAGGGTAGGGAGCGTAGGCGACGGTGACGTCACGAGCGCGTTTATGACGTCACGGCAATCATCCCCTTCTATCTTTTGCTCGACGGCGACGATTAAAATTGCCGTCCTCCCACCCTTCCCACATACACGACCACTATTTTGCAGGAATTAGTATACTTTCGCGGGCAGGAGCGACCGCAACCTTCACAGTATGCGCTGCTAAACATATTATAATATTACGAAAAAAAAAAAGCCCGATGTGACGGCCGAGGTCGTCGAAACAAACCGATCGTAGTGACCATAGTTCCGTACGTTATGTATTATTATATCAGTGGATACCGTTTGTACACTCCAATCAAACAGGTATAATATATGTTATATTTAACACGAAATTGGACGTATTAATATACATGTAATATATATACATGTTTTTTTACGTTATAATGATCGTGGCGGTACTGTTCGAATAACTGGCAGCAGCAGCTGCGACGCGGCACCGACTTCACACACGTACGACCGACGGTGGAAAATAATAATAATAATAATAATAATAATAATAATAATAATATGAAATAGATATTGAGGTACGTAATATTAATATTTACTGTGTAAGTACTATGTAATCGACGCCGGAACACGGCGCGAGATGTACAATATAAACAATGGGGATAGAAAGAGAGAAAAACAAATTACACACATTATTACGTAATAAATTATGACGTCGTGTGGACGAGAGCAGTTGCGGGCCGCCGTGAACAATCTGTCAATCGATCGCCAGCGGTGTAGCGTGTCAACGTGCAACACGCTAATCGTTACGCCACCGGACGGTAAGTCAACAACAGCGGTACAGCGGATATGAAGTGTGCGGTTTTTGCCGGCACTGCAGTGGCGTATCATATTTTTATACCGCTGTCGACCGATCCCGTGGCGAATGAACCAGTCAACGGCTGGAAGGGGGCTCGGCGAGGGTCGAGCATTACCACGTGTGCGTTTCAACTGTAGAGTATAACACTTTTTAATGAGATGATTAGAGGTTTTGTCGTCGGGCAAACGTAACCCCCTCTCCTCCCCTATACGCTAAGTATTACGTTTGACGTGTTAATTCCTATGCGTAGAAAAGACAATAGAGATAATTTAAATTGCATTTATATTCCATTATTCATATTTTATAAGATTCATACGATTATGTTTAATAACATCGGTAAATAATATAACAATCAAATATTACTACATCTCAATTTAATATCAACATGTTTTCACATTATTACAAAAATGTAGTATACAATGTTGATTATAGTCTAGAATGATGGTGAATATGTTTTTTTTTTTTAAATATAAATGCAATTAAAAATATAAACGTTTTTGGAAAATAACTAGAACCACCTCTAAGTGGCAAGTGGTGTCCTCCGGGTAATGCTAAATGGTTTTAATTTTTTCAAGATAGTAAAATAGTTTTAGAGAAATTATTGTTATAGCTAGTAAAATATTTCTAAGATAATTTACATAAGTGTAATACAGTAGTAAAATGATTTAAAAGGAATTTAGTATTTAATTTTTCAAGGAGTTCGCATGTGTCCTTTATCGAAATTCTGTAAATATTATAATATATGTATTATTCATATTACACGATGGATATTTTTGGGAAGTGGAGTGAGTTCATGTGTAAAAAGTCAAACACTGATTTCTTGTTACGGGACGAAATACAATTATTTAAAACACGACACGTGCATCATAAATATATAAACGGATGTGTATGTTGTTTCGAGGGGGGGAGTAATATACAGCGAGCCTATATGCATACTTGTTGGACAAGGTCTTATGATTATTTAATTGTATATAGATTAATGGTTATTGATTATTATTATATTATATATACTTTATAATATATTTTGTTGTATGATTATAATTAAATTTATAAATTGTAATAACTTTACTATTTATCTGTATGTTAGTTTGTTACCAATAAATGTTATCAATTCATTAAAGGTACTATTGAACGATTATACTTATAACCACATTCCATCTATTATTGTATGAAAATTTTTTTATTAAATTCATTTTTATTTAAAAAAAGTATTATATATCTATAAGTGTCTATATAGCAATTAAAACAATAGAGTATAATATTTAAATGTTTAAGTACAACAAAAGCAAAGATAAATGAAACTCAATGATATTACATAATAATCTAAGGCCCTGGTTATGAATTGTAATGATTATATGACATAATCAAATCGAATGCTTTTATATTGTATAGTATTTTTCTTAAATTATTATTTTCTTATACTTTTTTTTTCTTTTTAAAGAAATATTAATTTTTTATTATGTTTTAAACTGTTTAATATAATTTCTCTTAGCAGTAATTATAGTGTTTATGATAACAACTAAACCGATTGTTTTAATATTAGTTGTATTTATGAGAATATATTTTTTAAACAAATTCATATTTTTTTTTGGATTCTGAATGGAAGAGAAACCACTTGGTTTTAATAATATATTATTGTTATACCTGCTTAGAAGTAGGTATACGTTTTGGTTTAAGGTTGTTAAGTTTGAATTTAACCACAAAAGTAAAAGTTTAATTTACAAAAAACACAATAAGTTATCAATTAACATATTATACTATTGGTTAAAATAAAATAAAAAACAATCAAAACGTGCTATTTTTTTTTAATGCTTTTCGTGTTATCTATATGATTTTATGGTTAAAAAAATAAAAGTAATATAATTCGTTATATTTGTAAAAAAATTACAATAGTGTGTGAACTTGTATAGTACAGTATGTATTTTTTTGCGTAGTGTAAAAATTCAGACCTCGGGTATTCGTTGTGGACTTCACAACAAGCGCAGTCACGGCCATAATATTATCATCATTATGGGTAATTATGCACTTAGCAAAACACTAGGTCACACACGCCGCGTGCGCTCGTCTAATCATCGGCCCGGGCTTCCCTTTCCTATATTATCTTCTAACGCCACTCTCACTGCAGGGCTTCCTAAAATCGCCGTTGATAGCAGTTATATTATATATTTTTTTTTATCGATGAATGGATACGGAACTTCTCATGAATTATTCACAAATCATTATTACATTGACACGGAAGCATAGGTATTATGCTGAACGTTTTTAAGATTTGTAACGCTTGGTAGATACCTTCTATACAGCGTGTAGGCATATTAAAATATATTATATAAAAATGTCAACAATTTATAAAGAATATAAAACCTTGATTTCATATTTAGTTGAAATCAAATAAAAAAAAAAAAAAAAAAAAAAAAGATATTTTTACCAATCTTTTTATGGCAATAGTAATGCTATGATAATTTACCAAATATTAATTAGTAAACAAGGTGATCCATTTAAGTGTTCTACATGCTCATTATTTCAAAAAGTTTTAACTGTTTTGAAAATATTTTTCAAGTAATTTTATTAAATTTTAAAATAATATAGGTAGGTAACTCTAAAAATATTCTATTTCACAATTTTTATCGTTATAATTTTTTTAAGTTTCTTACTTTTTTGAATAATAACATATATTTTTAGTTTTATATTCAGATTATTTTTCTGAGTATTTCTATCGATTAGTTAATTAGTAATAATTATTTAAAATTTAGATAAGCATGGTGGACCAACCTTCTACTCGTATATAATTACCACTAGTCAGTGCAGACAACTCCACTCATTTAAACTTATTACTTATAAGTTGAAACTAATTAATTATTCGTTTAAAATGACATGATTTTATAGGTATCAAATAACTCAGAAAAATGTTTTGCTGTAAATGTTGAATTATATTTAATATGTATTTATTATTTACATTTACTTTAAATATGTATGTTATAATTCAAAAAAGTTAAAAAATAATCACAGTAAAATTTTTTTTTTTTTTTGAAATGTGGTTTTACGATGGCAAAAATATTTACATAAAAATAATATTAATGTAGACACTGTATAACCCTGTATTTTAATATAATAACCTAACCTATACATGGTGAAAATTTTTGACGACTTGACTCATATTACTTCTTACAAATGAATAATCTTTTTTGTCAGTTTGTTAGGTTATTGCGTACGTTTGAAATATCTATAGCTTAAACCTTAAACAGTATACATGCGTCAGGTAATTGTACACTTTATTCAAATGCGCTGTATAGCAGAAACATTATTATAGTTAAAAGATAATAAATCAAGTGTTCATAAAATGTGGGTTAGAACTATAAATTAAAATATTTTTACACAAACAAAGATAATTGCATATAGTTTTTCATGAATTATAAACATGGTTTAATTTAATATTTAATAAACGTACACCTGATAGATAGTTAATACTATATTATGTAATGAAAAGAATAGAAAATGAAAGTATTATTTTAAATTAGTTACTATGTAGTTCGTTTAGATGAAATGAAAGTTGTTGATATACTTAATGGTCTCTCAATGTCTTCATGACTTTATTAGTTTCTTGATAACGAAAAATTATTTTTTTAGTTTATCAATTTCCAATGTTAAAATAAATATTTGAGGTTTTAAACTTATAAGAATATGTTTTCCATCCATTTATATGTTAGGAAAGGGGGAGGGGAGAAATAGACTGTAATATTTTGCAAAATAATGAGTTATGACTTGCTGTTACAAGCCCGCAACTCATAACTTTGTGAATAACTTATTATTTTCATAGAGACTAGTAAGAAAATAAATTATGATAATTAATTGTTTTAGTCAATAATTTTATGGATGTGAGTGATATGACTAATGAGAAGAAATAAAATATTATATATTTTATACTTATTCACCTATTGGTTAAACAAAACATGCCACACCCGAATGTGTTGTCTCCACTTTCCATTTTAAATGTAAGAATATTATTTATGTTTTCGTATGATTTTTGCGATATTTAAAATTTAAAGCGAGTAATAAGCATTTTTAATTGTATTATTTTATATGCTCATAAATTGCTTAAAAATTGAAATGTAATAAACACCAATGATAAAACATAGATAATGTTCTTATTCCTAAGTTTAACTTATTTTTTACTAAAAAAGAAATATTATAATCACGAGGACATTTAAAAACAATTAATATTTTATTTCTTCTAAAAAAGTTTTATTAATATTTTATTTATCGACTATTATATCAGCGTATTATGAAAAAGTTATCATGTCCACTTCTAGTAGCAGTGGCAGATTTATTTTTTTAATGGAGGGGAGAAATATGACTAAAATGGTCCACGTCAAATGTTTCTTACCTACTAATAAAGTAGTAAACGAAAAAAAACCATATAAATATATGCTAAAAACAGGGAATTAAGGAGGGAGATATATCTTCCTAATTCCCCCACCTCTGTAAATACACCACTATCTAGTGGTATATTTCGCATAATCACATTAAATTGTATGTCTATAATTAATAAGATATTAAAAGACAAGCACTGAAATTTATATTTTATAATGCATCGTTCTCGGGTAAGAATTATTTTTTCACGCAGCATATTTATTGAGTTAATTTATTTACGAGCTATGCTGGTCCAAGTAAAAAATATTTTGTCGTAGCAGTAGGTACAACACGCACATACAGGTAACATGCTACAGGATATTATATGAAAGGCGTATCACTTTAAGTGAAAAAATCGTTTCTGATTTGAGAGCTTTTCTCACTTAAATAATTAAACGACCAAATGCTAATAGGTAAAAAATAACATAGCGATTAATTATGG
Organism: Melanaphis sacchari; assembly: GCF_002803265.2. Taxonomy (NCBI): domain Eukaryota; kingdom Metazoa; phylum Arthropoda; class Insecta; order Hemiptera; family Aphididae; genus Melanaphis; species Melanaphis sacchari. The sequence continues at coordinate 394,954 of NW_020271179.1, forward strand.
AATTGAAAATTATCACACATACGCACGGTTGCACTTTTCTTCTTTATCTTCCGATTAGATTCTCCAATAAAATTTAAGTAATTCCGTTTCCCAAGCCCCTGCAGGATCTTCACCGAAAGTCAATTCTATTAATCAGCGATAGCATATTATACCTCTAAAAACCACTGCCTAAGCTATCTTTTCTGAATACTTAAAAATACCTCGGTCCTACGAATATAGATAAAGAAAAAGACTAGTAGGTGATTGAAAAACCTTCTCTACTTTTATTAATCAAATTTAAATAAATTATTTATTTCCCCGTTCTGTACAAGGAAATTAAAAAAAAAAATCACTAACCGTATAAGACCAGTTGAATTTATACATAAGAGTTTGACCAACAGCTCATAAATGACAAGCGTAGTAACAACGAATTATGATTATTATGTACAATTCATTTTTGTTGTATAGTATATATTTTGGTCGATTATAAATAGTGTTCTGCGACAGTTCTCGTAAAGTTACATACAGACCCAGACACAGGAAGGGAAAGATATATAGTGATAAAAATATATATATGTGCAAATGATGTAAAAAAGTATGTAAGCGTATAATAATGTGAGTTGGAAGCAGCTGAAACTCCCCTCAGATAACTATGAATAATATATATATATATATATATATATATATATATGACACACGATATTCATATACGATTGTACAAGGGAAACTCGAAGTGTGCCAGAAATAATAGAATTTATGTGTAAATAAATGTACAAAATTCTCGCCAAATAGCACCACACATTTAATGTGTTTTAAAACAAGTTCTCATTAAATATATTAAATTTTTTGAATACACGAAATTCGCATTTTTTACAGTAATAAAAAACTAGAAAAAATAATTAACTATCCATAAATAATATTTTCAAGTTACTATTGCCTGAAACAGTAATTTTTTATGATAAACGTTTTACAACGGTCACTGCCTTCAAGGCTATCGATTATTTTGATATTTTTTTTGTAATTTTTATGAATCATCACTTCCAAAAACATCAGTGTACCTAGTTGTAATGTTGTAACTTGCAAAAAAAAATTTTAATGTCATCGATAATTAAATAGTTCATATTAAAAATTTAAATAAATAGATTTATTTTTCATTAATAATTTAATTAATTGATATTGTTAATAAATCATTATTATTATTTAACAACTCAAGTTAAATTATAAGTGCATAAATACAATGTTTTTGATATGATATAAAAAAAAAAAGTATACTTGGCTTTGACTATAAGTATAATATATTTTTTATTATTTTCATGGATAAGGATAACATGAATATTATTCTTTTGTTATTTTAAATGTTATATTTTTAAGCTAAATGTTTATATTTATTACTTACTATTAAACAATTTAAATTTATCCTACGAATAAATAATCGATAATAAACTTTTTGGGGTGACACCATGACGGATTAATTAATCATTTAATTATTCGATTGCATGTTATCAAAGAATAAAATATCAGTTTAGCAATGATATTGTCATGTTACGTTACACAATACTTTATGTCAATCGCTTTATTTTGCTAATAAACTGCACTATTAAGCTTAGCTACTTATAGATAACTTGTTTTTATTTAGTAAGATATTGACATTTTATGATATATCTAATTAATCATATAAATTTAGGTATAATATGATACGTATACGTTTATCGAAAACAAATAATATAATGGTAATGGTATATCTTATAAACGAATACCGTCACACAAAAGTCAATTTTGTTATTTAATATTTTTATTTTTTTTTTTGTTTTCTTTACGTGTGGTCGTATGTTTGAAAAATATCGCATAAAAATTAAACGATTTTTAATGCACATTCGGGAAATCAACATAGTTTTAGATATTAAGTTTCCTTTACTCATCCTTCTTTACACATTATTGGACAAGTACACCCACAGCTCTAGAATTGTAACGAGTTTTAAAACACACGCGTGTATATACCGGTCAAACTACAATACATAATAATAATAATAGTTATAAAACACAGACGATGTTTACCTTATTGGACTTACACACTACGCAGCGGTTCGATGTCCTAGTACGGAGAATATGAAGAGAGGGGCTTAACTGAGGACACGCGCTCTATGAAGGACAACAACCGTTCCTTGAGACCTGAGAGACGAGTGCAACGACTGTTATCGGTGCAAATCCTATAAGGTGCATGGCAGCGTGTAAAAATAAATACCAACAGAAATTGAGGTAGGTTAAGTTTTCCTTCTCGTCTTTAACGGGCTGAACATACATTTTAATGAATGATATCATTTGACTTCGACTTATTGTCGCCAGTCATACCGACATATCAGTAAATATTAAATGTGTTATGTATGGCTATACCTACACAACGAATTGCGTCATTGCATGATGAAAAATATGACCTAATATTATGATTGTATTCATATCAACGCGACGGCGTGGTGTATTGCGATAACGATTTTCATTAGGTTTTATAGACTTGTAAACAAATGAGTTGTGAACTGTAGGTAGTGTTTGGTGTACGAGTAGCATTAATATCAAAAAAACCTTGGAATATACCTAAAAGTACCTAAGTACCCTTATATATGTATTATTTAATAGGGTAGAAACTTTTATTAGTTTAATTTTAAACTATGATACATATTTGCATAATAACAAGAAACTAATAATATATAAGTAAACATAATTACTTTAATTCACTATAAAAATTATTAATAACAATAGACTCATAATAGGATATGATTGACAGAATTTGTAGTTACCGGACATTTATTAATTTTTATTTTCGGAATTAATTTTAATATTAATTGTTAGAAAAAAATTTATGAATTTATGTTTAATAAATAATAATACATAATAGGTGGCTAGTTTTATTAATTTATTTTGACGAACTTATTAGTGAAATTTATTTTTAATCTACAATTACCTACTTCAGTGCAAAATTAAACTAGCACAGCTCAACTAGAAAAATAAAATTATTTTGAATTATTTTTGATACTTTTGTGTTATTCGATTAGGTAATGTTAACAGTTTATATTTTTATAACCACGTAACCTGTTAAAACAAAAAAATCTACGTGTGTTATTTTTTTCATTTAGATTAAAATTTTTTAATTTTTTAATTTAGAATTTATTGATTTAAACAATATGTAATTACTGAATATTATGAACTATTAAGTTAACAATGAAATTGAACTTTATGTTTTCGGTGACTATAATAATATATTACTATGTAGCTCTGACAAAATCGATTAATGTTTTCATAGTATTACATTCTTTGCGTGTACAAATTCACTCCGAATTATAGAAAACATATACATTTTTAATAGCTATTATTTTCTTTAATAGACATTTCACTATAAATATTTACTTAACATTCTTAAAACCAAAACTTTATATTAGCTATTTTTAACAAAATAAATGAATGTTAAAATTAAGAAGTATTGATGTTTCTGATATCTATATTATACATTTATATTAATACAAGTATAGAGATATGCTCGTAAAAAGTATGTACACAAATATATTATATAATATACTCGTTTTTAAAATATTCTTGCTGTGCTTAAGTATTCTTATATTGTAAAGTTGTGTATATAACGTACCCAGGTTTGGTACTGAATTAGAATAGGTAAATAAATAATATAATGTATAATACAATATACTGATCATAATTAACTATCATACAGATTGAAATACCGTTAAAAAATAAAAATTCAACGTACAATCACATATTATAGTGTTATTATATTTAAGTTTGATAAAAAGTCAGTTTACTCTAACATTAAAGCTTTCAACACAAGATTGGTTCTGCTGAACGTAAATTGGCTATGTTACCATCATGTGGCCAAGAAAGTGTGCCAATTTAAAAAATAATAGTGCGCAGTTGTATTTTTTTAACATGCAAAAACTATTGAAAATTTTTGGTTACAATTGGTAAGTTAATGCTAAAGTATACTTATTACTCACTAATACGTATGTTATAGAGGGCTGAGGGCTGATTATGAAATTTGAATATGTTTTGACAGATTTAAATATATAGAAGAAATTAATACTAATCAATGAACTCTTATTATTTGAACTTACTACTAATATAGCTTGAAGTTTACTGATTACTTTATACTAACCTGATAGTTTTTAGTTAGTGATATTGATTAAATAAATGTATATTTATACACATAATATATTGTAAGTGTATATTTGCATGTGTATTAATTATAACCTATTAATTTTGTTTTCGTGTACATTTGAGTGTTTACTCATAATAATATACTTTATATTATTGTGTTTATATGATTTTAATTACACTGCTGATTGTATTTATTTTGATTATCCATTTAGTATATATAATAATATTAACTGTTTAAATTACTTTTAATAATATATATATTATATACCTTATAACTATATAATCCATAATTTATTAATTATTAGTTTACACCAAAAAAAATTACAAGTTTCAACTTCGAAAAGTATAGTAATTATTTCGTATTTTATTTCAGACTTATAAATGAATCAATATAATTATTTTTTTATTATTGTGTTATCATCTAAATTGTTACAAAGTGCTTAAGTCTTGATTTATGACGAAGAAATTTATAACCGATTGAGACTACCATTATTATTATTTATTGTAGTTCATACTTATGATCCCAATGAAAATGCTATTAATGGTATATATTTAGCAGGTTTATGTGTTTTTTCTGACTTGCATAATGTATAAACTATCCGATAGCGTATGTTAGTTTAGAAGGTTAAGAAATAGGTAAACAAATCATTAACTTATTAGTAACCTCCGTAATTTTTGGCGGTCAATAGTAAGGAGTTAAATAAAATAAAATTGTAGAAATAATAATTTTAACTAATTATATACTATATAATATTATAAAGAATGAATGGTAAATTAAATTAAAAACAAAAAAATCAGCAAACTTTTATAAATTTGGATTGATATGCGTGATATATCATTATAGCGGTGTTAGTAGTTTCACAAACTTAGGTGTATTAATTTCATAACAATTTACTTGTAGTAGAAGATTTGTATTGCTTAGTGATAAATATTTTCCACAAAGTCATAAATAGAATTTGATCATAAATTAGTTTGTTAGTAACATTTTTTAAATTGATAAATATTTTTGAAAATATCGAACAATAAAATTCATTTTTATTATAAAAAAACAACTTAAGATGATTTAAAAATTACATTTATACGTAGTTCTGTTGTAACTATTAGTTTTCCCTAAATGTATGTTATTTTTTTTGTATTATTTTAAAATAATTTTTCTCGTTAAAAGAGATTCCGAAAACTTCATACATCTTATGAATATTAATAATATTGTTTTTTCAAGTACCGTTCATTCAACAGTATTATTTTTTACTCAACCAAGGCTATTTTTCAGCCTTATTTGTTTTTATTGCTGTCGAACAAGGTTAATATAATAATTACTCAAGGTTTTTTCGTTCGAACATTATTATCATGCTGTACCGTTGATTTTAGCTAAGTCAACTGTACAGCGAGACGGTGTTCAAATGTAAATATGTTAATTTTTTAGTGGTCGGATTCTTGGATAATATATCAAATGGTTTTAATAAAATGAATTATTACTCTGTAGATAAATTATACTATGCCATTAATGACACATTTGTAAAAACTTAGTATTCTTTTTACAAGGTAACGATGACTAAAATTAAACTGATTTATAATAAACCCGCGCGTATAAATATAATTAATATTTTGCATTAGTAGTATTTTAATAGTGGCATTCGCATTCAATATATAAAGTACAAACATAATACACAGACATTCCAAATTTCAATTAATTCAATTTTCAAGTTATAGATTTTGGTTTAATAATTGATTTTTATAGCTTATTTTAAAGTTTTTATTATTTTGAAAATATATATATGAACAACTAAAGGAATGAAATTCAAAAAAGTTTGCTAAATATAATCGACACAAATTAATTTATGGCTCAAACTATCAAAAAGTTAAAAGCTGTATCAAAAATAATTAACTTTGTTTTTTTATTATTGGAAGTATATAAGAAAATATATTTATTTTATCGTATAATAAACTGTTTAAAATGTATTCACTTTTCAATACAGAATAAAAACATGATAAGATATAAATTCCTATACTTCAACTTTTCTTGATTTGCTTATTTTCAAAATGCAAGTAATAGAATTTTATATTAATGTAAATGTACTAAATAATAATTTTAATGGAAAATATATGTAATATATATATATGTATATTATATACTATAATGTATTTACAAAGATTTAAAATATAGCATTATTTTTAGTACCTATATAATTAGATAAATTATACTAAAAAAGCACACACATTGAACACAATAATTATATAACAATAAAAGAAATAATTTTAAAAAATAAATACAAATAATATTCAATATCAAAGAATGATGATTACCAAATTCTAATTTTCCTCACATTGCAATATATATTTATGTGGTAATAATTAACAAAACCAAATACTTATTAAAAATTAAATTATAATTTAAATTTAAGTATTGAAATGATTAGATTATTATTTAATTATTTTCGATTTGATTTGTTCGTTGGAATTTTATAGCATTATTTGCAGTGTATTTTAGTATCAGTACTTTCTTTGTATTTATATCTAACATTAAGTTCAATGTTTTTGCTATAGATATATTCAGATCTTATGTTGCTTTTGAGAGTTAGATGTGTCATATGTGTGTATGTCAACGTGATAGCCAATTAAAATGTGTTGACACAGTGCGAAGAAAAACCAAATGATTTATATGATGACAAAGGACGCGATCAACGGAGATGATTATTTCTTTCAAATGTCATCCACAATTATTTATACATAGATACAAAATAAAATATTTATTTTGTAACTGTAGCAAGTTATATATTAGTAAGTTCTAAACGAATTTGTATTAAAGTAAAATATATTCGATTTGATAAGTATTATATAATTTATATTAATTTGGATTTAAGTCAATAGATACTTAAGTTAAATAAATTATTTTTTTGGATAGTCTAAGTTAAAATAATTCAACATTTTTAAAGATTTTTGTAACTTATGTTATTTATATTATGTACGGCATGTTTAGTGAATAGTTACCTCAACGGTCAACAACAAATATATATTATGTATAATATATTCAAAAATGTATATATATATATATCATTAAACCACATTATGCGTTCATTTTGTATCAGAAATTAAAATTCTCTTGTCCAACAAGAGAACATGTCGGGGCCCAACGAAAATCGGTTCGTCTGCGTATCATCCCCGCGGGATACTCTGCCATCAAGACCAGTTATACTATGACAAAGTGTTGTGAGAGGATGTTCAGAATAAACAATTATTCCTCTCATTAGATAAAATATATTCTATTATATATAACATTAATTTATAAAATACATTAAATATATATTATATAATCATATAAGCGTATAATATTAAATATTAATGTGCGATGTGCAATAATATGATTTATTTGTAGTATAGAACATTATAAGGTCATAATGTCATACATTATTGAAGAATCATTTTTTTTTCATGATAATTTTTTTTTCTTGAACAGTATTAATTATTATTATATAGCAAATAATTCTTAATTTAGGTGGAATACTGCTAACATTTTAAGATTCTGAGCAGAGCAATGAACGTATTAGTTTTACTAATAATGTATATGAGATGTTTTAAAAAATTATTTTCATATTTTATATATTTATATCTGTTATCAATGATAACTTATCTTCAATTGGAGCAAAAACTTTTTCAATTTTCATTTTCAAGTGTGGGTACTGTTAGAAAATTGGATCTAATTGGTACTTATAGTCTATGGAGTCATAAATAAAAATCGTTATTATTTAAAATAAAACTATTGGGGAAAAAAAAAATTAAATAATGTCATTATATTTATATAAGCTCAAAAGAAAATTTTTTATATTACACTACTTAGAAATGAGTAAAAAAATATCTATGTTGAAAGTATGCACGGTTGTTGTGAAACTTCTTTCTGAGTGATGAATTTTATGCTTTACATAAAAAAATAAAAATATTTAAAACCATAAGCTGTATTTGAGTAAAAAAAAAATTGTTTATTATTTGTACATTTATCTTTCAATTTATTTTTGTTCTTACATTAAAATATTAAATATTACATTTAAATTCACTTTGAAAATATCTATATTTATTTTTTTCTAGTTTGATAAGTTTAATTCTTCGTTTTTTTCATTAATTGAGATGGAATTGGACGACGATTGATTTTGTATAACAGATATTGTTAGCTATATTTTGTTAATTCGAGTAAGAAATATGGTTAAAAATTGGTTATTAAATAAGAGTGTACACTTAAAATGCATTTGTATTTCCGGTTAATATTTTGAATATTACCTCTTGTTTATTATTGATTTTGTGTCCCAGTTTTCTTACTACTATAATACAGCATAGTTTGTATACTAGAGTGATTAAAATGAAAGAAACGAAATTCCTTTTAACAAAATGAAATCCAATAAAAGCATTAAAGTATAATTCCATAAATTATATGTAGGTATTTATTAATAATTGTATTTGTAGTAATTTAAACTGAACTGATTTTAAAACTAAAAATATTAAATAAAGTTATTTACAAAACGTATATAATAACAATTATTTTTGATTTAATATATGTAAAATATGTGTGTAAATATAAGTATAAGTTTTTTATAATTCTCAATTGATTCACAGTAATTTTATACAATATTATTATATTAAGATTATAATTCATGAAAGGTTTATTTTTTATTAATAAATACTGCGATTTTTAAAATTTTAAATCAAGGTCTAAATACATTTAATTTTTATTTAAAAAAAGTTTTTTTATAGCTTACATATATCTGGTATAGTTGAATAAATAACAGTGTAATATTAAGTAAGATCACACTAAGCTGAATATTGGGTTAATATGCTATATTTAGCTTGTGTCTAATTGTTTATATATATAAAATAATTATATTATAAGACTCTTAAAGCATTTTTTCTTACGATTTTTCAAAAACAATACAGATAACAATATAGTTTTATCAGTCAGTGCTATGCCTAGAAATATATTTTTGAGGGATGGTACTAAATTTTATACCTATTTTATAATTTTAGTATGATAAAATAATGTTTTAGTCAGTAATATAAGTTCATTTATAAATATAATTAAAAATTTCAAAATTGTTTTACTTATCTTACTCATGAAAATCAAAAAAATAGCTTAGCACATAAATTAGAATACAATTGAATAAGTCTTGGTAATCATAATAAATTTAAATTATGAAATCTAAACATTTTTATCTTTTAGAGGCTGAAAATCTCCTTTTAATATGAATATATGAATGTGTATGGAATTGTATGTAAATAGTTTTTATAAAATTATAAGTCATTTAACATCATCAAACGTGCTCACTCATACATATTTTAGAAAGTAAAATTTAAATCAATAAAATTATTTTAACTAGACATTTTGTCTAAATTTAATCAACAGTTTTTATTAAAAGAAGAAAGAAAGTCATCTAAATTTTGATTAACAAAAATGAAAACTTTGTAATAAGTGCAACAATAACTATTAAAAATATTATGTTAAGTTCTGTGTTTTGAGTTCTCACTTTTCTTGTAAGTGTAGAGAGCACAAACTTTACTGACATTATTATTAAAGTTAACTAAACTAAATTTAACTTAATTCCTTAAATTTTTTAAGGAACGTTAGATCAGCTGACGTGAAAACGTTATCTACAATCGTGGTAAATTTATCATATTTGTACCTGATAATTTGATTTATTTTTTAGTTATTAATACCTAAACTAAATACTCAATAATTAAAAATAGGTTTATTTTTGGTGTTAGGTAATCTCTAGTAGCCCCAACTACAGAATTAATTTAGTTAGGTAATTATTTAATGTGTATCTATTAAAATTGAAACCAGTAAACACGGTACCTACTACATAAGTAAAATATACTTTATTCGATGGTAATTAACGTATTGTATGAATAAAAACTTATTGGTAATTATTATCATTAGGTATAGATAAAGTTAGAATAACATGGTTAATACCGTAATAGTAACAATAGTCAAAATATTAATAACTACGATGATTTATATATACATAATATATATTGTGTTTCGTGCAGGAGGTCGTTGGACCAGAGCTCTAATGTCTCAGAGTGTAGGTACTCCGTTTAGGAGGTATCTACGACGAATTATTACCGTCAACAAATTATTTTTTTTTTATTACTTTAAAGGATTATAAGAATAATACTATTAAAAAAAAATGTATAATATTTAATATTGGAACTTAGTATATTGGTGTAACGTGTGACGTGCATACGTTATACAAGTCAACGCTCTTTTCCATTCACTGTTCGCATTTTCATTCTTTAAATAAAATTAGGCTCTTCGATTGTACCTACTTCTTTTTGCGTTTCTCTCATACTCTCTGTATTTTTCATTCATTTTATTTTGCAGCGTTGGAGCGAATGTTTAACAAAAAGAAAGAAGTATAGAAAAAGAAAAAATGCCAAACATGAGGGGAAATCGAGGCCAACACACACACACACGCACACTCATACACACACGCCGAGTGCCGCTCGCAGTGATTCCCAAACACGGGTCCCGGTTACTGCAATCGATTTTGGTCCCGATACGCCGCGAACAGGCGGCACTGGACAAAGAGCTCCACCGCTACGCGACCGATGCTCCTAGGTCGATATTACTAAACGATAATGATACGTTAATGGAACGATATTATCCGTCGACCGTCGTAATTCTTTATCGATGAACCCGGCGGCGTAGATATTATACTGTTTTTAAACCATTTTTAATTTTAACATACTGTTTTAAGAACTTGGCGCTTTAATAGTTTTAATACGCCTTTCTTCGTCCAGTGTCCACACATACACAAATATTTACTAAACGCTTAAAGACGTTGAAAAGATTATTGCGTTGATTGCTTATTTTTTAGTTATTTCATTTGTTAGTTTTTTTAAATATAACCATCAGTTTTAACGATTTAATAATTAAATATAGCTATAAAATGATAAAAAAAAAAACACTCCAAGAGGCTTATTTATTATCATTGTGTGGTGGCGTATACACAATTAGAGACTTAACATTTAGGATTGCGATATTTTGGCTACATGGGTTACTCAAACCGATTACTAAAAGCAAGACGGGAAGTGATTTAATACAAAAAAAGACTTACATTTACTTATATACTGTGGAGAAATGTAATCATGTTAGATGAGGTTAGCATTTCTAATTTACTTTGTTGTAATAAGCCTTGGACAATATTGTCTGTGAAATTTCGTTCATATGTTTTGTTATTTTGATGTTCACAGAATATGTATATGTAATCCACTCAACTTCGTTAAAGTAGTAAATTAAAACATAGAATCTTAAGATTTGTCTTTTGGCGAAAAAAAAAAAACTTAAACATTTTATTTTATTTTGTAAGAGGATTTTTGTCTTAATATTTCAATAATATTTTTAATTTTGTTATAATTTTATTTAAATTATATTGATCCACGCTATATTTGTTATATAACATGAAAATACATATTTTGTTAAAATATTATGCTTGAAATAAATAGTTTAATTAAAGCTTTGATTTAAAATGGTGCTTTTAATATTATATTATGATGAAATCATTATTAGTAGATTAGACATCTTAAGAAAAATAAAACAAATGTAAAATAAATGTAATATGATAATTTTTAAATTTTAATATTTTAAATACATGTAGCTCATTTTAATATAAAGATATAAAAAAAAAAAAATACAGAAAATATACTTACTTTTAAATTTGATAATTATAAGTCAATTTACTGTAATATTAAAACTAACAACTCAAAATAGATTCTGCTAAATGTAAATTTGCTGAATATATTGTGGTTAAATTGAGAATTGTATTTACAATTATTTTATATGATGAAACATCTAAAATTAATCTCTTGATAAATTTATTTATCGTACCTATCGTGTATAATATATATAATTTTTTATACCTAATTTAAATGTATTAAAAAAAATTTCCCTCAACAATAAGTTGTCGTAATCGTTAATTTAGAAAAGTATATAATTATAAAATTTATAAACCATTGTGATTTTTGCAAATAGTACTTACTTAATTCTAATGTTTTTGTTTAATTAAAATACCTATTTATTTTATTATTATACAATATTTAACTTTATTTTTCCTCAATTATAATTTATGAATGATCAATAATTAAAAAAATAATAATAAATAAATACAATTTTTAATTCGTTCAAATAATACTAATGTAAATAATATACTTATTTAAAACAAGAATTTTATCTAAGAAAAAAATATCTATTCGATGGCTGCAGTAAGTACTGGAGGTGTAACATTCGATAATTTTGGTTTAAACGAGTCGTATAAAAGTTGAGTAGTATGTTATTACATTAAATATGTATTATATAACATAATAGAGTATGACCATTGTTTTTTGATTTTTGCACCGTTCATAAGTCATAACATTGCGTTTTTGTCTTTCACCCCGTCATATTCGCACCCTATAAGCTTTACCCATTATAACACCATTGTTGACAATACAATATAATACCATTGCAGATTTAGTGCTTACAGTTTACACGCTGTATGTTATGTGTGAATACTCGGTGCACAAGAATAATTGAAGTGTCTATAATGTTAAATAATTTATTTTATGTTCGTATGTTATATTGTGTCGTAGGTACTGAGCAACCGAGGATTTATTTGGATTTATAAACCCATATTGTGTACACGGCACAGTATACACGTCATGTTATAGTTAAATATAATAAATTACCTACTCTAAATAGTGATCATAATAAAGTCGTATGGCTCATACGAAACTGTGAATCCTATAATAACAGTAATATTTTAAAAATACGTGATACAATGATATTATGTATATTGTTAATTGTTTGCACCTATCAAATTTTCAAATTTTTTTCTTCATTCGTACACAACTAAGGCGGAAATCACAATAGTATTACTTTTCCCTTAGTTGCATCGTTTATTGTATCAATTTTTACTATAATAACCAAGGACAAATAAACAAAATAATCGTGACAAAAATACGTGTAATGTAGTAGCCGAAGCATACATCTAAAATGTATATACATTTGATATAATATAGTTAAAATATGAAAAATCCAACAATAGAAAAAGTGGATCCGTTTTGTTGTGATTCCCAACATAAACGACTGTTAACTTCTGTACCGGCTGAGAAGTCCATCATATATCTTCCCGGACTAGCTCGATAGAACACCATCCATGGATTCTCATTATTATTTCATGAGATGGCCATGCTGCCAGTGATTCCACCAGGGACCAAACATCAGCCCTTTGGAAATGATAAAGGTAGACGATTGGGAGCGGTCTTCCAAGAAGCTTTTCTGTACTAACTTTTGTTGGTCCTCTTTGTAGGCCTGTGACTAATTTACCAATTTTTTTTTGTAACATTACCAACTAGATCAAGTTGACTGATATCAGTCATCTATTGTACACCTCGAGAACAAGATTTTGGTTGCCTAATTATTGAAGAACTTATTAATCACAATTATTATGATGTATTTAGTTCACATTATAAGTTACAGTTAATTTAGCGTGAGATAAAGGGTTAAAATATTTGTTCCTGTGTACCTTAAAAATCTGAGATAGTCAACTTATATAGCTAATTTGTATAAATAATTTAAAAGTTAAATTACTTATTGTCATTAAGTATTCAAATAGTTATTTAAGTCTTAAAGTTCAAGCAAGTTATGGCTAGAAGGGAATAATATATTTACAAAGTAGGTGGATATGTATGAAGACAAATAATTTACTATAATATTATATTAATAATTAGTTGTGCATAATATAATATTTTAATAAACGTTCTACATAATAATATCATTTTACTTTCTAAAAATCTTTATAGTAGACTTAAAAGAAAATGGTTTCGTGATTTTCTAACTCAATTCTCTGACGTACCAATCCCAAGCCAAGTGTTACTAATAGCTAATGGTTGGCTTCTTAATCGCGGATATATTTTTATTGCCTATACCTCTCTTACGTATACTTATTGTGTTTGTCGTATAAATTGTATACTTCTTTTAAAATACAAAAAAAAAAAAAAAATAATAATAAAACTATACTCGTGATTCACAAATATAAGTGATATTTTCGTCAGAATTTTCGTATGATCGTTGTGTCTTGTGTTTATTTGTTTTACGTACCTACACATTCACTTTCTGTTTTTAATAACACCGTCTTGAGTCTTCGCATTTACATACTGTTGTGCAGCACGATCAACGATGTAATATCGGCAATGGATCTTCGTTTCGCTTTGCCATTTGTATGTGCGCATTAGATAAATGATAGTGTTGGGTAATGGATGGCGAACGAGTTTTGATCAGCGCCGTTTCTTTACAATATGTTTTCCGAGGATTACGTGCCATCAAGGTGGGATTCACAAATTCTGTTTTATTATTCACAAGTTCTTTTGTTGGTATAAATAACTTCATATGCTTAGAAGAAAAATATTTAATATTATTATTTATTGTATTCCCATATTATAATGTGAGTAGGTTGGGAAAATTCAATGAATATTTAGGTAAAATAATTGCGTATAATAATGCCGTAATATGATTAAAAACAAGAAAAAATAGGATGGAATATGTTTTTACTTTTTAGTATAACACTATAATATTTTATAAAATATATAAAATATTATTTCAGAATATTGTCGGTATTTTGTAAAAAGAAATGATACATCAAAATATAGACTTATAGGTGTAATGTAGATACTTATAATTTTATTATAACGCGCGAATGTGCGTCCGATATTGCTGTACCACGTAATTCGCGGCGCAGCCGATCCGCAAACGTTGTCACCATTGTCACTATTGTCTGACGCACGTCATAAGTTATTAAACAAGTGTATCGATCACCTAAGTGCTGGTTTTGAATAAAATCACAGCGTCTGCTAGATAATTTGGCAAAAATCATCGTTAAATAAAATTTATATTTGTTAAAATATGAAATGTGTGTATAATTGCATTGCTATAAATACTGTCTGATAGCTATACTTTTATTAATCAGTAATTATACATTCAAAGTACAAAGCCTAGTACTTGTAAATTATAATATTACGAATAGAATATTATAAAAACCGACAGATTCAATTTACTAGTAGATGATTATAGGGTGGCTGGGTGGCACAATTACAACGATATTTTAAGAGAATTTGGTAGTAAGCTTTTCCGTTTGGTTTATTTATTTAGTATCTAATAATTAAAAATTACTGTATCTGGAAATGTCTAAATGCACAAAGCTGTCATCATTTTATCAAGATTATTTTTTTTATACTGCTCGTTGGCAAATAGTAGTTACAGCCGCGAAGTGTCGTTGAGCTATATTTCTCGAAAAAAGATAGTTTTTGTTCATATTATTAATAATAATTGCAATTGCAACTATAGTCTACAGTTATAATTACTAACTAGGATTTAGATATACTTACATATTACAATTGATTTTTCTGACATCTCTGATTTTATTGATTTTGTATACAAAAAGCGTTTAGCTTCAGACTTAAAGTATTAAACAATTTCACGGATTATACTATATTTCATAAGTAAACAGTTAACTATAGTTTCATATTGCCCGACTTTCATAGTGATCACGTACACATTATAGAATTCTGAGTATCAATTTTCTAGGTAAGTGCAAAATATCTTTAATATAAACTAATTGTATTTTATCCTATAAATATTTTTAGCTTATAGCTCGTATAAATCGATCCATATTTTTTTATTTTTATATTTAAATTTATAAGACGCTAAATTTTATGCTGTGTTATAATATTTGTAGGTTATTTACTCTAAACAATTTTGATAAGCCAATCGATTTAATCAAACAAATAAAAATAATACCCGTATCGATCTCAGGCATCAATAAATGTATAATATAACTAACAAGTGTTAGTTGTTATTATATATAATACATAAATTTAATTAAGTATAATACATATTTATTATTAAACAGATAATATGTTTATTTGTCTTATATTTCTTCTATTATGTTTTTCGTGAACAATTAATAAATAGACACAATACATTAAATTGCTGGCGAAGTAAATATTCGATATTTATGTATAAAAATAATACTTTTTCACTTTGTAATAATAGTATGTAGAACTAAAACTGTTGAATTTATAAAGAAATTGACTTGTCTTATTTCCACAAATGAATGAAAGATAAAAAAATAAAAAAAAAAAATAAAAAACCATTGGATATATGAATTGCATAGTAAAAATATTGAATTTGTGAATCGCGACAATTATTTATGATTAATATACGTCATGACTTGTTTAAATGTTTGTAATCGATGATTGGGTTATTGAAATAAAAACTAAATGAAATTTTTATGGAGTTTTAAATAATCGTGGGGCATATGACACCTTTCTGACAAAAAAATACAATTATTGTTTTAGTGAAACTGTGGAAAATTGGAGTTTAATTTTTATAAATCTCTTGAGTTTTATCTATACGCTAACTATTTATTTTGTTTTTATCCAATCATACTTTTTTTACTTTATGATGTGATCAATTTTACCTATTGTAGTATGATAATAATATAATATTAAGTTTTATCTCTCCCTCCTGATTCGTTATTTTTAAAAATAAAAATCTGTTTAATTATGGTTATTGTTCTAAAGTATTAAATTATAGTGCGAAATACATTTATTAATTTTCTTGTCGATTTCTATATAATTGAATAATATAAAATAAAAACTTGAACTGTAAAATAGGCGGCTATTACAGTATTTGATGATTATTCATCATTAAATGCTATATTCTCCAATTATAATTTTAAATTAGGTATTAAGTATTAATTTTTACGGTGAAGTACGATTCCATTACATAATATTATAATATTCTTATTTGGATTCTGGCTGTAACACATAGTTAATTGGCTAATAATAAAACTCGTAAAGGCAGAAGCAGTTAAATCACACTTGAATAATTAACAATAAAACAAATTACAAATCTAAGTAGCTTCATTAACTTAAAATATTATTACAGTATCATATTATTATGGAGATACAAGATGTTAGTATCACAAATTTTAATAATTTTTAAACAATGTATTGTGCGAACATTTATACAATTTAAAGCACAAAACGATTTGTAATAATATATTATGCCTCATTAAAAATACACATTTTGTTTATGAACGTTTTCGGAATGGCAACGTTGCATTTAAAATTATGCGGAATCGAGTATGTATATCAATGGCTATTAAAATCTACACGATTCTGCAAATTTACAGAATCGTGTTGCAGCCAATTTTTATTTACTTTGTTTTAATGACCACACAAATTTCAATATTATCGATATACTATAAAAGCGTGATTTTGAAGGATTTTATTATTGTCTGCGGTACTTAATCTTAACAGAAGGATTAACTGAAGCTAAATGTAAAAAGAATGGGTATATCAATACAAAATAAACGTTATTTTAGTGAAATAATTAATTATATTTTTGAACTACATAATCTTTTTCATGAATTCACAACAATTATGTTTTTGAGTTAGATATAACTGAGGTCCAAAAAATTTTTATAGGAAGCTAGGTAAAAAAATGTTTTTAGTATTACTTATATCGTTATAATTTAATATTTTAGTGACAAATACTTTTATTCGGTGAAAAAAGAATCTATAAATGATCATAATCACTTAAAATGGGAATTGATAATACTATTATACAAATCGATAAAAAAAACGCTGTAATTATTGGCATAATTATTTACATAAAACAATTATTGTATATCGTGCAATTTAAAACAACTGTTTACTATAATAATGTTGTGTCAGAGTCAGATAAATTATTGTAAAATTGTAATTATTTTATGAATTATATATTTAAGATTCAAATTAAATGTTATCCCCTACACACATTATACACTGCTAATTTTAATTATTGCATCTAGAATAATTTTACTATTTTTTTGTGTACTTGGTTTTACTTTTATTTCATAATAATTAATATTCTGATTTATTGTAACTTGTAAGAAAAAATAAAAATAATTTGTAGAATTTGTTTTCTTAAGAATTTCGAGTTGTAATTTTTTCCATTTTTAACAAGTTATATTATAAATTTGTTTAAAGTTCATACCATAAAACGAAAGAATTAAAAATAAACTAGAAAATATACTTTCATACATCAATAAACTATACTAAGTAATTAATTTTTTGGTGCAAAATACACTTTAATTAATTTATATGGCAGTTTTAGTTTCCCCTAGAATTAAAGATTATTATCAATCAATCTTTTTGTCTATACATTTTTGGTTATATTATTAGTGTTAAATAGTATATAATTTAAATTGTGTTAAATAATGTTGTGTATAACATTAATGATTGATTATAAATAAAATATGTTCTTTTAGTAAGCTAAGTACATAATGTACATAAATATATTTAATATTAACATATAATTTTTACTTCGAAATAATTATTGTAATAAATAATAATTATAGATGAATCAACATCAATGTGTTTAAATTTAAAAATAATGTTTGTAAGTAGGTATTATGTTTTTATTTAATTCAGTATCAATCTATTATATTGAACTAATATAATAGATAGATAGTGAGCTAAATTTAAATTCCATAAAATATTAAGAGTCTCAGACTTAGTTATTTAAAAAAGGTCTAAAGGGAAAAATTCCAGTAAAAATTAAAGTTTGTAAAGGAATTATATTATTAATTGGTTTTTAGTGTTTAAAATTTAAGTCTTCAATATTTTAAATCTAAGCTGTTTGATTCGTAACGTTGTTTAAAATTTATAATATTAGATTCCAAATTTATTTTTATGTCTTTTGTTTTTTAGATATTTTTATTATTTTTTTGTTTAATGATTTTACTATGCCTTGTCATTTTTCTGGTTTTTAAAAATATTTTAAAAAACTTATCTTGTTTTAGTTTTATTTTTTTAGTGATATAAATACGATTTTCTTTAGTTCGTTTTAAATTTTCATTTATCTAATTTTACATAATTTTTACCATTTTTTTAGAAATAGCTTACTAAAATTTTTTATTCTTGTTTAGAATTTTATTTAAAAAACCAGTACAGTAAATTATACAGAATTAATAATAACCGTGAGAAGTTACATTAGATATTTTGAACAAAAAAAATAAAAAAAAAATAGATTTGGTGTAATTGAATTTAAAAACAAGCCACTGATTCGAGTTTTATTGATTCATCAGTTAGATAACAAATATTTATTGTATACACGTAGGTGTAGTGAGGCAACCAATGAGGGTTTAAACGATATATTTTTATAGCATTTTACTAACGATCATAATTTAATAGTCTTATTTAACAAGTAAGTACGCTTTAACGTGTATATTAGGTGTATTTAGCATTTTTAGAACAACTGAATTTTCTGAGTTCATATTAGTGTTATTTATCAATTATATTTATATGATGCCTATTAATTATATAATTTCAAGTACTTAAGATATATTTTTCTTCCATTGTAAAGTAAACTGCATGTTAATTTTTTTTTATATCAATAGTTTTTTCGATCGGAACTTATAAAATACTAGTGATGAAAATTATAATCTAATAATCTTAAGCTTCACATATTTTTCTGTTTTTTTCTTAATTGGAATATATGTTTTTTTGAATACATGTTTTTTTTTTTTTAACCTTAAGTTAAAACATTTTTCACATTACAATAATTTCTTTACTACGCTCTCTGTTTATTTTATTTTACTTTTGAAGGAATTCAAAGGAAATACGATAAAAAAGTTCAATTCATTTGGTATTACATTGTGAAGGTAGATTTCTTATTGATATTAATTTATTTTATTAATTTACATATTTAAATCATATAATATTATTTAACCAATTTTGAATATACTAGAGTTTTAATAAAATATAATATTGATTCGATTTATTTTTTATACTTGTGTTCATATCATATAGCCTATATATTTGCAGCATATATGCACATCATATGTGTATTATAAGTATTTTTACTACATTTTGAACATTATCTTTTTTTGAAAGTCTATACATTTTTACGAAACCGTCTGTGACGAACAAATATCGTTGGCTCTACGCGTAATACTTAAAAGGTATAATATTCATTGCTAACTGTTTGTTTCCTGACGAAGGAGCTTAGTAAACCGTTTAGCCTCCGTGACGATTTTAGTTTTTTTTCTTATAATCCTAAATACCTATCTCACAAACGGAAACAAGTATAATATACTACACTCGCAAATACAGGTATAAATAGGTATACATATATAACAAAAACAAATTAAAAAAAAAAAAAAAGTATTTTAAAAATATAAATTACCAATATAGGTATTTCATTAACTACACTTTTTGCATTAATGTAAAGTATTATGGCGCACGTATTGTAAGTTGTAACCACAAGGCGTGTCCAGAAAATAAAAGTAATTACTTTGAATAATAAATGTATTTTTGTAAAAAAAAAAAAAAAAAATGTATGGATTAAGCGATATGAAGTAACAAGAAGACTTCACACAACTAACCATGTAATTATTGATCTCAAGAATGTCTGCTAACAAAATTGTTTCCAGTCTTATAATATATAAAATGTATAATATAGTAAATTTAATACTATATATTATATAGTATTAAATTGTTGTCTAACTCTGTTTAAACTTAAAACTTTATATTATTATGGGAAAATTATATACTCATTAATATTTTAAATGTTAAAACATAATAACAATTAAAAAATATAATAAAATAGTTCATATTTATATTCATAACAATATACATTATGGTATAATGATATTTATTAAATATTTATAAATAATAAATATACAAGATATAAATCATAAATTGTTATTTACATTTACTAAATAATTTCTATTTAAATCATGCAATATTTATATTTTGATAATTAAATTGTAATGTATTATTTTAATTATATTTTTCCAAACGTTACATTGAATAATAATAATTCTCATAAAATATTTAACTGTAGTAGTTACTGTAAATATACGATTAATAACGTTTTGTTATGATTAAAATATAAAGTAATTTAATTCAGAAAGCTGTTAAAATTTTACTCATAACTTATACAATTTCTATTATCCAAAACATCAAATTGTTTTTTCTTGCCGTCTTTCATGATTATTTCCCTTTTTAGAAGTTATTCTAAAACTTTCTGGATTTAAAATAATGAATAGTAAATTAAATACAAAAAAAAAAAAAGGTAAAATAGTAAAGAAAAATTGTTAGCTTCATTTTTAAAATTTCTTATATAAATATCTTATTATTTGCTTATATTGTTATAAGTTATATGGGAAGTTAAATTAATTTTTGCTGAAAACATAAAATTGATTATATTATGAATTATTATTATTATTATAGTATCATTAATTTTTGAAAATGCCATTGTGTATAGTAAAATTTAATAATAGGTATTATAAAAATTTCCAATATGCACGAATAATGTTTTAGAATTATAATTAAATAGCTATAATATTCTTTGTTTAAGTTTTTAGTTTATACCTCAAAACAAATATTTCATCATAATTAAATAAAAAAATTTAAAACGGTCAAAATTTTAAACATCTATAAATAGCACAAAAATAGACTTAATATTTTAAAAATTATGTTATATCCAGTTAATACTAATATAAATAATTATTTAAAAATTTTCTACGGTATTTTTTTTTTGAGTTACATCAAAAAAAATAAAATCGATTTTGTTTTAATTAGGCTCAATTCTCTATCAGAAACAACTTTCAAAGTAATTTTTTAACATAAATTGTTTACACATACACATAAAAATTATCATTGTAAAAAAAGATGGTGCGAAGAATTATCCATGGGGGGAGGAGGTGTCAAAGTAATAAAAATGCCACCTACTTAATTACTCATTTTACCAACTTGAATTTAATGAGATAGTCTTGTATTTACATTGTTATGTATTAATATTTAATAGTTAACATTAAAACAAGATTATATAATAAGTTAATACACATTTTTATTGATATACTTTTTAAACTAATATTTATGACAAATAAAAATTAAATTAAATTTATTTCAAAAAAACTTTCTTAGTTAACAAAAAATCCTATTAAAATTAAAATTTTTAAGTATCTATTTAATGTATTTTAATTTATAGTTCACACTTCTATAGATATATAAACAAAATAAATAATTAAATTTTGATCCGACGTTATTTTAATGCCGCTTAGTTGATTATAAGATCTTCTAAATTTAAGTTATTAACTATATCTTTGGCTGAGTTTAAAATCATGAGGTCATCCAGTCTATTTGCTGCCATGAAGGTAGAATCCATAAGCTTTTTTGACATCTTCAATTGCAAATTTATTTTTTATTAGTATGCTTAATATTTTTTATTATTAGCAGATTTATTAACTAATGTTTTCAATATCTACCTCTTTAAATTCTCTCCTATTATATGTTTGTAAATTAAATACTGCTGGTGTAGAGAACTACATTCAACTTTTTTTTGTGAATTTTGTTGTTTGTGAAACCTATTAAATTTTTGCATTAGAATCAACATTACGTTTTTCAGCGAATATTTTAACACTAGTTGTAATATTATTTGAGACTTATTTTCATTTATTCATTTAAGGATTTTATACAAGACTCTATTAACAGAATAGCATCGATAATATTTAAGTTTTCAGTTTCTAGTTGTTCGGTTAAAATTTTCATTTGATACAATACATACTATAACATCAAATGATAACATTTTTTTTTTCGAAACCGAAAGCTTGAGCTCGTGTGTCAATATTTGTATCATTAATTAATTCTTTCAATTCGTTTAGTATGTACTCAAATAAAATCCAAACATAATCCTTAATCAATTCAACACGCGCAGTCCACCATGTCATCAATAAAGTACATAATTTTAGTTTGATGTTGACTTCCAATAATATATTGTTTAAATAAAAATAATGCTTAGTACTTGAAGTAAAAACACACATGGACTTTCTAACACTGAAAAAAATAAATAATGATTGACTGTAGTGCTAGTGGAACATTTACGTTACAAAATGTATTTGTACAATGTGCTTGACAAGGTATGAAAGGTTTTTGATAGCATAGGTTGTATACCTAGGTTTTTACCAGATATGCTACTTGCAAAATTGTTTGATCGGTACGCTGTCGCGAGCAATACGATGCTATTCAAATCAAGTGAATTTTGGGAAAATACAACAGATATTTTACTTATTATACTTTTTCCTGTTCATTGACAACTTCATCAATAGCAATAAAACGTTCACAAACTTAAGGTTTCGAGTTAACATAACATAAGCAAACGCTTAATTGATCTGAATGTGATAATGATAAATCAGACATCAGTTATTATTGAATAAATATCAGCTTCTTTAACTTTTTTTGATAAGTTATTTTTTGTTTCTATGGCTAATAAATGTACTAACTCTTTTTGAGAGTCGTGGCTTAGATAGGTTTAGTGGTATCATCGAAAAGAAGAGCTATTTAACCATGTTTTCATAGTTGAACTGTGGCGTGAGATGAGCAAAACAATTTGATAAAATTTCCATTTTTTTTTCGTCACCATCACCTATAAA
This sequence comes from Melanaphis sacchari, assembly GCF_002803265.2. Classification (NCBI taxonomy): domain Eukaryota; kingdom Metazoa; phylum Arthropoda; class Insecta; order Hemiptera; family Aphididae; genus Melanaphis; species Melanaphis sacchari. The sequence continues at coordinate 418,593 of NW_020271179.1, forward strand.
AGCCAATCCTTGTCTAGTTATGGCAAAAATTTCTTAAAAAGCCTTATGGTATTCTTTTTGCTTTGAAAAATGTATAGTATCTTCTCAGTGTTTTTATCAAACAAATTGTCTATATAGCTAGAACGCAAATTTAAATTACTGTAGCCGCTTAATGCAGTTTTATGAGTATTCAAAGTAAAATGTTGTTCAAGTTTTCTCAGCTTCTTTGTTCCATGATATTTAGTTTCATACCAATGTCTTGTTCCAATTGTTGACCACACAGGATCAGTAAATGATCGCTTAAGCCCACTTGAAAATAAACCATAAATCTAACAAAATGCAGAATCATTAAATATACTATATTCTATATACGTATGGATACTCTTTAAACTAATCTTAACAAAATAGTATTTGTTTTATTGTAAAAATATCAATATGAATGAGGAATTTTACCAATTTTGGTTGAAAAGGTCCTAAGCTCAATAAAAAATTTCTTTGGGAATTTGATTCAATCTTTTTTCTTTTTTTGGAATCATAATCTAATAAATTATTATCAATAATATTATCTTGTGATAATGTGGATAAATTGGATTGGGACTGTTCAGAAGGAAGTTTTTTAGTTAGTATACTTAATACATAATAAACAAATTCTGTTACTTTTGTTTTAAATAAAGTAATAATTTTAAAACTTTTCATTAAAAAAGCAATAAGATTATAAACTGTATCATTTTTAAATTTTTTCAATAGACTAGTACAGATATTATGTTCAAATCACAGATTAATAACCAGAAAATTCCTATACAAGTAACTCACGTTTCATCTTTAGTGTTTTTCCCAAAACACTTTAAATTATTAAAAATATCAGTTTTTTGCACTTTGGCTATTAATATTTCATGATCCGTATTCTCAATACATGATTTTATACGCTCAACACACTTCTTCAACTAAGCAGGAAGTACATAATTCTAATTTGCCATGTTTTAAACTTGAGTGAAAATCGATTTAATTTTTATTTACATAAAGCGATTTGGATAATAATTGACCATCTTCATTTTCTAATGATTTTAGTCTTAAATCTGTATTACTTTCATTATTTGAAATTTTTTTTATCTAAAAAAATAAAAAATTTAAGTTTAAAATAAAATAGAAGAATTAAGTATTTATTTATTTATATAACCTGTGATCACTCATGTGGGATAACAATAAATTATTCTAGTAATTAAAACATGTTTAAATTCATTATTTCAAGCATAACTAGTTTAAATAATATTTATTTTTTTATGGATTAAGATAATTTTATTTATCATTTTTACTGATTAGTTCATATTATTTAACAGTATGAGTTGTAAATATACCATGTATGTTTATTAATTTTATATAAAAAATTTTAATCATAAAATTATTATTAGGTAGGAACTTAATGCAAACACTACAAATTAAAATTATAAATCACTGTTACATTTATAATTTATATAAATAAGTACCTACTTAGTATATTTTATAAGATAGGTTTTAATTAAGTTATTAAATTATGACAAACGATTAAAATAGCACTCTAAAACATTTAAATCCATCATTTTTACACTCGTTTAATATTATTTCAAAACTGAATTTTAAAAAGAAATTAAATATAAACTTTTATAAGGATAGGTATGACGACAAATAAAAATGAACTAAAAGGTAGATAGCTACCTATAGTTTCATAAATACCTATCAATAATGTTAAAATACTATTTTACTCTAATTATTTTTAGTTATCAGTCATTACATACTTTACATATTTTTATTCGAAATTTAACCGAGCATATACGAACGGATTGTCTGAAGTTCTACGATGTTTCATTTTGATCTTTGCTCCATCATGCACTTGTTATTCGTGTTTTCGGCGGCAGCCATCATCAAATTTACTACCATAACACAGCACTCAAATTTTATCCGCTTCTTTTTACGTTTTTCTTTTTCAAAATCACTCATTATAAAATGTATTAGGTAATTTAAAAATTAAAATATAAACTTAGGAATGGGTAGGTATTTTATAGTGGGTAGCTAAGAAATAGTTCATCACATATTATGTTTTGTCGTACTGTGCGTCGGGCCCGGGTGATTAGTAAAATGATAAGCAATGTACAACGTACACATAGCTTATTAATAAATATATTTGTATACTATTCACAACAACACATAATACATGGACATTTAAATGTTAAATGATAATTTCTAATTTCATATATCAGTCCCTTATCTGGACGGATATGAAAATACGATAAATTATTTACAACAAACATGTTTTTGCATTTTTAATTTTATGAAAAACAATTTTATGACCTCTATTTAAATTGCAATTGTACCGACTCTCAATCTGCTTGAAATTTAAAACAAAATTAACATTTAATAAACTATTTAACTTAAATGGTTGACTAATTAATCATTAATTATTTAAACATTTGTAAAAGTTTATTCTCTTTTTTCTAAAGTATATAACTAAAAAAAAAAACTTATGGAATATAGTTTTCAATGTTTTAAGTAAGTATATAACTTAAAAACAAATTAAGATTTTTTTTTTTTTTAATTAATATTATTGCATTAATATTAAAGAAACCATTAAAAGTATTTGTTTTACTTTTAAAAATAATTTCAGTATAAAAACTAAAAAGTACCATACAATTATAAATATTTATCACCAATAAAATTGACATATTGCATTTCCTGATTTATTATTTAGTATTCATTTCCTTTAGTATTGTATATAATTGGTGAATCATAAAAGTATTTATTTATAATTTTTATTTTATACTTTTATTATTAAATAAAATACCACTGCATCGTTGTCCATTGGGAATTTGAGTTAAATCACAGTAGTGTATATATATGTATGATATTATACATAAAATATTGTATTATGCCCAAATAGAAATTAAGTATAAAATATAAATAATAAATGTATTGTATACTTATATATATATACATATATAGAGTTAGTCGTCTATTGTACTATTTGATTACATTCATGTTTTTAGTGTTTGCTATCCATTATGTAGGTTACTTGAATGAATACATTTAAAAACGTCCTAAATAATATACATACACAATTAATAATGATATTGAAAATTAATAAAAAAATAATCTCATTTTATTATAATTACTTCGAATCGGATGAATTAAATTAATGATATATCGTACAAATAAATAAATGTGCAATGGATATGTATGAAAATAATTAACAAAAATAATTTAAAACACATACTTCATATTTAACATTATGCCTAAATTATACTTCGTACTTTAATTTCAATTAAAGTTGGTAAAGATAAATTATTTTCAAATAGAATAAGATTCATAGAATTTTGTTAAATTATAATGTTTTTTCTTGTGGCAGGTGATAGCACTTTTAAAAAGAAAACTATTTATTCAAAACGTATTAAAATTTTTCTCTCATTTCATGAATAATATTTTCTTTACATTTCAAATATTTTCATTATTTAAGAAAAAGGTATTTATTTTGTATACATTAATAATGTATACTATATCTTCAGACTAGCGTGTGTTTTTTGTTTAAACAACATTCCCTTGAGTTACATGTAAATATGTAATATATATTATGTCCTCGTATACTTACGACGGGTTTGTTTTAAAATAAACTTTTTCCTCATTGTAACACAATTACCAATTACACTACCTTTCAATTAAAATCTAATTCTGTATAGTCCTTAACTACACCTTCTACTTACATTTATGTTAGAATTTACAATTATCTGTTAGAGGATAATGTATGATAATTTATCGTGCAATATTTGGTATGTTTTTATTTTTGTCCGTCACTCTTTGAATGGTTTCTGATATCAAATTTTTTCTATTTGATAATTTTTTTCTGACGGAAAATAAGGGTAAAAAAACAAAGAATTTCTCGTTAATTTTTTTCGATCAAATGAAAATCAGAATATTTAAATAAAATAACTGTAGAATTCTGAAATGATCACAACAATTATATAATTATAAAATTTTCTAAATATTTTGACTTTAATTTTCCTATTTAATTATAGATATTTCATTTTTTTTTTATCTGAAATCTTTTTTTTAATTTCTTTTCTATAAATATTTTTATAATTTTTATTTCTCAGTCAAAACGATTGAAAATAACAATACGATGATTTTCATAAGTTGTTTGTACAGCAGTTAAAAAAAAAAAAAACACAGTTTCAATTTTTTTACAAATAACTGAAGTACACATTTTATTAAAATTGGATATATAAACGAAAAATATCGAGTTTAGTTATTATATTGAAATTTAATAAAAACGTTGAAGTAGTTTTACTGGACACCCCCTTATTCATTCAAGCCGTTAAATCATACAATATTTTATACTTATTACTTACTGTATTTGTTGTGTACAGATTGTATACCTATAATTTTCTTGATAAAATAAAAATAAAAAAAACTCAATAATAATAAATAGATTTGAAACTTACACCATTATAAAAATAATAATTCTTATAAACTATAAGATTTCCAAAATATTTTGAATAAATTTAAGCTATTTTTACTACAAAATTTTTTCCTTACCATTCAATTCTTCTACTGTACTTCACTATGTTGTTTTTAGGTACTGTATAATAACTCATAAGTTATAATCAATATTTTCATTGAAAACTAGTTCAATTTACTAAACTAAAATAATTCGAAATAATAATAATAATAATAATATAAATATAATATTACATGGATTATACTTGAAAATAGATGATGATCTACTAGTTTCCTTAACTTAGAATTGTTTTTCGTATATAATAATTTATCATTTAATTCAACATTTAATACATCCACTACAATGATTTATACCTATATTTTAATAACTATATATATATATATATGTAATTTATTATATTAGCATAGTGAGTGATTTAGTTTATTATTTTTTCGGTTAATTACATATAAATATTTTAATTTGTATGTATCAAGGTCATATTACAATCATAGGTAGACATAATATGAAACTAAGAAATAAAATATGTTTTAGTATTATATAAAATCTAATGAATAACAGTTTTGTCCTTCAACAAAAAATCATACTAGATTTGTTTTACTTTTTAGTAAGACATGAAAGAAATTCCCGTCATCCCATACAATATATAATTAGCTCAGTAAATCTTTTGAGAGATTTCGTTATAAATTTGGATATTTTGATAAACGAATTACATTTTTATGCTTTTAAGTTAAATTAGGTGTTTGATTTTTATTGTTAGTAATTTTACAGCAGTTATAGCTTTTTTTTTTAGTTCAAATATTCTTAGAAATGTCATCATATACTATATTGCGACATACAAAAGAAATAAGACTTTACCTTATTTTCAAGGAATTGTGTTTCAATAGCATTAAACGTGGTTCTTTCGTAATCTATCATTATACATTTTGGATTTAAATTGGGTTTTAAAACTTTAAACAACATATACCTTCTTTTTTGTTTGGTAACAATATATAAATACTTAGAATCACATTAGAATCACACACTCCCTGAATAGGTATAAAGCTGTGAAAAATGGAGGGTGTTATAGAAAATGTCCCGTCACAAAATCATTGACCCTAACCATTCATTAGTCTAAATTTTGTTAAGATGTAAATATTAAAATACGTGATTCAGTCGAACCATTATGATTAAATAATTCACCGTTTATTGATCTGATATCATAATTTCACAATTACTTACTAGGCTTAGCTGCAACAGCGGTTTCCTCTTTTTCATGAACATATCGTTGAATTTTTCTAATTTATATTATTTTTATAAGTTTTTTTTATTTTAATTAAATATTTAAAAATTTTTTTTTAATACTAGTAAACACATTTTTGAGCTTAAGTATCATAAAAACTAGTCTAATTAAAAATCCATGTAAGTCAAATGATTATTATTCATACTACTATGCTCATATTATAATAATCCTTGTATATTTGCGCAGTGCTTCATTGTATATATACCTAGTTCAATTTATTTTGAACATACTACATATTAAAGCATTTTATTTTTTTCATTTTCATATTTTAAAATATTTATTTTATTTTCATAAAAAAAAAAATTAATAATTCGTTTTGATTGGTATTAAAATTATTTACATATTTTCTTAGTTTTTTCTAACTGAAAATAAGTGTATATATATGAGCTAAAACCAACCTCGTTTAAGTTGACAGTAGAAAACTATATGGCAGGGGGAATGATAAAAGTGTGTAATATTTAAATGGACATATCGTGTTTTGGGTTTAAGTGTCGAACACTTATCCACATACTGCCAGTTCCGCCACCGCCACCGATCGTTTCTTTCGTTACGTATGTATATAATAATATATATAAATATTATGTCTGTGGCCGCACCCAGCTTGGTTGACGTTTTCATCCCCTAAAAAACAAGCAATCGGTAACTGCAGCAGTGGTTGAGGACTTGAGGTGGTCGCTGCACGTTTCTTATATTGACATTGTCATTACAAGGGCCAGACGGAAAATGGCATAGTGTCACCCAAAAACAATTCAACTTTTTTTTTATTCTTTGTATGAAATAAATGTTATTTTTAAAACAGTATATTATACATCAAAAGTTTGAACAATGTTAACTATTTACTATTATATTATACTTATATTTACATAAAATTAATATTTAATTAGGTACAACTACGTATACAATTGAAGTTTATAAATAAAGTATATTCAGTTCAGAGTAACAAACATTTTAAAATATATTTATTGCTCTCAAAAATAATATAATTTAAGCAAAATAATAGTCATTTGAAAAACAATTACAATTAATATCTTCAATCTCACCAAAAATATGTATACTTATTTTAATAAGAAATTTTACAATTAATGTTTTGTTCATTTTATTGATTAAAATACATACATTTCTGTTTTATAGGTTATTCAGTTTTTTCAACACTTACTCTATTTTTACTGTTTTATTATAATTTTTTTTATAAATAACTATTATATCTTAGTTATTTTATTTATATTTTGGGAATTTTTGATTTGGTTTTATTGTCATACATAATAATATGTTCATTATTTAACATTTTCTAATTTCTTCCGTATAATATTATGTAATATTATGTACTTTTTATTTGAGAATTATTCCACAGGTCTTGAATTTTGGTGTATTTTTCATTAATCTTATGATTTTTTGTTGGATATTTAATTAAAATAACTGTCAATTTATAGTTAAAAATATAACCATTTTGTTGAAATTTAGAGTTTTGTTATTTATTTAACCGAAAAATGGAATTTAAAACATTAAACATACATTGGATAAAATATGTAGTAATTTTAAGAAGTAATTAATATATTTAATATAAACTTAATATAATATAAACATATTTATATTGACTATTGAATTCTTTCTAAAGGGAAAATTATCATACACAAATTGAAATATAATATAATCTAAGCGATATTTTACGAAAGTTAGTTTACACTTTACTTTAACTGATGTCTATTTCTATATTAAAACTTCTTATGACTAATCATCATAACTATCAGTGGTAACACAATACATTCCATATTTATTGTTTTATATTTGATAATTAATTCATAATGCAAAACTACTTACATAATATAATGTAAACTTGAACCCGATAAAATGTCAAATATTTTCTGATAAATTGTATGTAACAAAGTTGTTAGTATGATTAAAAAAAAATATAATGACATTTAAAAAATTTAAAATTGAAGTAAATTTTAAGATAAATAATTAATATCGATAATTTAACTTTAGATTACTAAAGTACTATTTAACAATACAAGAGAAAAAACAGATTTTTTAACTATTACTTGTGCAGTTGTTATACTTTTATAATTTATTTACTAACGTTAATTCTTCTTACAAAGATAATACTAGTATTATTTAAGTTTATAAAATATAAATTTCATATAAATTAAATTAAATATAACAATTTCAAAAATTTCCTATTTTTAACTCAAATTATAGAAATTCAAATATCGAAATCCATTAAGAAAAACTATAATAATTATAACTTACTATGAGATAATATGTTATTGTGATAAAAAAAATAAAATAAATTGGGTTAAAATTAAACTAAGGATATTTTTAAAATAAATAGTTTAATAAAATATGCACATTTGTTAAAGAAACACATTGAACAATGATTATTTTTTTATTTTTTTGTTTTTAAAATAGTTATATATACTTTTTTAATAATTATATTGCTAAAATAATTACAAAACTAAATGATCTACATAATATAATTTTTGAAAATTTTAAAGAACGATTTAAACTAAAAACTTACAAGAAACTGTCAATGTTATAAAACTGTGTTTATTAATACATTTCTAATAATAAACGGTAAAATACGATTTTTAACTGAGTACTTATTTAACTTTATCTTATCCCCGTAATTTAATAGATACAAATCTTAGTCGTATAAATTGAATTATATTAACCTCAATATTATTAAATAATATTATCATAGAGAAAAACATTATTTACAATAAATCTCATTATCTTAATAAATATCTTTTCATGGCTATGTTCTTATTCACTCTAACTGCTTAACACGAATAATCTGGCAGACAAAGAGTGTAAGGGCGTCTAAACATCTTTCTCAGCAAGTTCTCGTATATCGAGATTGATTTCTTTTCACTATTGTGGCAATTTGATTTAGGGTCCTGGCCTGTCAAACACCCCTCATTCTTTTCTTGTTATTTTTTGCCCCACTTAATTACTTGTTTGATTTCTGTTATTCTTACGATTGTCTGTGTTATTAATTGACAAGGATATGTTTAAGTATTTTTGTTTATTTATTTACTATAGTCGATCATGCTAATAGAAAATAAAAAAGTACAATAAGTATATAAATTACTATTATATTTTCCACATGTACCACATAAATTAATTATATGTCCAATAATGATCATTCACTATACAGTATGGTTAGGACAGCAATCAATGTCGTAATAGATACTCGATTTTGGTAAGTACTTATAATATATTATAAGTGAAACAGTTAGTGTACACAATGTAAATATTCTATACTTAATACTCAAGCATTATACTCCTACAATTTTGTATATATTTTCAAAAAATTAATCCGGTTTTCAATAAATCAGTTTGATGATTCAAAAAATAAAAGTTTTATGTTTTATAGCTCTGTAAATTTCATCAAATAGGTCATTTATTTAATCATTTTATAAACGTAAAATCACTTTTAGAAAATTTGCCTATTTTTGTAATTATAATATATTGCTTACAATAATTAGTTATTTTCTTCCAATTTTATAACATACAATACGAGTACTTGTATTCAATTTTTATTTTAAAGATATGACAGTTGAATATAATCAATGTTAATCATATTACACTACTTAATTTTGATAAAATAATATCAAATATTATTTATAAAATTGTACCTTAGAAATTTTTGTTTAAGTAATGTTGAATTGTTTAATAGTTGTTTTAATTTTCATAAGATAAAGTTAATTATTAAGATTAATTTTAATATTGAATTAATAGCTTTTATAGCACGTTTTTAATAAAATCTTGCTTATTAATGTATTCACTATTAAAATAAAAAAAAATTATTAACCGTATTAACCGTGTCAATTTTCTAAGTGTAATTAAAATTGTTTCTTTAACTTTAAAATTATTTATGTTGTAATTTACAGTAATAATAATAATAATTATAATATTATAATCCTGAGCTGGTGGTGGAGTGAAATAAGGCAGTACCCTGTATCCAATACTCGGTCTCTGTATATTTGTGCTTATTTTATGTTTGTGGATATAAATATGAAATAATAACAATAAAAGGTTGCTAATTGTTAAATTTATAATAGGACAAGTAAATTTATTAAATATATAATATTTGAAAATTATGATTATTTATTATATATTATGTTATTTTACATAATAATATAATGTATATATGTTATTTACATAATTGCATTGTGTGTACCTATACTAAATAGTATAGAGGTATTGCGTTGGTTTTATATTTTCTAAATCTCTCCTCGAAAAGCTCGTTTGTATCAAAAACTGCCGTCTTTTAATTATGTTTCCCATTAAAAGTTTGTTTCATAATTAATCTCAAGCTCTCGGGCTCAACAGCAACTCGTTTTGTTTGCGGGTGCTGGACCGGTGGTGGTGGCGGTGTAGACTTGGTGGATGAGGGCGATTGAGTGTGCAAAGGGACGACGAAGCGGTAGTACCGTTTGTATCTACCTCTCTCTGCTTATTCCCATCCTAACCACCACCACTATCGTCGCCTACGCCGACCCTCATACAACCGACCACTCCTTTCCCATCCATGACTACCCTTGCACGTTCACGGTCTCGTCCCGGCACCCATGTAATATTGCATTTTCGCCCGAAACCTCACCCGTCAGCCAACCACCCTACCCATAAATCCCCATTCACTCAGCTGCCCACCCACGTTCTCTGTAACCGCAATCGTAATGGAATGAAAAGAAGAGTAAAACTCTGAGAAACATAAAAAAATGTTCTGCTGACACCCGAGAAAGGAGGACTAAATTCGTTGGTATTCGTTACCATATATATATATATATATATACCTACGTATGTGTAAACAAAAATGTGTTTATTTACTGTTTTTATTTAATTTTATTGCTTTATGAATTTTATTTTTTTACAGTATATTACTATTTATAAAATCACAAAAGTAATATTGACTTTTTTTTTTATCGTACGTACGGATTCAAATTTATTAAAATTTAATACAATATAAAAATTATTATTACTTATTCTTCTGATATTATAAATCTGTTCAGTAATTGAATAATTTATTATGATGACATAGAAACATTTTTGATAACGGTTTGTTTTATTATTGTTTGCAGAATAACTGCATTAATGAGGTATAGTTAAAAAATATGTCAAATTGAATAATAATTATTCTTATTGTTCATACATAAATTAATCGTGAAAATAATTTTGTTTTATTGTGTAAACTACAACATATTATATACTGTTGGTTTAAAATAATTTTATGTATTTTAAGAGGTATAGCAAGTGTTCTTCACAGGCTTCAAAATACAATGTTATAGTGTTTTTTTAAGTAATTTATGTTTATTGAGTTTAAATTCTATATTAGATATTCTGTTTAAATTACTTATTGTATATTATGAGACTATTATTATATTAAAATATGTTCATATAAAAATTTAAAAATTTTCAAGTAGCTTAAATTAAGGTGATTAATACGTGATAAATTCAAGACAATTATAAAAATTTAATAAATTTAATTAGAATAAAACTATCTTAAACAAAATAAAAATAAAAATGTTTGTTTATTCAGATATTCTAAAGTATTTATTGATCATGATATTATTATATAGTTAGTATCTATTGCTTATAGTAAGAAGGTATTTTGGTTATTAAAGGTTATTTGTTGTTTAAAAATGAAGTGTCGTATAAATCTATGTCATAAATTAGCTGATAGCTTAGTACAAATAATTTATAAGATTAGTGATAATTTATTACTGATAAATAATATATATATATATATCGGTTAATATAAATTTATTTCTATATTTCGATAATTTTTATTTATTAAGTTGATTTTTTTGTTAAAAGAATATGTAATCGAATTTTAATTCAGCAAAATAAATGTTGTGTTATTACCTTAAGTATTAAAGTGAGTTGACCTATTGTTAAATCTAAATGTAATAACATTATCTATGCTTTAGAGTCAGTTTTTTATATTTTAATTTTTAATAAGCAAGATATGAGTATTTTTAATTTGTGATATTTCACATATTTATATATCACTTGAAAATCAAAATATCGAAAAAAAGCTGATGCTTAAGCACAGATAATATTCTTACTAGTAGATTTTTAAATTTACTGTAATATGCTGATATTACAAAATGTAATCTAATAAACTCAAATTTTATATGTAATACGGTTTTAAGATGGTGAAAATATATGTTAAAATAGTATCCTCTAAAGTAAATAAATTATAGTTATTAGATATACTATACAAATATAGTAAAATTTTTAACTCAAAAAATGTATTTAATAACTGTAAGTGTAAAAATTACTATAAAAATTACAACGATAGTTACATTTTTTTGTATATCGTATAGAAGGAAAATAGTTTATAAATACTTATGTGTTACTAGAGTTCCATATGTTTCTTGATTTAATTACGAGGAAACAATATGTTGACTTTGAAAAATATAATAATATAATTAAATGCTCATTTTAACATGATTTTAGTTAGTTTTTTCTTTTTGTTTATTATTATAGCTAGTTTGATTAAGTTATTATTCGTTGAACATTTTATAAATATTTATAACTACCTAGTTCTTGTTTATTATTTGAGGTGTTAAAAATCGTGTTTAATAAATAAACAATACTATTATAATATCGTATTTTTAAATATAAATACAATGAAAACCATAGAGATTTATCATGTTATTATATTTACTTAAACAAAGGCATTCGTGGAAGTTTGATTTTATAAAAATGCGAAATTGTTAATAAACCAAAGTTGTATAACTTTGAAGTTCAGCTAAAACTTTTGCTTCGTCCTTCATGCTGTATTTTTGAACGAGACGAGTAATCGTTAATGTTCTATATGTATAAGCCCAACAAGTATACGTTAAAGTTAACGCGAAAGTCGTCACGTATGAACAGCTATACAGTAGCCTCGTTGATGGTGTAGTACCCCTAAAGTTGAAATAATATCCTTCAGCTCAACAGGACATAATCAATCACGCTGTATGCGTCTGATTTACCGTGCCAGTGCCAGTGCTTTTTCGTTTAGTCCATGATCCATCGGTGCCCACTGTCTACCTTAAAAACTAAAAGCTCCCTCATAATTTACTCTATTGGTCATTGGTCATACATTGACTGTTGAGTAACAGTAGAACTAGTTCAAATTATCATCATTAATAGATAATAAAAATTATTAGCATAAATAATGATTACTGTAAAAATTAAATATGTAAAGTGTATAGTACCCAAATAATAAAACGCAATGATTAGTAATTAGTAAATTAAATATTTTGCTCATAATTTGTTTTGATTAAAAAATTTAAAAACAATTATAAAGTTATAGAAACTAAATAATATTTTTACCTTTAAATTTAATAATAGATCGAATTTTATAAAAATAAAAATAACTAAGTAAAATACCCATGCTGAGCTAACAATTTTCTATTAAGGATAATAAATGTGTATTAAGAGTTTAAGACTGAGGAAATACAGACGATTAGACTAAGAAAAATATCGTGATTATTTAAATGGTTGATTTTTAATCAGAAAACTTAATTATATTAAAATTAGCAGGTGATAAATAGTTTTTGAAATTTATAAACTGTCATCAGTTTACGTACTTGAAAAATACCAAAACGATCTATTGACACAGGCGTGAAAGTAAATTTAATAACAATGCTATAAGGTAATACAACGAACGTAGCGTATCGTACAAAGAATGTGTATTTAAGTATATTGATTTTGAGATTCATATAATAACTTATAAGTATTTACAAATAATAATAGTATGTCAATATTTATTATCTATGTATGTACACTTAATAAAAAAACATTAAAAAAAACTTAAAAATAATTAAAGCGCCAATAATGTGATATTATAATTATAATTCCATAAATTTAATAGGTAGTATTTAGAAATAATTCTTTAATATTTATAATGGAAATTTATTCAAAAAAAAAAAAAAAAGAATTGCAATAAGAGATTTTTTTTTATAACATGCATCTAGGATTATAGTATTATATTTTGTTAAATTTTTATTTTTTAGTAAAGTTTTCAGGTATGTATTTCCAATATTATTTTTAGATACTGAATGAAGTTATTGGTTTTAAAATTCTATAATTTATTTACTTATTTTATTTTATATCTTTATCACATTTTGGAGTAGTAAAAATGCTTTAATCTTCAACTTTGATCATGATTTCTGGTAGTTCATTAGATTTAGTAGGTACTTTTTGCCACTACGTATAGTATTTTTAATTAAAAATAAGACAATTTTAATAATATGAGATGTTTTAAGCTATTTATACCCCAAATCTATTCACACAATATTTGATATCTTTATATCAAATTATAATTTAATATCATCTAGTTATATGTATAGTATAATCTGAAATATTACTAAAAAAAAAATAATAATTAATATAGCAGTATCAATTTAGTATATTAAAATATTATTATAATTTATATAGGTTGACAAATCGTCTTCGTTCAGATTCATTGTTCATATACAATGATGTATCGTTGAATTAAAATTTAACACATCCATTACAGTGATTTACTCAATGATGAGAAACATTAACATCTACTGTACAGTATAATAACTTCCATTTTTTAATTAAAAACGTATTTTACACATAAAATATCAATTAAATTAAATAACATAATAATGATGGTGTATACAGTATCTATCGTATTATTATAATGACTTGTATTTATTAACATTTTAATACTTACATTTTACATTCATCATAAAGTTTAAATTAAAAATTAAATTGAATTAGCTTGCTGAATAAAAAGTCATGCTAAGATAAAAATAATGTTGAAGATACTTACAATAACTAATATACAGTATACACATGTGTGTACCTATAGTGTATACCACGTCTTACTTATATATATCAGTGCCTATAAAAATACTTAATAATATTAAAAAGTAATTAAAATTATTATAATAATTTAGTTAGCAAGACAACAATCTTTTACACTTAAGTAACTTCTATAATTCGTGCTTTATTTATAATGAAAAGTTAAAGATGCAATTAAATAATAACATTTTATTACTGTATTTATATATAATGGCATTTAATATTTTTCAATATAACCGCATAAAATTACATATGTAAAAGAAAAGTTTTGTATATTTTAACGAAGCTCCGTTTTATATCATAACTTTTTTTATTCATATCTATTACAAAAGTATGCACCAAAAATTGAACAATTCAACATCATATATGTCAATAATAATGAATACTTTTATTTTTAATTATATTTAGCAAGGTTTTATTGGTATAAAATTGAGTTTAAACTGTTATGTATATTTTATATATTTTAGTGGTGTTCATTTTGAAGGAGTCACATAAAGCTAAGTGGTAGTTATTATTTTGGATATTAAGAAAAATGAATACATTATTTTATGAGAAAAACGAGAAAACTGGTAAAGTGTCGTTGTGATAAGACGCATTCACTTGTTGGCTATAGAACACATCAACAGATGACGGCGACGAAGAGCAATGTTGTGTGAAAATATACAAACAACGCGGATTGACGAGAACCAACGAATTAAATAAACGATAATTATTATAAGCTGCAGCAGTTATACCACTTGTACCGCGTTCGCGCATACCGAGTCCATGTATGGAAATCGTCGAGAATTTCGTGTGACAGACGAGAGGAATTTCAAATCACATAAATGTACAATAAAATAATGGAATAAACAACACACACAATAGGCGGTATACGGAGGTATTTGACGACACGAACACATCACGGGAATAGCGGTGGCGGCGGTGGCGCTATGTCGATATAATAACAACGGTGGTGGCGATAGCGATGGCGATGGAGGTTAGGCGGAGGTAGTGGTGGTGGCGGCGTATGCCACACACATAATATTATATAGGATCGATTCGGTCCCAACTCTCGAGGCAGCAGTGGCGGCGGTGAGGCCAAAGCGCCAAATGAAATGTCGCGTGTCACCGTCCCATTACGCTCTCTTGACTCCTCCGTGTGCGTAAATACATATATATATATATATATGCGTGAGTATGCCTCTTCTTAACTACCGCCAACTCTCTTTCCTTCCGTCTATATCAGACGCACAGCGTTACGTCCTACACCCCCTGCAACACCCGCCCATCATTCCGCGTCCCGCGCCCGTCCTGCTCACATTACCCTTTCTCCTTTCACCGCCGCCATAAACGCGTTTAATTAATGTAATTTACAATGTTTAGATACGCGCGTTTGCACGGGGAGGAGAAGAAATTTTTGTTGTATTTTTTTTTTTTTTTTTGGATCTTATTTATTCGCCGACGACGAAATGTTGCCGTGTACTTGAACTATAACTACCGCTACAGCTGCGATACATGTTAATATTATATTATTATGTTATATATTATGACGGTCGTTTATAATAATAGAGTATGATAACAGACGGGCGACGCGACGCACGTAACATTATTACGCGTAGCCGCAAATGTGACGTTTACACTCGTGTGTGTGTGTGTGTGTGTGACATATTATTGTGATAAGTATAAACCATTGCTAACCTACATGGGACTATGGGAGATCAAAAATATCGGCCGAAAATAAAAACACATAACGCAAATGCGTGTATCTGTTATTGTTATAGACAACTCTCGTGACCGACGGACGAAAATCTAAAAAAATTTGTTCGACTATACAACAGCTAACAATAATAATAAATTGTATTATGTCTATAGTATTATGGTGTAATTATGACGTTGTATTATCGGTGCTTATAGTTTATTATTTCACGTAATCTCCCGACGTGTAAAAACAAAAAAATAATATCGCGGGCAATTCGAGATTTAAATACTTTGATTTACGACGCGTGAACGCTTGGGTCCGATGAGCAAGCGGTGCAACAACGTGTAATGTTATGATATAATAAACAGTGACACGTTATACCCAGACTATTACCGTTAATTATTTTAACTTCGATGATACTTCCGGACCAAAATCGTTTAATCGTTCCGGCGAGTATTGCGACTTTATTTCCCAGCCATGCATCCGACCAAAGCTGTACGCATAACAGGCGGTCCGAAAAATGTGACGTGGTCGGCATCAGGAAACATGAATTCTGAGAAAATGTGTTGAGAATTAAACCGAAACCGTAGTGTCGGTATAGCTACCAGCTGGTAGGCACAATAAGTATATTAAACGTATCGTTATAAATTAAACATAGTATATAGTATACATTATTGATTATCTGTTCGAGTACACAATGTATAAATAAAATGCTTAGGTATAGGTGCACGACATATTGAAATTTCAGTAGTCGAGTCACTTTTATGTCAATATATATCATACTTAATACACGTATGGTTATGCGGTGTGTATACAATGAATATGAGCAAAGTAAATTGTTTGTAGCGTTATTCAAAGAAATAACGTTCAATAACGGAAAATTATGTATATAATATACACGATATATTATGTAAAACGAATAACGATGGCTGTGTCACATACAGCACTATGCATCAGAGCAGGGACTACGTATGATAAACGTTATTGCTGTTGAACAAATCTTACGTGTGTTTCAAATTCTCACATTAATTGTTGAGGCATTACTCAGTTCGTTGTTTGAGTATAATAACATTTCAAGAAAATAAAAGTATTGCATCATGTGTGTATAGTATTATGGTTTTCGTAAAAACTTCAAGCTATACATTCGATAGTTACTAAAAATATTATCAATGTTTCTAAAAAACGTAGATTCTCTGTGAGAGTTCGCATACCATATCCAATAAATAATGTCTAAGATCGTCCACGGTTATTTTTAAGCAATGAACGTCAGAGTCATAGATATCTTAACTCAGTGTTACACGATTTATATTTTCTTAAAATTAACCGTTATTACCTACATCGTATTTTTCGATATCGTCGAAAATCGTTTTTGTCTAGGACTGGTGGAAAACTTTATCTGTCCACTACCGAGATAATACTCTATTTTATAAAAACTGTCTTCCGTTTTACCGTCAAATAATTCTTAGAAACTTTAGTGGCATATAGGTGCGTAGTATTTATTACTAGTGCATCGCACGGGGGCTATACCAGTAGGTTTTGTGGAGAAAAACTACCGCTCGGAATGCGACGAACAGCTGCTGCTGTACAGCGTATATATATATATATATACGATATGGTGCGACGTCGTTGTAAATGGTTTGAGATTAGTATGTGAGAGTAACAACAAAATGCTCGCAACAATATATTATACATGTAATACGTGTGTGCGCCACAAAGCCGCCGCCCGTTTTTATTTTATTTTTTCGATGATATTGCGAGCAACCATCAATGAGGCCATTGCGTATATACACCCGAAATGTCTTTGTTACAAACATGCACCACAATAAACGTGAAAAAGCTGATAGGTACACGCAGGTATACGCATATAATATAATATTGTCGTGCACACAATAATATGAAAATATTCTCGTACAATACGTCTGCGGCGGAGTGTATTATGTTTATTATAATAATAATATGCGTACTTAACTCGCTGTTGCCTATCCGCACAAATAACGATTTCATATTATAAGCATTCTATATTAAACCGCCGACGAATGCCATACGTTTTACTTTTATAATATAAATGAAATATTGAAAATGTGAAATGACTTAAGATACACTGCCAAAGGTATGTACACGGTTTAAAAACCATTAAATTGCATCGGGAAAATCGTTACCTTTATTTATTTTTTACACATTTCTGAGTTTACGCGTTAAATATTAATAAACTTAATATATTCTAATCTGATTTATGATCGACTATTGAAATGTTTTGTCGCTATGTACTTATGTTTAATGCCATAACACTTTATGGGATTATGTCATTGTTATATTACGTATAGAAATCATGTAATTTTATAAATGTTTTATAGATGCACACATAATAAAAATTAAATTAAACGTGCTGAGTAAGAAATGATCACAATTTTTAACTTAACAATAAAACTCCACTGGTGTCTGGTAAAGTGGTAATAAATAATGTTTTAACTTGACCTATTATCTACCAATTTCTTAAACTATATAGATTACTGTAGACTGATGATAATCTTAATTTTTTTTTTTTTTTTTGCATAGCTATTGTCTAATTGGAATAATCGTTTATTTCTAATAAAACGTCATATTTTGTACTTTGAAAGCTAGCCAAAATATTTTAAATTATATTTTACAATTAACGTGAATATATTAATTTATAATTATTGTGTTCTTAACTTTAAAATTCAGTTGCCTATCACGATTTTTAGCTTTTAATAGTATAATTACTTGTTTTACTACTACCGAAAAATATATTTTTATTTACCCCAGAATTGTAAAACTAAAAATGTAAAAATTCTATATGCCCCGAGCTCATAATTTTCTTCATTATCGATTTTTTCTTTATTAAAGTAGTACAAAACGAAAAGGAAATACGACTTGCATGCAAATCGGTCGGGAAAAAGTATATAAAACGACTTTGCTCAGGGTCTTAGTATTGCTGCACACCGTCATTCTAAAAGGCAGCTGTCGGGATTTGAACAAAAGCAATTTTTAGTTCCCCCAGTGGTTGTTACGATAACGATGATAAAAATATAAGTGATTTTTGAATAAGGCTTTGACAGAAAAGAAAAATTGAACGTACATCTATGTATATAAATATGTATATAAAAAAAAATAAATTTATTTTGTAACGGAGAAAACTATTTATTTTTTTAAATGATATTTTTATTATAACTATTCTTAGCAGTACAAAATCAAATTTCTCTATATAATTTATTATATTTTGTTCTATTTTATCAATTAAAATATAGTCAATGAATTGTAGATATGCGTGTAATCCAAATTATCATACATTATTGTTTGTTTTATTAAACGTTGATTTTTGTCTAAAAATCTCAAAATTTGAGCAGTTTAAGTGCAAGGATCCGAATTTTAAAAAAATGAGATATTTTAACTATAAAATATTTATATTTCATACGAACCAAACATCACATAACATTTTAAAAGAATAAAGTGCTGGATAATTGAATGATTCATATTTATAAAGTAGGAAACTAACAGAAAATGTTGTGGGATGATTAAAATTTTGCTGTGTACCGAAAAACTGATGCTCTTGAGTTACAAGAAAGAGAAGGACTTTGAAACTTTAGATTGCTTGGTGTCCTAATTTTGCCAAGTTTTGTTGTAACGAAAAACGGAGAATATTTCGACCTTAAATAAGATGGTAATGGTAGACCACAGAATTCTGCGAAATGTATATGTATGTATTGTGCTTCTATATAGTGTAAAAAAAAGTTATGTCAGACAAAATGATTACGTAGGATTTACCAATTCAAATGTGCGATTTGGCAAACTCCCCATAGATTTGTCTACATTGCCTTAAAATATAATTATTTGTTTTCGGAGATCCAAAATAGAACTCACTCATTAATCCATAAATACCTTCTTAAATTATTTGAGATTTTTTTATTGCAATTTTATATAGTAAACAATTCAACGAAAATTTTTGAAAATCGATTTAAAAAGAAATGTAACACTTTACACAACAATTCTTGGTATTTAAAACTATAAAAATATGTTGAATGTGTCAGAACTGTCTATAAAATATGTGTTTCACGTCATGTTTTAATAGTAAAAATATTATTAATATGATTATACGTACCGATATATTTAATTGTTAATGAGGGTAATTTGATATAAGGTTTTTGATATTTTAATAATAATTATCTAGTATTATAAAAATTTTTTTTTTAAATATAAAAAAAACAACAAATACATAGAAATTATGTAAATTTAACCAACAGTTTACAATAATAAAATGTGCTTGTATAATAAAATGAAGATAATATTGTATGAATACCTTTAATTAAGTATATCTTTAGAATCGTCAAAACCATAAAAATAGACCTTCGTGAAAAAAGTATGATTATATTATTACATTTACTCATTCAATTTCCGAGTCTTAGAACTCTGACAAAGTACTAAAGAAGAAATGAAAAATCTATCGAATAAAAGCGAATTGAAGTAAAGAAGTTGAATGTTTATGTATATCGAGTCGATATCGAGAGTTTGTTAAAGTTGCTTTAAACAAGATAGAATAATACTTTGATGTGTTTCCAACTTAGATTTTCATTGGAACTATAAGAAAATCGATGTACAAAGAACATACACGTCTAAAATATACAAAATTAACTACAAGGTACCTGTAACTGTATCTATTTAAAATAAATTTTTTTTTTTTTATACATATATTTTAATAAATAAAGTTACGTAATAGCTATAGTTTATAATATAATAATTAACAAGGTAAATATTTTATTAGGTTTTGAAAAATAAAATAAATGTATATTACAAGTTTGTATAATCAATATATATAGTATATTATAAGTTATAACGTTATATTATAAATATTTTCTAGGGTCTAACAAGTTTTAATAAACTTCATGTACTACAATTTTCCTGATTTGGCAAGCGATCAACATTTAAAAATAAACTTAAGCAAGTTTTCTCTAATAATTTATGAGTTTTGGTAAAGCTTTTAATATTAAAGATTTCGTTACGACTTTTATACTATTGAGAATAATCAATAGGCTGTTGCAAAGAATAGTGTGACAATAAATTTTTACAAACATTTAAATTAATTCTTCGTAGTAGTTATAAAACGATTGATTTTCATTTGAATTAGTATATAATATTTTAACATAATTATAAATAAAAAAAATTCTTTTATTTATTACAACATAATTAAAATATGGTTTAATGTAAATTTGATATCATAAAAAAAGACAAGAACAAAACATGTGTTTGATATTTTTATTTTGGTCACAACATTTTTAAAAACGTCAGATAAACGTCATTATATATATAATTGTATTAATTGTTCGGTTAGTCATTAATCGTTGGTATTAATATTATTTACATTTTGATATTTTTAAGATAATATATAAAATTGAATATCATGCAAAAATGTAATATTTTTAGTAAAGTAAATTTTAAAGAAAATATATCAAAAAATAAACTTAATAGTTAGTGCGTTAGTGCTTGTACGAGGTATATATACATAAATATTTATACGTATTTATTTTGTGTACATAATGTTTATGTGTGAATGTGTGTATATCATATATTCATTTTATTGATTTAAAAATACCATCTAAATGATAAAAAGACGTATAAAAAGAGTGCTATTGACATATGTTAAAAGTAAAATTAATATTTTTCTTTGCTTCGGAGGATTAAAAGCGTGTCACAAACTTACAAGCAAGTAATAATATCAAGGCATTTAACTTTTATTTTATATGAATCAAATGTTTAAGAGTAAGTTAGGTTTTAAATTAAATTTATATTTATAAGCAATTTAATATTTTCAGTTTATATATATTATATAGGTATATTATATTTATTTGTTTATTTAAGCAAAAAGTTATCAAACACTATGTTGTTCTTTTGGTGCAAATGGCTTTATCATTTTTTTATATAAAATTTATTATAAACTTAAAATAAAAAACATTTTAAGTATAAATTTATCATTTTACTTTGTCTTATAAATTACATTTTTAGCTGTAAACAGAAATAAAACAAAAAAGAAAGTATAAAATTAGTTAGGATACAATTATATTTCGTTAGACTTCATATTTTTTATTTAATAAAAATAATTTCAATAACTTTATTGAGTAAATATGAATTGATTAAAAATATATTTTTATAAAAATATGCATCTAATATTTAATAAAAATTAAATGTAAAATAAAAATGATAATTTAGAGTAAAAAAATCATATGGTTTTTTAAATAACAGTATCTTACAATTATTAAAAAAATAACATAAAACCAAGAAAACTCACAATATCTATATAAAATTATTGTCCCTAAATAGTCAAGTTTTTATGTAATCGATAAATGTTTTAGACAAAAATTATTTCGAAATAAAAAATGTATGCTATATTATTTCCAAACTTAATTATTATTTTTAATACTGCATAAACAATTTACACACTATTTTAATCAATTTTTATAATCTGTGTAACTGTCTTAAATATTTATAAAATCTTTCTCTTTAAAGTTTAAAACGCTTATTATAAATACGTAGGTAATTGGTACTCCCTTCATTTTTGTACAATTTAACCTTTTTAATTTTTATTAATATTAATATTTTTATTTTTTATTATTAAAAAAAAAAATGCTCCGTATTTTTAATTATAATTTCTGATGTACCTATGTACAAAGTTTTATATTTGTAAGAAAAAAAAAAATAGAAACCATTAGTTTAACAATTTATAAATTACCTAATAGGTTTATAAATATTACATTGCATTAATTAAAGCCATTATACGTACAGGGACTAAATTGTATTAAATATATCAATAAATATATAATTATTGCTAAATGAATTTGTAACAAGGTCAAATTGTATTTCATCGTTTTGAGTGTTGCTCGTTCGTTCAGATTCGATTTAAAACATATTATTATTATTAAAATTATAAACGATGAAATTAAAATTAATCTATTATTTAACCACGTGCTTATTGTAAACAATACTAGCTATTCCATTATTAAACATAAATGTAAAACATGTAATTGGAAAACAAGAATAATTAAAATCATTATTATTGATCAATTAAATGTATATTAATTTAAACAATTTAGTATAGTATTATATACAGTACTTGATGAGATGAATAAAATTTTATTTTGTCTTAATTAATATTTTATAGAATGTTCATTTCCTTTTACCATTTAATAATATATTTATTCAAATTATGTTTTTTGGAATTTGCAGGTACCATAATATTTTTAAATACTCAAGTTTTTAAATTTTAATAACACTCAAGAATAATATTTTATAGTAATATAAATGTATTTTTTTTTTAATAAAGAATTACCTCATTTTACTGTTTTTTTAAACATTTTTTTTTTTTTTTTTGAAAATGTAGATTTTTGATGACATATATTACTAATAGAAATTTAGAAGATTAGTTTCTAAGTTATTAAACTTAAGAATTATAATATAGCCCGTATAAATGGCTTAACATAAAACATGAAATAGATGTAATATTTAATTAACTATTCACTACCCAGAAAATGTCTACATTTGTTAAATATTCAAATCATCATAATATCTACTAATCATATTTAATCATGAATTAATGTTATTACAAATTAAGATTAATCATTTATCAATTACTTGTACGAATTTTAATTTACATAAATAGATACATAAAAATCATTTATTAAACAATTTAGTAAAAAAGGTAGCCTAACCTAATCGAACCTAACCCTAAAAATAATTTAAACATTTCAAAAACCAGAATTGTAATAAATATGGAATTGAAGGAAAAATGAGTAAGCCCGCTTGGAGAATTTTTCAATATATTTTAGTCTTTAATACACATGGATATTATGTTTATTGTCGAAGTTCAATATTGATAAAAATACGAGACAAATAAAATTGTATTAGAAATGTTTTCAGAATACTTATTTTTACTATTTGAATAACTGCATATTGTATAAGTGAAATATTTTTCATTTTTAACACAATCTATAAAATATATTATGTAACATATTATATTATATAGGCGTGTGTGTGTGTTAAGAAAATTGAGAGTTATTTTAAATGTTTATCATTGTCACAATAATTATAATAATTATAAATCATGCAAATCTAATTTCAATCTATTGTAAAATAATATCATAATATGATATTATAGGTAAAAGTATAGCTTGTTTCTATTGTACTATTATAAAATGTATTTGTGATTTATGTGTAGTTATCGATATCAAAATATATTATTATGCATTATTGTTTATGTTTTAATTAGAATTTATATTTTTTATGTTCAAAAAAAGAAAATCTGAGTATAAACTTACTTTAAATCACAATGACGACAGTCGCCAATGGAAAATTTCTATTTTGTTCTCAATGTTTGTTAGTAGCAATAGTAGCAATGGATGAACGGGGTTGGTTCTCTTTGACCGATCGGATTACGAGGGTTGTACGTGATTGACCCTCTAAAATCGGCCGCGTTTTCTTTTTTTTTTCACCAAAAAGTTTCGTCAAAGTCCGACGGCCAATTTAACCGTAATCGCCGTTATTTCTATATATATTATGTACTAGGATGTCCCCTCTTCGTCTCCCATCACTCATTTCCGCCGTCGTTGCGTCCGTTTTGGATTACAACGACAACGGGTGACATATTTTACGAGCAATATGCGGGTTCGAGGTTTCCCCATTATTTCCCCCGCGTCTTTGCCACCCTTACAATGTATACGATTTCCTTTTCTATGTAAATTAAACGAAATTAAAAAAAAAAAAAAAAACAATAATTATTAGCATTGTAATATTACATTTAGTTTTAAACGGTTTTATTCACCTTGTTTAAAACAACAATTTAGAAATTGGTAATTAACATTTTATTTTTTATACTATTATATAATATTATTTTTTTTCTATTTGCACATTTGTTCATATATTTTATCAATTTGTATGAAATGTAGCGTTCCATTGAACATTTTTAGTATCCACCTACAAATTATTTCAATTTTAATACTCGAGAACAAATATGACGTGTTAATTATTCATATTAGTTTAAATTTTAATAATTCATAATCTTAATATTTAGTAAATTTAATTTAATTTTTTTAAGTAGATGGCTTAAATCAGTATTTAGGTGGCATGTAGAGTATTTCAATTTTCAACTTATAACCATATGACTAAACTTAGAACTTGACCTCGTAGCACAGAAAAATTGCAATCAGCCAACAAAAGCGAAAACTAAATATCGGAAATTAGAAGAATGGTTATTGTTTGAAAAAAAAAAAAGTATAGCATTTATTAATTTTAATTTTAACTCTTTTTTTCTAACGTTGAAAATAACAATTTTTGGCTACAAAGCGGTACAATTTGTATTATGGAATACTTGGACTAAATTATGTTCCATTTTCATTTAGAAAATAGAAGCTCATCATAACTTATAACCTCATGTCCTCATAATATTCATACTATATTATATAAATTGGGTTTTCGGTCAATTGGTACAACTCGAACCATATACCTATAATATCTAAAAAAAAAAAATACTTTTCAATAGGTACATTGTGCTAAATTAAGAATAATATTTTGTGTTATATAATATTATAAAAACAAATTAAAAGTGTAAACGTTTTAATTTATATTAAACTTAAGATCAATTGCTATTTATCATACTTGGCATTACCATATATTTGTGTTTAAAAATGTGATCGTCATTGGGGATTCATATAAACGGGCGACCTGGGAGTAATAAGATAATATAGACTAAAACATAAGAATATTATGATTACATTTGAATTCGCTTTACTTAAACTAATTTCACACGTTGTTTGTTGTTTGTGCAATGAGGAATTATAGTATAGACAGTATAGTACTATAGTATCATATTGTATAAACAGTGTAAAACATAAGGAGACACCTGTTTTGGTTGTTCTTAAAACGGAAGTATTCAAACCATATGATAGAATACTTGTGGAATGGTGTATCGTGTACCTGTACGTTTTTGTCAGCCATTTATCATCAACCGTTATCACCGTCATTAACATATATCAAATTATTATATTTCATTTTATTTATACGTAAAGTATCGCACTTAAATTAGAATATGCTTATATTACCTATGCATTATACACAATACTATTTAATGCTTATAAATATTTAATTATAATATACGATGCGTTGTTTATTAAAATAGGATGTGGATAATATAACAATAAAATAGTCGAAATTATTCTTGTTGTACAAACGTTACATCGGTGTTCGTACAAGTAGTGTTATACTATCGTACAGCCTTAAACGCGCGATTAACCTAACCTCGAGTTGATTTTTTTTCGGTAAGTTAAAAAATGACACTTGTCTGCATAAATTAACGCACCGTTTTACAACACCTGTTTGGACAAAGTAAAACATTAAAGTATTAAATATAATATTTGCTCTGCATTATTGCATTATTTTAATCATGATTACAATTACTGTACATTTTTTAATTGCGGAAATCAGAAATTTGAAAGAGGGTCATTTAACAAACGCAACATTGAATAGCCATCTATGAATTCATTTTTCATGCAAATCATTCATTAATTATAATATGTAATTTACGCTTAAAAATAATTTAAACGTTATTATACGATATTATTACATATACTTTTTTCCTATTATATTTTATTTTAATTCATAATTCTGTCGCTATTTTCTGGGCGCAAAATTGAATTATTATTTAAAAAAAAAAAAAAAAAAAAAAATGTTTTTTTTTTGGTCTTTTAAAAATTTGATTTTTAGCAGATACGGCTGTTCGCCTGTTATAGCTTTAAAAAATTAGTTTACCTACTAGTATATTATGAACTCACTTTATTTTTAATATTAATGATGTTTGTTATATACCTACACGTCTTTAATTTAATACACCACAACACGAGCTTTTTTCGATTTTTAGCATTAAACTAATAGTACCTATAGATATGTATACTCTGCATAACACGTTTTTTGCTTTTTATATATTATATTCTATTGATAGGTATTTTTCAGTTTATTTTTGTGG
Source organism: Melanaphis sacchari (assembly GCF_002803265.2). Taxonomy (NCBI): domain Eukaryota; kingdom Metazoa; phylum Arthropoda; class Insecta; order Hemiptera; family Aphididae; genus Melanaphis; species Melanaphis sacchari. The sequence continues at coordinate 445,861 of NW_020271179.1, forward strand.
TTCTTGTTTAAAGAGAAATGATTGTAGCGCTCTGAACGATACCCAGTGGAACTTTTTTTAAAGTTTCTACGCTTGCAAATGTGTATGTATTTTGACTTTTGTAGTTTTAATATTTTAAAGTTTACTGAGAAATATATATTGTAACAGTTTATGTTGTATGTTATATTAAAAAGAGTAACGAGTTTATTAATTTAATAATACTTTGTTTTATATAAACACCGAAGCGCTTAATCAGGCCGAAGAACTTAGTCGTCGTCGTTAACGTCATCCATCACGCTACCGCTCCTCGCTTTCCTATCCATTTCTTATGCAAGCATACAACTATCTTGTCTAATTGTGTTTACCTAATTTGTCTGCCAGACCGCTCTACAATATTATTTATAGGAAGTCATACTTTATTATACCGACCATTCCTGTTGTTAAGAGGATTTACTGTTCAACAATCTCGATAGAAATCCCGGTATTGTAGTTTTTTTTGGATTTCGTCAGCGGAGTCTTGTAACAAATCAACTTTTAAACACTTAGCGTAGGATTGAAGTAGCTAAATATTTTATTATGTTATTGCAAGTTTCAGAATAATTAATGCATGGATTTGTGCACGTACGCGTAGGTATGTATACGAATGAAAATGTTTGTATCTTATAACTTATTAGTAATATTATAATATTAAAATCTTGTACTTTTATTATTTTTCATTGATGTAGATTAATCAAGACGATTTTTTTCTTATTTTAATAAATGGATAATGATTGAGCCTCCGACTAGTTTGGGCCCTTAGATTTGATCTTCATATTTTAAAAGTAAGTAAAAATACTAATCAAGTTCACGGTTATGGAAGAAGTTTATTGGTTACTTTTTTGTCAAAAACTTTTGTAAACAAACTAATTTTAGTGATTGATAAAATAATACAAAATAAACTAATAAGCAAATTATATAAAACAAGCTAATGTTTAATATAATGGTAGATTCTACAAAAGATGTTTTTGTTTTAAACCAAATTGCTATCTGTGTTAGATATGTTTTGGATAATGAAGTCCATGAAAAACTTTTAAAGTTGTTAATAATCCAGTGGAAAAGGTTTAAATTATTTAATTTTAAGTGAATTTCATAAATCAACATTAGATATTTTTAAAATCATAGTTTACTTATTCGATAGAGTAGCCAACATAAAAGGGCCAAACAATATTTTACAACACATTTAAAAAAAATAAGAACCCATTATGTGTATACACACATTGAGTAGGGCATGTATTGAATTTGGTTATGTTTTATTCATCTGAATGTTATGTAAATGCAGAATTTCTACTTGGCTTAGTACAACAATCATCTACACTTTTTATTAAATTCTTGATTAGATGCATATTGAAAGAAATGTTGAAATTCATAAAGAAAGTGTAATATTATTGAAATTATTAGAAAGAGTTCTAATTAACTTTCAAAATTATTGTTTTAAAGTTCATTATAACTTTCCAATAGTATCAATTACATCGTAAATAGTTATTATATGTTATCATTATTTATTACACGTCGCATTTTTTTCATAAATTATTTTATAGTATATGAATTTATGATATATGTATACAATTTATAGTATGTGTACGAATATAAAGTATTAAAATTTTATTTAAAACTGATATAATTTTAATATGTGTGTGATTTTTCATTCTGTTTAATTGTTATCTTACTTAGATATGAAAAATGGAGAAGTAAAGAGCTAAGCTAACAATTTTTATTATAACCTTAGGGCACTTTGATCAGATCTCAGAGTGTGCCTTTTGACGCCAATCCGACCCTGTCACTATATTCTAGTATAATATAAATAATAAGATATTTATTACCTAAATTATTAAACAGAATCCTTTGTATAAAATATATTTAAGACAACATGCATCACAATTCAAAGTATTAATTAAAATACCGATGTTTAATGCTAAAATAGTAATAATAATATAGAAATTTTATATATTAGAAAAAAAATTAACCATCAATTGTTGTTGTAATTTATTACAAATAAATAACAATATACCTATACCAAAATTTAGACTTATTACTTTTAATATTAGTTAACTGTATAAAAAATATTATTATTATTATATTATTAATATATTTATTATTTTTTTATAAATAGAATATATAATAAAATATATTATAATATATAATATAAAAATAATATAATATTATATAAATATAATTTTATATAATAAAATAATTATATTATATATAATATAATATATATATATAATAGACTATATATAAATAGAAAATAAAACAGCTTATTTCAATACTGTTTGGTTATTGCAGATTTTTGATAACAATACCGTTATGCATCTATCTTTAATAAACGCTATTGTAAAAATTTTATTTATTACTACTTAATCGTATTCCATTTGTAATTTGTATGTATCACTTGTTATGAAATCATGAACCTATTTAATATTATATTGTATTGTAAAAATTTAACTATGAATTTTACATAAATAATATATCAGTATATCACATATAAATTATAATGGACATCAAAATTTATTTTTTATTTATTTATCTTTTATGAGCTAAACGTGGTTAACGAAATCTTGAAGGTTAAAATACAACCCCTTTAATTGTTTGTTCGTTTTCAAAATTGTTAAATTAAATTCAATTGTTCTACGACCCGTAACAATAAGAATAAAAAAGAAACCAGAAAATAAATAATTATTTTTACAATATTTTATTAAACGGTCGGGGAAAAGATTTATTGTTTATTGTTGTTGAAATTCTTGAAATATGTTTTATGTAAATTGTAAAAAATAACGTTTTTGATTGTATAAACACTTTTTGGCCCCTCTCAACTAGAAGCTAATTTGATTAATTCTGTAAAAAGGGTCTTGTTTTTTGTCTTTCCACTCTAATTATTTGTATATTTATATATATATATATATATATATATATATATATATAAAGTAATAACATATTTTAATAAATATAGATATTTTAGATTTAACAAATCTGATGTATCATTTATTTTAAATTAAAATATATTTTTGACAAGTGACAAATATTAAAAGCTTTATAAAATATAAATACATAATATTATAACGCATTTAAATGGTGTATAATTAGTAGATAATCAATAGGGGTCAGAAATTATAAGAGCTAGCTAAAACAGGCAAAATATGTTAAATATTCAAAATAATACTGTAAAATGTCAATGATGTATACAACAAATTTACTAAAGAATAAACAATAAATAGATTTACGATAAGATAATAGCGCAATATACATTAAATGCACAAGGCACAGTTGTTATCAAATTTATTTTCATGGAATTCAACGATAATAATTACTTACGTAAAACAATATTGATTTTTATTTTGTTTTTGTTTTTTTTTTTTTTAATGCACAGATTAGGGAAAAAAATCAATTTTTTTGAAAATATTAAACATGCTTAATATGAAAATCAATGAAATAAGCATTTTTTCCTTAAAATAGATAAAATATATGCAACTTCTAAAACTTCCGGGTCCTATAATCAGTGATTTAGAAGTTGTGACGTATTTTAACATATTTTTATGATCTATCTATTTAGGTACTCATAATTTATTGTATAAAGACATGTTATTATTATAAAGTCAAAAATTCTACAAACACTATACAATTTACTATGTTTAAATAAAAAGTTTTAGGATTTTTTTTTAAATACTTTATATAATAGAATAAGAATACAATACGTTTGCACTTAACTTGTACATTACGTTATGATGCGTATTATGTCGTTTATATAACCATAAAAAGGCATAATAAAAATAACCAGCTTGATGAAAAAGGACATAAAATATTTATTAACAAATAAGTTTTGGGATTTTAATTAACATGTATTGGTAGGTACTTATTTTTAATACTTTTCAAAATTGATTGTTTTACTAAATAATATTCATAATAAAATAAAATAAATAACAAATAAAATCAATAAAATAAAATAATTCATGTTTAATTTATATACGAGTAGTATGTTTATATAAAATAGTATATTATGTCTGTCATATTAGGTCTATAGTATTAGTATACCTATATAATAAATTACATTTTAAATAATCCACTATGTAAATAGTATAAGTCATAAGTCTTAAAAATATATTTATTTTGATATACATTCCAATGAGGAACTAAATATAATTTAACGTAAATTACGCATAATATTACATTGATATTGAATATATACTGAGAACAAGTGTTACCTAAGCCAATTGTTTAATTATTGGGATTAAATTATATATAATACAGACTTTTGATATATAATATATTTATGATGTATACAGATTCACGTAATAATCAACTCAATATATCGTAATACTCATATTATTAAATGAAGTACCAAGGTAATTACATTGAACGCAAAGTAACCTAAAAAGTGTAATATAGACATAAATGCATAATTGTATTGAATAAAATTCTAATTAAACTATTTGGTAATTGATAATGTTTAAACATGGTTGTGAATTTAATTAGCTAAATATTTATAGATTTTTAAGTGTATAAAATAATTTTATCCAGAGATCATAATTAATTAATTATTAATGTTAGTAATACATTAATACTTATGAAAAATAATATAGGTAATGTATATTTTTATATATTTAATATATTTTAATCATAAGTGCAGAGAAGTACAAAAAAATAATTTGTTATTTCAAATTTTTAGATGATTTTCAACTTTATTTAGGTAGTGAATTATTTAAAATCTAGTAATTTATTTTAATTTCAATTTTTTAGATAACCAATCATAAATATAATTTAATTTATATAAAAAAATAAATGATCCAACTAGAATTACTGATATCTTTTACAGATCATTAAATGTTCTTAATTACCTAACTATTACTTTATTTTTTAAAATTACTATAAATATGTAGTCATTCATATAATATATGCTTATATTATGATTCTATAAATATAACATTGTTATATTTACATAACATCGGTTGCCAATCAAAATTAAACTATATAACTTAGTATCCTATTAAAAATAATGGTATAATTCTAAATTATTATTTATACATTAATTATAGCAAATAGCCACAGTAAAAACATGAAATGTTCAGCTTTTTTTCTTAACGTTTTTGATAATTAGTGACTGGTAATGTCGTTTTTTGTCAAATATTTTTATTAATTTGCTAATTTTACGTTTGCACTTAAATAAGTACCAACTTTATTTATGATACTAAATAAAAATAATATAATATTTAACTGTTTGTCTATACCCTTTTTAAACTATATTATTTTACTATATAATTTCTTGGTTATTATAATATTAATTATAAGCCATTGGTTTTTTTCTTAGCGAGTATCTAACAATATGTTTATTTCGAGTATGTTTTAAAAAAATCATACGTTTTTATAGTATCTAAAACCCTAAGTACCTTATAACAGATAATGACAAAATAGTAATCATTTGAATTAAGTTGGGTTCACAGCTACTTCGCCCGTCATGTCGAGTTCATTTTATCGTATTCAATTGGCCATTGTAAACTGTAATCATGATTCATGGGATATCATTTTCTAATCATGATCGATTCATTTATCGGGAAATTTCCAAACTTGCTGTATTCATGAACATACCGCATTGAAGTTAAAATAAAAAACGGTATTCTCACTGTGGTCACAATTCATTGTTGTTAAAATTACGTTTATAACTGTACAAACTGTTCATTTGTTCTATAATAATTAATCGTTGATTCTGTTTCTTAAAAGTTGGAGTTGCAGACAGAAACTTGGGCCATAAAAAAGATAAAGATTAAAAAAAAAGACTAACTCGAGACATTTCCGTGACCAGGCTTGATACCTATGCTGTAGTGTGATACTTAAAAAATGTATACAATGGGTATTTTATGTGCCTTAAATGTATTTTTAAAAGTATAGTATTGCATACTATATACTTATCGGTCTCCGCAATTATTTATTCGGTCCTATAGTACGTTTCTTCCTATATTTACAGTGTTTTTGTATAACGCTTAGTCAATAAACATTATGAAAGGAATTGATAACTATAATAGTTGTCATAATATAATATTTAAATACAAATATATCTTCTTAAATTTTACGAAAATGTAAAATAGTCCTTGATAATCAATCATGTATGAATAATTTTTAGATTCATAACACGTCTTTTTCAGAATGTTTTGTATAATATATAAATTGGTAGACACGAGTATACTAGATATAAATACATAAGATATAATATTAGAGTTAAATTTTTAATTCCACAAACACACAGCAATCACTGAGTTTTACCAATACATGCATACCTATATATAAAATAATATCGTTAATTATTCACTGAAATTAGGTTATAAATCTTTTTCGGTTAATTTGTTTCGTGACTTGCATTTGGCTACAGAGGTTTTACGACAGAAGTGGTGTCACCGTGACAGTTACGACGGAAGTACAAAGGTGAAGTATAAAGAAAAGTGAAGAGGTGTGAATAATATATCAATATAATAATAATACATAGAAATAATGATTAAAAAAAAAAATTGTTTAGTGTAGTTTGACGACCGTGTCGATATCGATTTATCATAATATTTATTATACGCGCGCGCATACGTGTGTATGTGTATGTGTATTACAATATTATATAGTTGCTACTGGAATACGTGTTTTTTTTTTTTGAAAAAAGGGTTATCGAGCACCTGCCAACTGCCGCGTTTTTATTATCATTATTACCGTGTGTAACCTGTATATTAAGGTTATAGTATACGTATAACTGTATATAGTCATATATAGGTATATGCAATATGCATTTAGTCGTATACAAAAACTGGTTTCTCGCAGACGTCCCCAGCCATCAAATAATAATGATAATAATAATAATGTGCGTTCGCGGGGGTCGAAAAAGATGTAATAGCTAGAAGTGACTGTTAAAAACTCTATGGATCAAGAAAAACAATAATAATAATAACCATCGCCATTAAACCCCGCCGTCGGTCGTTCACATTGTTATTATTATTATATTTTATCGAAAAAACACACGCACCACCGAAAATGTTCATATACTGAGACTCGATCACAGTATTTCATGGGACAATATTCTTATTATATTCTTGGATACTTTTATGTAGATTTAGTGACGGTGATGTATTGCTCTAAAGTTGGCCGCCGAATAAAATGCCAACAAAAGGCAAGCATAGAAATGTAAACAATGGTAATGTCAACTGAATTTTTTAATCTCAAAACAACGTATTAATTATTTAAAAATGTAAAATAATAAAACAGAGCGTTAAAAAATTATTACACTTAGGTACATTTAAGCGTTTTAAGTAATTTGATAGTATATTTAATTAAAAATAATAATATTTTAATGTCAGATTATAAATTATTATCACTATTTGTTTAATTAAAATTTTTAGGTTTTTTTTTTTTTTACTCGTATAATAATATTATTTTTTTTACAGATTTGATCAAATAATACGGTTAGTATTTTCTAAATTACAGATGATATTCAAAGTTTAAAGTTACTGTAATACGTCTAGTGATGTAAAATATGATACACGGCTTATTAATTATTAATATTTAATAGATGAGTTTAGTAAACAGACATTTACTTAAGGGACTCAGAACCTAAAAGTGCTAACTTTATTTTTTTTAATATATATGTATATTTATATTTCGTTATCAGTGCTTCTCAGTGTAGTTCTAGTTCACCAACAATCATTTTTGTATATATTTTGTGAAGAGCTTTCGATGAACAAAAGGTTTTAAATTAACACTATTATTTTACGAAATTGTTATTTAATAGGTATTTAGTGATATAAACACTTAGATCTATATAAGACCTGATATTAAATTCACTAATGTTCCATATTTATATCATGAAATAAATTAATAATAATCAAAATCATATTGTGTCAACAATACAATAATAATATGATAAACGATAGTACAGAGTTATTCACTATTATTATACATATATTATCGACAAATTAAAATTCCAATAAATGCCTACCTAATCTAACACCGATCATCATACTATTAGTATTTTAGTTTAAACATTAAAAGTCAAACAACGCTAGACATCTTCTTTTGTTAAACAAAATTTTCTTTCCCAACAAACACACATTTAATTCAGAACAAAAAAAGTTCCAACTAAGTAAAAAAAATATTTTCACAAACAAAAGGTTCTATCTGCAGAACTTTTTCGTCCTTAACTAACATTTTTTACATTATATTGTTTTTTACTTGAAAAATAAATAAAAACTTCAAGGCTTAATGCAGGACCACTTTGTTCATTTTTAGATTTGACAATCATTAAATCATTCATTACAAAAGAAGATAACCGAGATTGCGTCGTTGTATATTTGTTGCTAATCGTATTATTTAGAGTTCATAATTTAAGACAGTATCATAGTAATGGATTTAATTATTTTTAGAGTTATACCATAAAATGAGTCTTTTATGATGTGGGAGGATATAATATTGATACAGGAAAAATGAGATTTACAAGAATTTATTAGTGCGTCAAAGTGATGTGTGTCACCTGCACATGTATGTTACCTTACTTTATTATACTGATATAAAATGTATTCTCGTGATATCTTGTCGTTGATAAGTTACTAAATTGTTCGTAGGTATGTATAGCTATAGCTTAAAAACGACGACATAATAACGATCCTACAACACAGTGATTGTATAAAGAATTATTATCATTTATCAATGTTCATATTTATTGTCAAAACTCGATTTCATTCGAATTGATATACTTAATTATTATCATTCATCACAAATATATAACACATTTTGATACATGTTGTATTTACGTATTATGATATTTATAATAGATATCATACACGGTATAGTTATATTGTATGTATATAACATTCATAATGGTCCTAACATACAAATAAATACTGTTTACATTTCTCGAAATCGATAATATTTTCACAATCGCTATAGCGCGAATTGTGGACATAAATCAATGAAGTCGGCGACGTTTATAAAAAGGCAATAATAAATTATTAAGTACCACTATTCACGACAATTATAATATACCTAGTTTTAAGTTATACAATTACACATATTATCATTGACCGAAATTAAGAATGTGCTGATTAATGCGTCTGTTTACAGTAGGTATGCATAATATACTATTTACTAGTACCTACCTACGAACTATATTATTCTGCTAATCACTTTTTGAATACATACTTATAAAAAGTCGGTTTCAAACACTCAACTAACTTTATATAAAACGCAATATAGGTATAGTATGCAACATAGCGTTTTAAACAATTTGTTTTGCAAAAATCATTGTTTAACATAAGGAAAACATTTCTGCGATACATCATAAACAGTTCACGACTTAGGTATATAAAATTCTTTAACATTTTATTTTTATTTTTTTAAGGTTTTAACTCAACGTTTAATCCTGGCATACATTTTATAAATCACTTTTTTTTTTCTATAGTCTGTTAAAGAATTTAGTGTAACAAAACCCCTCTGTTGGGTTACCGAAGTCTTTTATGTTATAGGATGTTTTTTTTTTTTTTTTTTTATTACCTTTTTATGGCTGCATAAAGAACACACACATACCCTCACGGGTTATCGACTTATTTTCTTTCTTATTCTTCTCCGTTTAATGTTTAAAAGAATATATTATTATGTTTATTTTTTTTTCGTTCTGTACTTCTTTCTGACCATTTATAAATTTGATAGTACCTATATGTACCTAACTATCCTAACTATAGTATTACAATACCTATCGTTTACGCGTAATTATACCGTCGAAACTTATTTAAATTATGTTGATTTGTTTGTTATTTGAAAACGAACATTGTTAATTTTAATTGGTGGTTGTTAAAAATAATAACCTTATAACTATAATTAAAAACGTAACAAGTTGCTTGTAGTGTCTCATATTAATAAATCACCAAAGTCGTGAAATCTAAATGATTGTAATTACGCTCAAATAATACTATTCTAATATTATGTTCTTTTACGAAGTATATGAAAAGTCTTATAACATTTGTTTTTAGTTGTTGCACTATAAGAGTTTTCAGTCGAATGTAAACATTTTCATATTTTGAGGATAAATACATAACGTACACAATAAATTTTTACAACCATATTTCGAGAATACATTTAAAAGTACAATATATTGTATTAGTGTATAAGTACCATAAGTATAAAAACGATCATAGATAAAAAGTTATGTTTATTATGATGATTGATTATTTTTAATGTTTTGACCGGCTCCTCTGCATGCTGCGCGTTTTAACCACACACTTGAATCTCAGGAGATAGTTTACTTGTCGATACGATTTTCGTTCGTCATGGCCAATCATATTAAATTATTAACATATTTTATGTTTATGAGATAAACATAAAAAAAAAAAAAAAACGTAAAATAATAACTGGGTGTACTTCTGCGCGTTTAATGAACTTACTATAAAATGTTCTATAAGTTTTGCGAAGATAATGTAATTTTTTTTTAATAATATTTTTTTATTATTTGTGCATTGTTGTTTGTTTTTGGATTGTGGTAAAGTTTATTAAATGGCTTGATTTATTCCAATGTAATTGCTGTAGTATAAGTATGTTATGAAACGCGTGTTGCGTTGAAATTTATTAATTATTTTTCACGATAATTTCGAGTAGGTACCCACATCGAGTGGTTACTTAAAATGGCTAAACCCATAGAAAATCTATTATAAATATAGCAATAAAGACTTAGTTGAGCGCTTTTAGTTTTATCTGATTAAATTAAATAGTTTCCATTTTAGTTTTTGAACATTTATAACACTTTTGGCATAGTAATTTACTTAATGCATTATAAATTATAATAATAAACATATACAATACCTAAATGGTCTATATAAAGATGAGATTATTGTGACGGATTTGGCATATTGACTGAATAATTTATCGAAGAATTCTCTTTTTTAAAAATAAATATCAAGCAATTATTATCAGTTTTGGTATAGATAAAAGTACTCTATTCATTTAATCGATGTAGTTTAGAATTTGTAATGATTATTAACAGTAACTAATTCGAAATATATTTCTGAAAAATATTTATAAAATATTTGTATAACGCTTGAATAAAGGTATAAACTTAAATTTCTTATCAGTAACAATTTGCCAAAATCATGCAATAAATACTAAAATACTTATTTTGTTGTTTTATGTATTCAGATTTCAGACAAATTATTGTCAACCTATTAATAATTTGATTATCATTACAGTAATATGTATCATTGCATTAATAATTATATTTGAACATTCATAAAAATTAAAAATTATATTAGTTGTGTTGTTTGTTTTGTAAATCGAACAAAGAGAAATATTCAATTTATAATTCCCAAACATGTTTACTAAGCTATATCATCGTATAACACTAAAAGCTATATAAAGACCAAACTACTTTCAAATGTATTATTTAAATGCAACGTTATAAAACTATTGTGCATGTAATAATTTTATAAACTATTTTAAAGTGAATTTATTTTCAACTGTTTGTGTTATTCATAAGATGTATTGATTTTTCAGTATTCTTAGAATTCTTCAGTATTCCACACACCTATATGAAGTAATTTAGTTTTTTCAAGTAAGAGAAATATATGTATATCAAAAATGTTTTTGTAATACTTTAACCTATTATTTTAAAATATACGACAGTAAATGTTATATTTTACTTTTTGCTTATTTTTATTATCATAGAAAATTATCTTCATAACTCACCAGACTGGCATTATAGTTTTACAAGTAAAATGTTTTAAAAATGTACCTTTATACTTAACTTTTTATATTTCACTATTATAATGTTAGATAAATAATTTAAATTAATTTTCTTTAGTAATTTCCTTTTTTTTCTAGTATTATATTTTAATGGTGGTGATAAAAGTCAGTAAACGTATTATTATGTTGTATACCTGCATAATGGCAATGCATTGCACTATGACTACATACAGATTTGCCACAAATGTAATTTAATAACACGTTCGTAAGTATTTTGTGGTTACGAGTAGTGCATTCAAGTGAATATTTAAATTAAATTTTTCTCTCTCAATGAATAAATGAAAAAATTTTAATCTGCAATTGAAAATGCGCCCATTGACTTAAAATGTATGCATCTTACTGTGCTTTCCGTTTTTTCGCCAAATTAACACTATGAAAAAATTAAGGAAATCACGGTGATTCATACGACGTAACTCTTTTATTAAAATGGTATCAGTAGTAGAAAATCTAACGTATTTACAAAAAATTAGGTGTTATTAGGAATAATTTATAATGAGTTAAAAATGAAAACAAAAAAATCATAAGTGTATGAAAAATAATTTTAAATGCAATTCAATTCCTCAAATCTAATATTATTAATTATTATACATTACATTTGAAATTACATGTGCAGTAGTTCAATCGTGATATTATAACAGGAATTATTATAATATTGTTCTCATGCTGATGGTCTTTTTAAAATTAAAACTATTTAAATTTTAACTTGTTACGATCGTAACTATTGTGTTTTACAATAATTATAGTAAAGTGATTAAGAATGCCGTCGTTTGAACTTGGTTTAACAAGTGATGGTGTATTCTGTGATCAAATTGATATTTTTGTCTATAGTAAAAAAAAATAAAAATATTTACCCATTATACTTACACTATACTTTATCGACTGTCGACTACACTATATTAAATTCGTATAACTATAGGTATTGTCGCATGCCGTTATACATAGTATAAGTATGTTATATAATATGTGAATTTGCTGAAGTATGAAATTTGTTATGATATAATGAAATAAAACTAACTGTCTAACCACATATATATTTATTATAAATATAAATAAAAATATTATATTTTTAAACTTTTTTTAGTACAAAATTATTTCATAAAATAAGACAGCTAAGAGGAATCTAACCCAAACATTCGCTCCCTTGTATTAAACATCGAAATTGATCCACTTGTATAATATATTTCCCGCATTTTATTTGAAGCGTTTAAATCGTCTGATTATTACATTCTTAGCGAGCGCGATAGCAAAATAAATTGTTGTAATAGATTTATATATAGGTACCGTGTTATTAATATAATTATAATATTCGAGTGTGCGCACGCGTCTTATCAAGTAAATCGCTGGCGGAGGGCTATCGTGTATACAATATTACATGGAAGGCAGGGGGAGGGGAGGGGAAATAACGAGATCTTTTGCGACCCGTCACACGCCACACATTATTATTATAATATTAGATATAGTTTTCGATTACCTTACATGTCGTTTAATAATACATACCATAATAATCGGTGGTATAATATATGCGTGCACATCATATAACTATATAGCTGTAATACTCCAACGACGATATTATTATGATATTTTACTTAACACTCAAAAAATAAAATAAATAAATAATAATATCATAGTATACGTATAGGGAAACAGTGTTTATAATCTATAATAAATGCACTAGGTTGTATTATACTATAATAGTATATATCTTTATGTGTGTTAAAGTGAGCCAAAGCGCGTATTGTGTATGTATATGCACACACACACACACACACACACATATATATATATATATATATTACATAATATGTATAGACGCGAAATGAATATTTAGGAAAGGGTCGGCGGCGCGCGGGCGCGTGTGGCTCATGTGCGTGTGCGTGGGCGTGCGCGCGTGTGTGTGTGCGTGTATATCGATTGTGCGTTGTTGGCGGTGCGTTCATCCCTTTCGCGCGTGGGTACTACGGCGAGGGGGTTGGGTTTTGGGGTCTGCGGCGGCGGTTGTTGGGGCGGGACGGGGGTTGGTAGTGTAATTTATTATTAGTCGTCATCTCTGCCCCTCACGCGGGGCCAGATGCTGCTGTACGACGGTGGCGGTGGTGGCAACTTCCATCCCTACCCACTCAGGCTTGAACCAACCGCCCCCAATAATATACTGAGCCGATCCGCCGTATTATTTTATTTTTACTTATTGTATCACAAAATATTATACACCTGATATACATAACACACCTATTAAATTATTGTTGTTGTTGTTGTTGTTGTTGTTGTTGTTATTAAAGTCGATGCAGTTTTGACGGACAATTTCTGACGCGCTCGGAAACGACGGGAAAGTCGAAGCAAACATCGTGCCGCCACTACACTACCACCACTATCACTTCCCAGTTCATACGGCTTTTCTTATTTTCCCAGGATGTTATCGTCGCGACCGTGTGAAAATTTTTATTATTTTTGTTATCATGACGTTTGGTACGTGTCACGTATTTCTTCGCAAATCGCGTCAATTATAATAATATTTAGGTAAATAAACTTAGGTTAGGCTATTGGAGTATACTTAACGGCTAAAGTGAATAAATCATAACGTATAATTTAACGATATATATATGTAAGTACATTATATTATTTATATTATTTGAGAACTGACCTTTTTGCTGTATAATTTATTTTTATATCATGTCCTATTACAATATAATTATGCCTATATACCAAGGAAAGTCTAGATATTTTCTTTCGTCATTTCTCCGAGTCGCCGCGAGCGTAATGATTTTTTTCGATCCATTTTTATAAATTCGGATTTTCAGCATAGATTTTAATCATATCAGTATATCAGGTCTAAGATTACAACACACATCAGTTATAAATTATAGATAATATAATCATTATATTGTTCCATGTGACTCCATCATTGTGGTAAAAAATAATTATTAAAATTTTTAAAGATTACATTTTTAACTGTACAGAACGGTTTTAAGTATAATCATGAAATTACAATAAGTCAACATTATGAATGCATAAAAAAAAAAAAACGTAATTCTCAACATCAACATTAATTATCTATAATCCTTTAGTCACTTATTTAATAACGGGATAAAGTATCGTATGACTATATTACTCAGTTACCCTATGGCTCTTTGCCAATAAGCTTTTTTAAATTTAACTGTTCTTTGTTTAAAAGTACAATTATGTTTTATACGAATATATATTTAATTTTTTTTTTTTAAATTTAAAACGACTTTTATGACAAATGTTTTGCTCGTTCTTTTTATTTCCTCATTTTCAATTTGCTTACCAACTTTTTTTTTAGAAAAATTTCTTTGAATATACATATATATATATATTCGCTTCGCAACCTATTAAAATTCTAAAAATCACTCTATAAATATGTATACACGCTATTTAAAATATTTTATATAAATTTTCATTTTATTTCATGATTTCATCAATATTTCTTATTTATAATCGAACAGTCAAGCTCTCAAACTATTTTTACTCGTGGCTTTTTTTTTTACATTTATTTGTTTATACACTCCTTTATAAAATGTAAATTGTATAGCATATAAATTATATAGCTCATTAAATAAGATATGAAGATTAAAATGTATCTAATTGGAATACAAATTATTTAACTGCACAAACAATATGCATTAATTTTGTATAAGTTCAATAACTTCTTGAAATGTCAAATAAAAATAATTCATAATATTAACAGATATATTCAGTGATTTTAGAAAGATAAACACAATTTCTACGCCAAATTTAGTGCATTTGTCTTATATTAGAAGTAGAAGTAATATTAAGAATATTGAAATATCATTAAAAGTGTATTAAAAATATTAGCTATGTTTTTGTAAAGCTCAAGAATATCATTTGCGGTTAATTTAATGAACAATTTATAATTATAGCAGTAATTAATATTTATCAATTTCACTCAAAATGTTCTTCTCTGTTAAAATTGACTTTTTAAATTTAAGTTGTAGTTACGTTTATAGCTTGTACGTAGAAAATGCTATAAAAAAAGAAACAACTTTTAGTTATTGATTTGTGTTAGAATAAATACGTTGTCAAGTATAAAACAGATGTTGTATTTTTATGTTTATGTGTCTAAAAAAAAGTAGAAATGTTGTTAATATAAAAATAATCATTTACAATATAAAAAGAACAAATTACAAAAAGTTAATTCATTCTCGTGACAAGAAATTAAATCTGTAGCACTTCATACTAAACGCCCCGATATACATAAAAATAAAGTCTTTCCCTTGCTATTGATAATTTACTCCCACGGCGATATGACGAAGTGGACATTTTCTCCCCTCTACACAGTAAAACACCAGCCTTGAGCAATAAAAATAATTTCGTTTATCGTAATAAAATATTGTACGAGAAACAATATTCGTTACTTTATAATTAAATTTATAATTATAGGTACTATAATATAAATTATGTAATATAATTCTCGCAAAATCAAAATAACTTCTAACCTCCAATATTTACTGAATAATAATAACGTATTAGCTGGTATATACACCATACACTGGAATTTATTTAATAATTATTTACTCATATGCACATAAATTATAATTTACATTTTTACTATTATACCTATAACATTATAGTATATGGTTTTCCGAATAAAAAAATGTTTTTTCATATATTTTACGTATTACACACACTCACACATACATAAATTATTTATATTAAGATAAAATTAAACAGGACGAATAGGTTGTTAAAATATTGTAAAAATATTAAAACAATTATTTTTTAATTCTTTAAAAATATAGTTTTATACTCCCTGATTTTACTTATTAGTACTTTACTTAAACTATACATTTCCAAATATAAAACTCGTTATACCCACCTGCAATCGTGCGGTATAATGTACTCTCAAAACGTCTTAAAATCACACACTCGACTTTGGACGAAAACGGTTTTCCATATTACATTTGTTATACGAGTATAAAAGTGATATTTTTATTTGTTTTTATAAACATACAAGATATGTGCCCATTACATTACACACATAAAGATATTTCCATATATTATTATTGTAACCGCAATGTATATTGTACGTATTTTATTATACATTTTATGTGCACATAATAATATATATCGTAGGCTAGTGTGTGACGTGCGTCTGCAATATAATACAAACCATGTGGTTTCTAAATCACACAGGGGAACTTGCATTCACTAGCCAGTGGCGTCCCGCAGTGAAATTTAAACAAGAAAAGACACACGCACGCATAAAATAAATTGTACGAGAACAATTTTGCCAAAAGAAAAAAAATAATTCAAATTAAATAAAATTATATATATTACAACAAATATACACATACATAAAACTATACAAGTATGTGTGTATAACTTCTCGTTTGATTTCGTCGTGTAAATTAAATTATAATATATATTTATGATGTTCTACAGTTCATGACGAAATATCGTATACTATCGATTGAAAACTTCATTAAGTCCCTTGAAAAGTTACCAAAATGCAAAATTGTCATTAGTTTAAAATTATTGCAGTGCCATAAGCCACCCAAAATGAAAATGTGACGTGCATTTCCTCGTTCTGCACACAATATTTTTAAATTTATTTCCGACGACGTGTACAAATCGTTTTTTCATAAATATCTGACAAAATAGCGAATTATGACCATAATTTATTAAAATGTTGTTTACAATGATTATAATATTTATAATATCGTGAACGTTTAAAAATAATTACAAATTTAAGAAAAAAATAAAACCTGAAACCATGAACTCAAAAACTAAAAAATAAAATAAATGTGCCGATGGGTAATGTAGGTACAAAGAAATTGAACTAAGGAAAAAACGGGAAAAGTTTAATTAAATGTGTATTCATTAAATCGAGAGACCTTTATTTTTTCATAAATATTTTTATTCAAAAATATGGTTTTTCAATGATATGAAATTATGTAAAAATAGTATTTTCAAAAAATGTTTAAACATTCAATTTTAATATGTACCTAAGTATATAATATTATACATTCAATGAATATTACATGTATCATAACTTTTTTTTTTACATGTATCATTGAAAAAGTTACAAATAATACATTTTAGTTACGGACGATTTAGAATTAAATGTGTTTAAAAATATTAATTTATTCTTAGAAGAATATATTGTAAACAATTATAAAAGTTATAACTGTTAAAAGTGTAATGAATAAAATATCTTGTTATTACATTGTTATGCGCATAATGAATTTATTAATATAAATACAATTAATCTGTACATATTAAACAGAATTTTAATAACTTATTCACCTCACCATTGCTTGTTTAATAAGCCTAAAGGTACTTATTAGTACCTACATATAATTTATATCGGTGGGTGTACAGTAATTTCTCTAAATATTTGTGTAAGTAAATACAGAACAGACGTGGATGGTTATATTACAATATTACTCAATGTTTTGTTGTGTATTGTTAGAATCATGTATAATTTCTTAAAAAATTATGTGTAGTTTGCTAAGGACTACTAAAAAACATGATTTATTTTTTATCTATTGATAACTATCAAAAAAACCATATGATATATATCAATTAAATTTATTTTAAATTGGCGTACATTTTTTTTTTCATTAGATTATTCACTGGCGTACGTATAATAATACTTAAAACTATTTATACTTAACTTGATCAAAATAATTTTATTTATCTATATTTTATAATTTCAACTTATTGACAGTGAAGTATAGAAATTAATTTCAGTTAACAATATTATGAAACAATGTTACCCATCTTTAGCGAACACCAAACCCTCGGCGATTAAATATGATATAAATTATAACCGTCTACTTACCCCTTTATCCAATAAACTTGGTTTAATTTATAGGTTAATGGAGAGCTGAACGCGTTGTCCAAATTAAGTGTATGGGAATAATGTACATTATTTCTTTTAATATTAGTATGACGTATATAAAGCTTGTGTGGTCAAATTTAACATTAATATAACGTAGACAAATAAACTATAAAAACAGTATAAACTCGAAACAAACTTTTCGAGTTTGCTCCTTTAACCAATATATGAAATAATACCGTAAAATTGTACCAACAAAAATGTTCAGACTTAAAGTGAGATCAAACAAAAAACAAATTAACGTATATGTTAGATTTGACATAATATCATATAAATATATAATTTTCTATAGTAAGTACAAAAGTATGAATAGGCAATAGCATTCTACATATTTTGGTTATGGATAAAATCGTAGGTTTTTAGGAAGAGAAAATTATGTTTTTTCCTTATCCTTCCGAAGCAAATATGACACAGAGAATCACATACATTACGTATATCGTGACGAGTGGATGGTAAATAAAATCCTCTCCTGCTGACTAGCTGGCTATTATATATCATACTAATTATTATTGTATGGGTATTCACACAATCTTATCCTTCTTGCTGGGTTGTAGGTTTTTTTTTAGTGCAATTGGTATGGTAATAATGTCACACAATACGACTCGCGTATTTGTATATTACGCATCGTATTATATACATTGTACTTTGTAAAGCTTTAGATCGTGCACAAAAACATATAATATAGTATTCAAATGAGCACCCACATAAAGCATACATATAGGTAAATTGTATTTTGCTTTTAAATTTATAAACGAGTAGCTAAAAAATATTATCCAGATACCTGTTATAATATATGATACGCATGGGGCTCTGTGCCACGTGCACCTTGAGCACATATGTATAAATCAGGGACTAAAGGATAGATTGTAAACTATACGAGTATATGAGTCGACGAAACAATGGTATACTACGATATTATAAATAAATATAGGTCAATGTATAAATTCGAGCATAAACACGTGTATAAACTTAAAACCTGTGTACAGTATATCGGTTCGTGTGTTAATTTAATAAACAATCGAATGCGGAATATTACGAAATAAATCAAAAAATTGTTAGTATATAATATAATATACAGGTATTAAATTATCCTACCATAGTCTCTCTGTCAAACTACTCACACCGTTACACTATCTCACTCTGTATATTATATGCATATATATTTATTATACATATAACAGTTGTAATGTAATGTCAACGGCCGATGGCGGCGGCGGCCAAATGCGTAAAATCGGTCACTCAGAACCTATAAACATATGTATAATATAGCCTGTATAGTGTATATGCATAAGTGTGCATCGCGTATTATATTATTATTATTATTAATGTTATTATTATTATTATTATTATTATTATTATTATTATTATTATCATCATTACAATTTACTGCAGCGGCGTTTCAGTCGAGTGCTCAATTACACGCGATGGTTTTGCGTGTGTAATATGTAACCGCCAATCGCCGGCAAGTGATGCGACGATAATGCTTACAATTGTGGCTACTGCTGCATATTTTACAATTTTTAATACAGGGTGTGACACTTAAATGGTAAATTTTCAAAGTTTTACATTATAAAATAGAAACGGATAAAAAATAATCATTAATTTAGTATATCAAAACAAAGTACATTACATGTCATTCATTTAAAAATAAAAAAAGGTTCTCCTTGAGATTACCGCCGTCTTTTTTTTGGGCACTCTTCTAATTTCCCTTAAATGTTTTCTACTACACGACGTGACACTTTCAAAGGGGCGTTGCCAATTTATTCTTAAAATAATACGCTGTGTAGTGGAAAATATAAACGTGGAAGATTAGAAAAGTGCTTTAAAAAAAGTAGCAGTCATTTCGAGGAAATAATTTAAAAAAAAATGCCCTGTAAAATGTACTTGTTGCATGTTTTATATTAATAATTAAATTTTCACTCCATTTTTGTTTTATAATTTAACCTCGAAAATTGGATATATTATAAGTGCCCCACCCTGTGTATTTAATATTATACGGTCAAACGTGTCGGTGATGTTTGCGTGAGAAAAATATAACAAGGTTATGTTTTAAACAATTTTTGGACCAAAGTACAAAATATATGCGGTATTATTGCATAGATCAATTCGAATGAATTGAAATAACTAAAATCATAAATTCATAAGGTTAAATGTTTTGATTACTGTGGCTTAGGTATATAATATGTGATATTACGGATCAGATTGTCAAGGAAAAAACAATCTAGACACCATAATAAATTAACGAGCGACTGTGCATGTGTGTGTGTGTGTGTGTAATCGTCATTGAATTTTACTCCAACACTATAATATATTGTAAACAGATGTGACTTTTTTTTATGAAGTCATTTTGAATCGATCGAGCCACATTCTCGAAAACAAATTTAAACACAGCATGGTTTTGCTGTTGGCATGTCTAAAAAAAAAAATGTTGATTAAAAAAAGGAAAAAGGTCAAGTTAAAATGTTTTTGTTCGTTTTAAAATATAATGATGGTTATAAATGTGACTATGATGTATTGCGCACAGTCCTAACTTTGTAACAAATTACAAATTATTGTTATCGGGGAATAATTTCAAGTCGGTGGTGTGTTGGCTGAGCGAACAACTCATCTAAACTCGCGTAACCGTGTGATGCACAAAATTACACTCGGTAATCGTTTTGATACGGCCGGCTACTACAAGCATAAATGGTAATTTGCCAACGTCCGCTGTTGAGTTCGATGTAAGAGGAAGAATGAGGAAATTATATTTTATTTTCTGTATCATTATTTAATATTTATTACAAAGTCGTTATAGCTAGATCATATTAAATATTAATACGTTATTCAATAATAATATTACCATACACTTTTATTAATGCTAATCAATTTATGGTTTGTTGTATCATTTTAACACCGTATTTCAACAGCTTAACTAAGAACTATTTTTCACCACGAAGATTTTATCAATTTCAAAACAACCCAAAAGTATATG
The DNA here is from genome assembly GCF_002803265.2 of Melanaphis sacchari. Lineage (NCBI taxonomy): Eukaryota > Metazoa > Arthropoda > Insecta > Hemiptera > Aphididae > Melanaphis > Melanaphis sacchari. The sequence continues at coordinate 467,475 of NW_020271179.1, forward strand.
CTTTACGTGAAAATCGCATACAAACCGTTAAAAAAAATATATATTAATATGTGTTAAAAACATATTATAGAAAGTATAATAAAATAGACGTATTATAGAAGCATCTTATAGATAATTATTTATTTTAAGTAATGGATATTGCCTTTTATTTTTTGTATACACTTTTCAAAAATATCTCTTTTTCACAGAATAAAAGCATATCGTTAGATATAGATGTAGATATTATTTTATACACTTATAATATTTGTATATTAATATCTGTACATTTTACAATCGTTAACACGAGATATAAATCAAGTTTTAGTAACCATTGATCACCCTAAGTTATAACCAGCAAACACCTTCGATTGTTTATCAATTATGTAAACTAGATTTATATACTATAATAATTAATTTGATTTAAATAAATGTTTCCTATTTTTCTTGATTTTCATATGAGATATAGATATCTTTGTTTAAACTGTTTAAAGGAAGTGAAATACGTGTTTAATCGATATTAAAATAATAATAATATGAACCATTAAAATATCGATGATTTTAATATTCGATATTTAATTTAAGGTTTTTATAAAAGTACAAGTATATATATACATATTAAAATGAGTTTATTAGTGAAATCATTAAAGGTGGTATATTAAATTGAGGTTATGCCAATGCTATTATAATATAACTGTGTGAAAACTTAGTTGGACTTATTTGGTAAAACTTAATTAAAATACCATCACCATTATACGGATGTTAATCTAGCTGGAGCTTATGAACTTACAACGCATAAATATTTAACTTATTTAAAATAACGAAGTAATTTGAAAATATCATTCTAAACTTTAGAATTAAAAATCGCACGTGTTGTGATAATAATATAGCAAAATTGTATTTGTTTTCATCCAACCGTTATGAATGCTAATTAATATGGCGTGTATGAGAGAAAACAAATATTGCGTAGAAAAAATAAAAGAGAGAAGAGGTTTATACATTTGAACATTCCATTTATTTAAGATTGATTTTAATTTATGTTACAAATGGAATAAAATAATATTTGTTACAGAAAAATTAATTTTTTTTGACAATTTAACCTATTTAAATTATTACTAGTATAAACAAAATGAAAACACTTATTATTATATGTGCTTATAATATATTACACTCATTATATGTGTAAATAATAATATGTACTTCTATCTATAATTGTTAAATATGCTTGTAATTTAATTAACAAATAAATTTATGACAAGCAAATTTTGTGTTTTCAATTTATTCAAATGATTAGTATGAAATAAATATTGTAAAGCTCATTAGCTTTGAAAAATCAAGACTTTTTACAAACCTTGGAACTGCATTAATCATATAATGCTGTATAGGAACATATTATTTATCAGTTATCATTTATTACAAAGTCTTGAAACTGTTTTTTTTACGACTAAATGCATACTTATATTATACCATCTCTACTTTAAAAATGGGTGGTGCAATTCCGTCTCTTTTTATAATGTTATAATTTACATATTGTATGAAAATATTCTATTATTTCATAATGTATTTCTTTAAAAAATTATTACAATAATAAAAAATATCCACTATCTATAAAACATCCTAAACGCGATTAGTAGATTTTTTTTTTTTGGCAAAACTTATTTTTAACATTAGGATGGCTACTCTTATTTTATTTAAAAGTTTTTTTTTTTTTTAATTAAATTAAATTAAATATTCTTTTAAAAATGTTTTTAATACCACAGGTTGAGAAACACTGTGGGCCATGGCACTGTTATATTAATTGTTTATAAACAATACTGCAGAGTATCACGAAAAAAATTGTCTTTTATATTTTTATATTTGTTATTGACTTGGTTTTCTAAATTGCTTATTTTACAAACATTTTACAAACTTGAAAAAAAAAACAAAATAAATATGTTTTAGTGAAATATGTATATTTTTTTTTTTTTAACGAAATAAATATAGCTGTTGTTTTCTCCAAAACATTCGGAAACCATAATATATATTATTCAGCGTGCTGCCGTTTAAGGCGTCCGACCAAGTCCATTAATTATAACAACAATCGACATGAAATAAAATCTTTATAATATGTAAATATTTTAATATTTTAATATATTTTACGAGCATGATGACACAGTTGTTTAAATAAATATTACAATCAATTTTCAGCGTTTTTTCTCCTACTCATATTTATTAATTTTAAATCAATAATATATATATAAAAAAAAAAAATCATTTAAATGGGTGATTTAATTTAATTTACATGACTATAATAGACGTAAAAACATAATATCCACCGAATATTATCATTTCTATTCTATAATCGCATTGGGTTTCGTTTTTATTTTTATGAAGATAATAATATTGACCATTGTTTTCCCGGCCTTGCACTCTCGTCAGAAATGTCTATAATGTGGATATTGTCTAACAAGTCTTGATAGACTTTGCTTAGACAACTAAATAGTGTTAAACACTTTGGTTGTGCATTTGTGTAAAACACAATATTGAATATATATATTATGCTATCGGCTATAACACTTCATATTCCTGTAAGTAACGTCATAAACCTTTTTAATTTTTTTCCTAAGAATAACGTTATTTATATATACGCACAAGTATAATATATAGGGTTATTAGGATGCTATTAGAAAGTTACGGTAACTACGTAACTATTCTTTTAGTGCGCCAACTTCGCGTAACTGAGATTAAAAAATAATAAAACAATATTATGTACTTATAATGACAGCAATAACATTCGGTAATTTTGGAACGAGTTACAAATACACGCTGTGTACCGTAGTGTTAATGCTTAATTTATTTCATGTATATTATATACCTATATTATTATAATACATTGCACTCGTATATGATATGTACATATTTAATATACATAAGTACGTGTACAACGCAAATATGATTGTAATAATAATAATTATAATAATAGTGTAATCATCGGGCCAACAAATCGTTGACAAAGTCGGACGTTGGACGAAATTCCTGAAAATTGCCGGTCAATTAATCTCGAGCCCCTAAACAGCGTCGGTGTGCCGAAAGAGAGCGAGAGACGTGTTACGAATTTTATATACATATATTATTACCACGGCATACATGTGCACATCCGCGCTTCCCCTTTTCCACCACCGACTCTATAATCCCCACTATTCTTCATGACAAACACAACCGTATAGCCGCTGCCGGAGGTCATTAATTACATCGAAAGGGTGTGTATTCGCACTGTACGGACGACGATCCGCCACCGCCAAGTCGATTTTCGTTGCAGCTATAATACATTATTACACAACGCGCGTTCGCAAAAGCTGCCTTTTCCGGAGGTACATACGACGGCGGCATACCGGAAGTGGTTTACACCACACACGCATACACGCTACATAGTAGTGTGTATGGCATGCCCGCACACTTTCGTTATTACACGGCCGGCCGGTTTGTCCGGTACAAAAATTATGTTTTACAAATATATTGTAACCATAACAACATTTTTTCCATTTTCGTTTTGGTTTGGCTTAATACTGCTGTCTTTTATGATAATATGTACGCGATAAACGTGTATATGCGGAGACGTTAACCATATCCTTTTTATATACCACTCCAGCCGGCCCATATTTCCGACCCGAATCGAGATCGAGTGCCGCGAGCCAAAGAGTCTTTTTTTAGTCCCTTGTGTATTTTACCGTGAAATTATGTGATACCGAATAAAATATCATATCATATGGATATTGTCGGTGCACATATTTTGTACGGTACTTATTTAATAATAAACAATATAATCGCCACTAGCGTATACTTATACGATATTTTATGATGAAAGGGCGTTTAGATATAGAAATAATACTTTAGGAATAATTTTATAAGCCCCTATAAAATATAATTTATTCGTGATAATTGCAATTTTAAGTCACACAATACCCAATAGTTAAATTACTCATGTGTACCTATCAAAGAGGTTTCATGTATACTATTGAGTATCAAGTATGAGTACACAACAAATTCTAAAATCATGTGGTATACTTACCAATATATCACAGTTATTAACTTTTAAAATATTATATCAGTGTTATTGCAAAATTTTTATAACCACAATTGTATGATAACAAATATTCATGAAAAAAATAAATGTTTACTATCAATATTTCATTTTATTTATTTCTATGTAATTTAAAGAAAAACAAAGGGAAATAATATTCATTTTATAACAATGGCAAGGGATGGAAACCCCTACACTCCACCAATCCTCATAAATATGTAAATATGCCACTGCATAACCGTAAAGATGACTCGAAAATTTCATGCACGTGTTTGCAAATTAATATTATGTATAATATCAACACAATTGACAACAGAAAATGAAGTTTACGGCGTATTCTTTGTTGCCACGTGCATGAACGTTATCGATTAAAATAACTTTAATACTTTTAATTATGATCAATGAGAAATAAACTTGTTTAAAAGAAAAAAAAAAGAGTTTTAAAGTGTTGACAATTTCAAAATATAAAAAAATATAATTTAAGTTATTGAAAAAATAATCTTAGGTTCAACTATAGCTTTCGAATTCATAAGTATAATTATACTTGAGCAGTTATACCTCGATATAAAACCATATTATACTATATATATATAGTATAATATCATTATCGAGTATAGTATCCATCACAGTTGTAAGTATAGCGTTTTACTATCATAGTGTGTACTGTGTACTCAACATAATTATAGTAATAGTGAGATAAGAGATTAGTGATTAGATCTATTTACTGTTTTTCCTTATCTATAATCTATTTCATACTATATATTTATATTTATAAATATAATATATTAAAATATACGATTTATGTATCATAAATGAATTAACTTTATTTTTTTTTATAAACATTAACAACGATATTATATTTTTAAATGCGTTTTAATTCATTTCGATAAATATATTTTCTAAAAAATGAGTATCTGTAGATCTCCACACATACCCCATAATATGTGCCCCTGTTAAATCTGAGTATATTATAAATTATAATATATAATAATATTATGTATAGCTACAGAAGGAGCATCGAGCACCCAACGAACGCGTCGTAATCATCACCCCTAAGGTCTTTTCGCCTTCAATTGAATCGGTATCTATTAATGGTCTTATACGACACATACATATATGTACCTATACATTATTACTTTTTCTAGCACTAGACAGCGCGAATCCCACAGAACATGATGATTTAAGTTTGGAGGCCCTTTACAGTCGCAAGGACGTGATAACATATGATTTACCAACAACAAATATAATGTATACTTAAATAATGTAATTGTTATGATTTTGTTAGGGGCCGTGGGTCATATTCTCTCCAAACTATACTCCATATTATATATTATGTATCTGCTATAGTCTTTGTAATCTATATGTTTATTTAGATGTGTTATCGTGTCGAAATGTGACGTTTGTAAATCGTAAATAAATATATTATAATATGTTAATATATATATATATAACATTTTTATGTTCTCTAAAAAAAAATATATTACGTTTTTATTCATAATACAGTACAATAATCACCATATCGAGAGAAATACTCGACATCATATTATTATACTATTATTTTTGTATAATATAATAATATTTGTAATTTTCATATTTACATCATATAGTCACCAATCAAGTTTATGGTCGTATTGGAATTTGAAATCATATTTATAAGTACCATAGTTGTATTTTAGTTGTACTTACGTTCATCGCTAAATAAATAAACATTATGCGTTACGCTGCAAATTTTTGTTCCTTGGTCTTGTAAAAAAAGATGGCAGGTTGCTGGTGTCACCATAATCATAATATGGTTTCATATCATATATTTTTAGTTAGGAAAACACGTAGTAAAATACTTTATTATAAATTTTAATTATAAAAATGTAAATGTATGCTGATTAATAAGTTTCATAAAAATAAGTAGCAACTACACAACTATAGGTTTTACTTCTGTGCTTTTCATTACAATTACACAAAGACAGATATTAGGTTGCCAATTATATAAGCTTTCACATAATGTATAGGTAATTATTTCTTAGTGCTTAGATCTTTAAAGTACATTTCACTGAAGCAAAACAAAACAAAACGATTTAATAATATTTTTAATAATACAATATTATTTTTTTACAATCTTTTTATTAGTTCTAAAGGAAATTTATATGTAGATGCGATATTTTCATCTGCTTGTTTCGTTCTTTGTCTTTGTTGGGCAAATATTCTGTGTTCAATAAAAATATCTAAAGTGCCTTTGTTTTTAGGTTTGAATATAAAGAATGAGATGAATTCATAGATAGTTCATAATTGAGTAGTTTATTTACTTTATGATCTTTGTAATTTAGCAATAAATCTTGCATAATATCGTTGACCATAGAAGAGTACCATTGACCATTGGTAAACACTGGATCAGCAAAAATATTGTCAAAATCGTTGAGTTTGATATTATATAGAGACACCTGTAAAAGCAACAAAAACATGACGATTAGGTATATTTAATTGTAATGTACGATACTACTGAGTTCATTTACCTTTTCACGGTGTATGAGTTTGGTCAACTATACGGAATATTTTGCGTGCTTCTAGTAATCCTTGTTCAATGTTTGTTAGTTTTGCAAGAATTTCGTGACTTAAAACAGTGGATGTTAGGCACGCAGAAGATGAAAGTAGGAAAAAATAATCTTAAAAAATATAAACTGCACGCGCCAGATGTTTCTATCATCATTATATTGTCGCTCTATTCCTCAACACAATTTTCACGGTGTCCGGTCTTATTTGACATAATATTTTTTAACTAAGTATATTTTACTATATTTAATCTTCTGTACATATATCTAGACAGTATACACGAATGTTAAATTATGGTCCTTGTCGGCTATCGTCTATTTTAATTACGATGCACCCGTATAATTTATATACTTAAATAATCATAATTCATAATATACATACAGGTATATATATTTGTATAAAGTAAATAAAAGTAGTACCACAACTAGTTACATATAAACATGTTTAAATACGCTGTATCTCAGAAACTCCTAGAGACTGAACCGTTTTCTTCAAAAGTTATACTTATAGATTTCTTGAAACTGTGGTGGTAGGTATTATAAGTTTATTCTCTAACCCCTATAAGTTAAGTTAAGATGGCTTGCATATGGATTTAATTTTAATTCACAAAAATTAAACAATTTTTTTGTTCGTATATTATAATAGTTATAAACTTATAACTTATAATGTTGCCATTAATTAAAGGAAAAAAATGTATTTAGACTAGCCAACCATCTATACATTACTATTGGTCTTTTTTCTTAAATAGAAGATAATAATAATACATTTGTTGTTTTTTATTTAAATAACAGCCTAGTAGTACAAATACTCATAAAATATTTAACCGATTTTGATGAAAGATTTAGAGATTGTTCTTAGAGATATTAGTAAAGTTAAGATAGTAGTTTGAACCTTATTCGAAAATAAACCACAAGTAGATTGCTCATCTAGATTAAATTAATTCATAAATTGAGGTACGCATAGACACCGATTTGTCCGTGAACTGATACAACGACTAAAATATTGAGCTAGGTACTTTGAATTTTGATATAACATCATATTTTATGTTAGTTCATTTTTTCTTATATTATAATGCATATAGGTATGTAATATATATATATTCCTATAAACATTATACATTTATTTACATTTAATTAAATTTTTTAATTACGCATATTTGTAGACTATTAAAATAAATTCAGATTATCACATAATAATATGTAGTAAACTCAATATATAGTTAATTAATATATTAATTAGAATACTTTACTTTTAGTTTATGGTGTACGTGTTAAAATAAATATCTAAGATTGAATATGGTATTTTCCACCTTCGAGCGTAAGTTGCATCAGTCAGCGGAAACTTCGACATTGGAATAACATAGTATAAGAATAATAGGCTAATAATAGACCATATTATTATTATTAACAAAACGTTCCTATATATCACCGCAGGGAGCCATATAAATAGAAAAAGAATTTCTAGCGTATTTTAGAAGGTAGTATAGCAATAAACTGGCTATTAACCCATTCTGTAAGACTATTGCTGGTCGTGGATTTCACATGTATCATTGCCACGTCGCCATGAGTAAATAATATTATTCTCAATTCTAGCAGAGTTATAGCGCCGCTTAGTTATTACTTTTATATTATATCAAATAAACTGTTTGTGTATCATCATTAATAATTTATACATAAATTATTTATGTTTATTTTTATAAAAGTATAATACATAAATATGCATTCCAATAATTTTTCTGAAAAATTATGATAAGGATTGTAAGAAACAAGGCCCGTCACTGTTCTACACCAGTTTCCGACCATAAATATTATTGAGCTAGCCTAAACTCAGTTCCGGGAGTTCCGGCGTGAAACTATTCTGCTTCAAAACTGCTTCACTCAAATCCATTCCGTCTACAATCTTTTCAAATTCGATGCATTTAAATCGAATCCTATTACATGTTCAACATTTGCATTTGAAAATACCAACATATTTTCACTCTGTTCCAACATTGTATTAATTTGAACTGGTATTTACCGCATCTACTTTTGACACTTGATCCATAATTTAATTCTAAATAATATTATGGTTGAATAATTTTTAGATAATGTATATTTACTAATTGTGCAATCAGGATAAATATTTTTTTTAGAGGGTCCTTTCAATGACTACATATTTCTGTTACACGAGGCGTTACTACAAATATTTATAGTATTATATTATTTTTCATGCAACTGTTTTACTAAGCAATTATATTTATAGTCTCGGTTTATGTTGCATCGTAAAATACTGTAACCATAATTTTAATAATTAATTATAGATACTCGTTGTATATAGAAAAATTCCTTAAGATATGAGAATAAGGTATCCAAATCTAATAACTCATATGATTATTCTAATCATAAATATTGATATTGTGCTCAATTATACTAATATTATTATTTATTATTAGTAATACAATAAATATAATCACATGGATTATTGGCGTACCTTCAATATGTCAATAATTAAGATGATATTTTTCATACGTCGTCAGAAATAATTTATGCTGTTCTTTCTCTGTCTTTTGCAATTCATAATTTTGTCTATTAATTTATAAAGGTTTCTTTAGTTCTTTATGAATTTCACTTAAATTTATTTTGATAATTCAAAAGATCGAATTTTTCAGTAATACAATGTATCTCTTTCATTTGTATGAACTTCTTGTGACACGTTTTAGTACAGCCTATATTCTTATAGATTTTAAGAAGTCAATTATTTTACAGTAATAATATCTTTTAAATCGATAAAAGAAAAAAGTAATTGGTTTTTTGAAATTGTGGTTTACGTCCGTTTTTCAGTATTTCATGATCACGAATTTTATGTAAATACAATACACTCAATATAGTACAATGAACTACAAATATATGTAAAAAATAATTGTTTTTGTATATTTTTGGATTTTTTTGTTTCAGTAAAAACTACTTAATATGAAGGACATAAAAATCTAGCAATAAAAATTAAAGATTTCATATATTTTTGTTAAAAAATACTTGTAGTTTAAAAATAACCCTAACATTGAAGAATTTTATAAAAGTTTCAACTTCAAATGCATATAAAAAACATTGTGCATATAATTTTTATAATTTTTAATTTAAAAACAATTTATTTAATACAGCATATATTTTCTAATCGACATTTATAACATAAAAAAAAAAAAAAAAAAATTAAAAAAATTGAAAATGTTTTATGCCTTCGGATAAATTCAAACAGAGTATGACAATAAATTCAAAATATATTTTGAAAATTTCACTGCTATCAATGAGATTATTCGTATTTGAATTACAACAAAAAACAAAAATTACAAAAGTTTTTGAGAAAAATTAGTTATTATATACAAAAAAAAAAAAAAAATAAATAAATAAATAAAAATAAAAATACGCATCATTGTAAAATCAATATATTTATTTCTCTACTTAAAATCTAAAATCCATTGTTTTTTTAACAACTTTTTTTATTTTTTTAACAATTGACACAATGTTTGTAGTTTACTACATGTTTTAAATATCCATGTTTATTATTTAGATTAATAATAATTAACAACAAGAAATCATAATAATTTAATAATTTGATTTTAAAATTTTTAAACCGAAAATGTGTCCCGTTTAAATGCCACGCACTTAACACATTATATATTATTATTATTATGATTATTATTATTATCACGCGGTCTCATTGTTGACGTACCATTATCTAAATGCATATTGTTCACAACAGTAAAATAGTCCTAATAATGGTTGGCCAATATAATATTTAATCATAATGATTCACTTTGTGTATATACTATATATACCAGTCGCGATCCTTATCGATTTTAATCACCATAATAGCTACTATACAATAACACCCACACTCACACCAACACCGCAGTACAGATTTATTGCCGTTTGAATAACAAACGCTACTGTTGCTGCAGCCAGTAACACTTTGTATGTATATATCCATTACCAAAGTTTGTGATTTCATAACTAATTGTAAAGGTATTACTTTCATAAGTACATTTAAAGTAGACTGTACAGATAGCATTGTATGCAATTTTTTCACATTGTCCACCCCTTCACCATTTTTTTCACTTTTTAATCGTCTGAGGTAATAATCAAACTATGCCAGTTACGTAAACAATTCTACATTATTATTATTATTTTGTTATAATTATTTTTAATGTTACTATTATGAATCAATGCGAGCAAGCATAATGACTCGTTATTTATAAATCCGAATAAAGTTCAATAATGAGCCGATTTAACTACCTAACCTTGACGAACATAACTAAATTTTTATTACCATGTTATAGCTATCATATTATTGTTATTATTATTTTGATTTATCAATAATTATAAATTATTATAATATCATTCATTTTATTCATAAAGCACCAATAATTCGTGTGCAAGTTAGTCAACTGTTATCCCAACATTTAGAACGAGTTACACATATAAACCATTTCGTGTATATTGTACATTTCATAGTTAGTATGTTATATAGGTCCGTTAAAAAATATTTGTCGACATTTTAATATTTTCATTTTAAAGCGATATTCGTAAGGCAATAGACGTTCATCTAAAAACATAAATTAAAAAGTATAAGTACAAGAAAATCACCGAGTAATAGCTGTATAATGTATATGTATAAAACACACATAATACTAGAGTTGTAATTAGAACTTGACGAGACTGGCCCAGGCCAAGGGTACAGCGAAAAAAGGGACACAAAGGCAAAATAAAATATACCTATATTTTTATAATTATTATAATAATATACATTTTATTTAAAATGTGCGCAAAATAGTTATATACTATTTATTGATAGAAATCATAAATACAGAATAATTAATAAAAATACATAACCATACTCTAGTAATACACAATTTACATATATATTTAGGGTACACAAATATTAAAATTATTACGATATAAAATATATGACGTTATTATATTATATTAAATACTGTACATATATTTTATTATTTCAATATTTAATCATTTATATTTTAAAGTTTATAAAATATAGTTTTAAAAGAAATTCAATAGTAAGTTGTTTATTAATGTTACTATGCACAAAATTTAATTAATTAGTTTATATTGATATAATTTACGTATAATTTAAAGTTTTAATAAAAGTACTATATATAAGAATAAAAATAAAAACTATGAATTAACATCCAAACACTTATATCTTACTTTAAACTGAGTAAGAGAGTTATGTGTGTGTGTGTGTGTGTGTATTTGAGAGGGAGGGGTAAAAATGTACAAAGGCAGAAATATGTTAAATGGCCATGAGCACTGGTAGACCTATCGTTACGACTCTGCATGACTGCATAACACATATTACTATGACACAATGCATAATATATTATATTCTAAGTATAACGTGTATATTATATTAAATGTATTTACGATATATGGTTTAATGTTACTGCATTGATTGAGATCCTATTCGATCAAGTGTGTGTCTCTACAAATCAAAGCTCTCGTTTATTTCAAAAATAATTAATTCACCCGCCAGTGATAAAATGCAGTAATCCTTTAAAATGTTTCATGGACAATACAAAATCGTTCTAATTCGCAAATTTCTGAACTCCCTTACAATATAATATAATAAACAGTTAACTTACAGTTGGTGGTAAATAATTATATATTTTTTTATTCAAAATATTACGTAAACCGATTAAAGATTAAATTATTAATGAGTGCACGCCGTCACTATATATTATTGTACAGCACATAAAAATAAATAATTGTACGTTGTAGTAATATCATTTGTAATTTAAAGAATTTATCTGATTATTGCCACATCATCATCCTTATTACATTATGTGTCGTAAGAGCGGATAGTCTTAAATAATGTTATATATCATAAAATATGCATACATCACATTTAAAATAATTTATAAATAAGGTTTTTTTTATTATTAATTATACAACATAAATATTTTCAAACATTTATGAATATAGTATTTTATAGTTTTCCTACAGTAATAAATTGATTGTATTTATTTTTAAAATAAAAAAAAATTAATTCTTCATATTTTTTAAGTTATTTTAATAATTTAAAATAGAATTACTTTGTAAAACTTAGGAATATTTAATGGGGATAAAATCGTTTTTCAATAGTAAAACTGTGACTGACTGTGAGACGCTACGGAAGTAGGATCTATTCAATTCTATAAAATCCTATTTTAATCGTAAAACGTTTCATATATACTATATAGTTAGATTACCTTTGAAAATATTTTAACAAGTATAAGTATTCATTTAAATATTCACATTTATTCACATTTATTCACAATATTATCATTCGCTATATGGCATATTTAAATATTTTATCATCAATGATATTGTGTTCACTGTAGTATAATACACATAAAAATATAAAAATTTTTTTATAATTTTACGTATTGTTAATAACATTTAGAATTTCTGGTGGGGAGTTTGTCAATAGTAGTGGAGTTATACCCAGTCAACATATCTCTTTAAATACACCACTGGTGGCCTGCTGTCACCTGTACCCATCATAATAATATATTGATATAATACTCGTAGTATATTACACCTATTCATAAATTAAACCCACAGCGTATCACCGATATAATATTATCAATGAAATCACACAAAAAAAAAAAGCAAAAAAATGCGTAATTCCTAATGAGTGTAAAATGATCTTCATTGACGTTTGTGCTTTTATGACCCAATACATACGCGCAGTATAAAAATGTTTGGTTTAACGTTTTTACTATCAAAACATGTTGTTATTATCTATGCACATTGTACACATACAATAAATTCGTATAATCGTGGTAACCGTCATGTGTTATTTGTACGATGCGTGTGAACAACTGGGTATAAAAACACACTGTGACTTTTACAAATCACTAATGACTTATTCAGTCTCGCGGGAGTAGAACACGGTAGATTTTGTATTTTTAACTCGGTACATACCTAACATATAGTGTGTAGGCACCTGTAAACTTATCGCATAATGACGAGTAACGACTAGACTGATTAACTCGCGGGCGTGAATGAGTGAGCCATCAGTGTTTTTAAACTACAGAAGGCGCGTATAATTTTTTACTACAGCATTTTTCAACGCAATCTGTCTAACATTGCATTACCGAGAAATAATTTCTGCATCGATTACGAAATGAAATAAATACTATTAGGATATTGTGTGCATGATTATAAAATTACTATCATAAATATTACCTATAAATAATTATTTATTATATTATTTTAATTTTTAATACGTGACTAAAGTATCTAAATCTATTTAAAATGGAAATTAATTATCTCTAATCGCATACATAGTGTTATTATAATAAATTATATTTATACATACTTTTTTATTCAGTCATTTTTAATTTCGTTAGTATAAAATTTTAATATTTTTTTCACATTTATTTTGTAATATTAAAATTGTTACTTATATAATTATATCTTTTGTGATATGAAATTATACTCTACACTAATTGACAAAACATAAAATTTAAATAGATTGTAGAATAGATATTTGTTAAGTTTGAACGAATAAAATCAAAATCAGATTAATAATAATATAATGGTTAACCTACCTTTGAGTAATAAAATCATTAAAATAATAGTTGTTAATTAATAGTTATGAATTTAATATATTTAAATATTATTATTATATCGTTATTTTTAACTGTTAATAAGTAGTTTATTAATTTATTCATAATTCAACAATGTTATCCCTGTAGCTGCAGTGTATAGTGTGTGCAAAATACATTTTCTCGTTTTGTATTTAAAACATTCAAACACACTATACTATACCTATTAAAAAAAAAAAATATTGATAAATGGGTTTGAAACGAAAAAATGGAAAACATTCACATATAGATAGGGTGTTACAAAATATATACGTGAATCAAAACATATGCTATCGAGAATCGACCGCGTTATACGATTCAATATATTTTTTTCATTATTACATTTTTATCGATATATACATACTATTATGTAGATACACATTTTATACATATAACATACGTAGTACGCAGATATATTTTGTTATTTTTTTCCCGTCGTGTCAAAACTGTTTAGTAATAAACAATCCGTCGTATGCGGGTCCCGTCGTAAAGGCTTGCTTTGCACCACCCAGCTAAATTAATTGAATCACAATCGAGGTATATTATATAATATTACAAAAACGGAAAACGAATATAATGAATACAAAAAATAAAAATAAAATAATAATAATAGCAATAATAAAAAAAAAAATAAAAAAAATGAAGAGTTAAAGAACAAAATGAATTAAATTATTGTGGGGTAGCCGGGAGGGCATTTCTTTTTTCTTCTAAGGTTAACAATGGCTGACTACTCAAAACGCATTAGTTTATGAGAGCGCCCCGGGTCTGGGAACTCGTGACATGATGGCGCGGACGCCGACGAGGGTGAGATCTAGCTGGCACGTTTCTCCCCTTCAATTTCCGTTGAAAGTATCCGGGACTATATATATACATATAAATATAAAGCCCAGAAATCCGGATTTAGACACAAAGGTATGAATGATTCCTTGGGCACCGCCACCTTCGCCATTATTATTATTATTATATTTTATGCATTCTCATCGTGGTACGTCTATTTTTCGCTATTCTCTATTATTAATTTGAGCTCATCAAAATATTATTTATATTCTTACACACTTGGAAATTAACATCCGGTATATTCGTCGTAGTATTTAGGTATGTTATATAGTTGCAGTGGTCGCAGTGCGTTTTGCTTACAGTAAAGTCTTGAGCGAACTCCGTTATATAATTGAATAATAATAATAATACGGCGCGCTAATTGCCGTAGTTTTCAAGTTTGATGATTAATTAGACAGGTATTATATGACTTATGGTTTTATATAACCAACAAATTATTTTTGTGTATACAACTTAGTTTTCATCACTGAATCAAATGGAAAAAATTAATTTTTATATAAAGTTTAAGAGTTTTTTAATTGCAACCAACAGTCTAAGGAATTTCATATAAAACCACATTTTATTGATCACGTTTACATTGTTAGTATGTAGTAATTATCGTCTATAAAGAGTCTAAAATTGTTTAATCAATGTCGTGCCGTAAATAATATACTTTTAAAACTTGTTTTAACCATCTACGCAAACAGTTATAACAACAACTTTTTAATATAATACTATTATTGAATATAATAATAATACGTGAATTATTCAAATAAACTAGTTATTAAGTTGATTTACTTAAATAGTAAAACTATTACTGGATTAAAATATTCTATTAAAATTTAAAAAGTATATTTGAAGTAATTTCTCAATACTTTCATTCTCAACAAATCATATGAATAAATCACAAATCCCTTAATTGTTTTATTTTATGAAAATAGTCTTGTATTTTTTTATTAGTATGTTACAATTTAAAAACATGATTAAATATAATACATATACAATTTAATTTATATCTCAGTAATTTCGTTTATATATTTTTTGATTTGCTTGTTGTGCTCTCCAGTTTTGTATTCACATCTAAGAAAACTCCAATAATTTGTATATTTTTAAAGTTAAAAAATCAATCCAGTCAAAAAAATATTGCGAAAAAAAATATATATTTGTATATATCTCAATTAAATATTCAATAAATTTACATTTGCAAAATAAAAAATGTTCAATAAGTAGGTACTGAAAAAAGTAATTGAATACTTAAACTCGAACACTTTACAAAACTGCATACTATTATAGTTAATACATTTTGTTAAGTGTTTATCACATCTGTTTAATAAAACTTTAAATAGGTTTAATAAATTGTATACATTTTTAAAAGGAGTTCATGATCAGTAGAATATTTTGGAAATAGCATGGTAAATAATAATAATTGGTTATTAAAATAAAGAAAAATTAATTTTATTTTTTCAACAACTGCTAATAATAAGCTAATAAGAACTTAACTTATAAGTTAATTTAATAAATTATTCTTTAATTACTATGGACGATTATTTTCTTTTTTTCTAATATTATTAAAATAAATATTCTCCTTGTATATATTTGTTAGTATTTTTATCGTAATAAATCCACGCGATATGTCTGCCCGTTGACGTATAATATAAAACATGTTTATCATGTCATTAGTATAATATAACAGGAAAGCATATTTACAATCATAATGCGTTTAGTAAATATGTATGTTGCATAAGCTCTATTCTATGTATTCTTCCCACGAGTATAATACATATTATACATTATAAATTAATATCGGTTTTAGCGATGCGATCGGCACCGCATGTATTGATGAATCGTGTGGTACAAGTTGATGGAAAAAAAAATGCGAAAACATATAAATCCGTTTGCTAACTTTTTGGGGCAACGCTGACGAAAGTGGACGTGGAGAGTTAAGTAAAACATATTACATGTTTTACGGGTCACGTATATAAATGTAGGGTGAGTAACCATTATCGTGGCAGCCGAAATCGATGATGGGTAAACCTTTTCCACAAAACTTATTGGCGACACGATCGGAGCCGACTCCACGAAACCCAATTTTTATAGGGTCAATATCGGCATTCAAGAATAATAATAATATAATTGTCTATTATTGTTTTTCCTTATTCTAGTCGAAGTTACGCGCGAACTCCGAGTAAAGAGACAATAATTAATAATTTTATAAAAGGCGTGGTCGCTGATGATATCAAATCATATTTTTGAATTCTTTAAATCGTGTACGAATAAGTTATTAATCTTTTTATTTCAACACACTTATAATCATAGTACGCACACAATTTATAGTTAATAATAATGAGTAATACAATGAAATGTATTCTGCGTAAGTGATTCCAGAAATAATATGATTTGTTATTCATAGTGTATAGAATACAGTACAAGTACTTAAATACATAATTATTTTTGTATTATTTATCCGAGAAGAGAAATTTAAATAAATATATACATTTCAAAAGAACATTTAAAAATAATTATGTTAATAATATAAGTATTAACTATACTATTGTATTGCAGTCATCCGCGTTTATTTGAAATTATCGATAATTTTTATTTTCCAGTGGAACTGCACACGTTGACATTTAACAATAATATGATTAGCATAACATCATATAATTATGTTATTCACAACGTTCAAAGATGAACGTAACTTTAATTGGTACTTACTACTAAAAAACAGAAGCGTGTACCATGGTAAGGTACCTACCAGGGCTGGATTGGCATGGGATACAAATGGAATTTCAGCTCCAAGGTGACATAATAGTCCTTTTGATTTAAAGTATATCTATGTAGCTCTGAATAAAATATTATTATGGCGATTGGCGATATTAATCGCATGCTGTATGAATAATATTGTAAAATGATACAATAAGTATTCTGTGGCGTAGCCAGGAGGGGGTTTTGGGTGTTGTAACCTCCCCAAATTGATTATTTTAATATTTTTAATTATTCAGTAAATTAACGATAAAAACAAGAAGACTGGTTATTGTAATGAAGTTCAAATGCTTTTACATTGTAAACAAAATAATTCTAATATAAATGGATGTTTTGAATGGTCTATTTTTTTTTCTATATACCTACTGGGCTTCTGGCCCGCTATAATTTTGAGTTGTCCATCCCTGGTATATACCTAAACCTTAAATACCCTTCCCTATTCAAAAATTCTGGCTACGCTTCTATATAAGTATTATTTTTGTGGTGACAGTATTGACACCGCTTTGTATTGTCTTATCAATTGATTTTTTGTTTCTCTGATAAAGATACCAAAACAAAATATATTGCTTCAGGACGGTTCTAATCGGTCTAGTTCGTAATTTTATTCTGGCTGAATACATATTATTGTAAAGAGTTCACGGCACAGTGGCTAAGTAAAAATGATTTCCGACGAACGATAGATTTCGTTTAATAAAGAGAAATATTTTGAGCAAATTATAAAATGTGTGTGGACAACTGCACGTCGTGTAAAATGTATTAAAACCCATTGTTGTTATAACAATATGGTGTATAAATTTGAATTGCCGTTTTTGGTGATATGAGCACACAAACATATTATAGCAACTACAAACGACGCGTGGGATTTGATTTGAATAATTCAATGTGCTGCATCGAATTTCTCGTGGTTAACTACACAAAATAGGTACCTATACTCCGACATGGTGTTTATCACGGGCGTGATAATTGTTACACCAAACCTTATTATAAATTTTCATCGGACCTGATATTAACATTTAACACATCTTATCGTAGTTAATTAATAGGAGGTACCTTACTAATCGCCGTTTAAATGATGACATTTAAAAAGAACTTACGTACAACTGATATTTTACAGCCGGTCGTGAACTCGTATATACAAGTAATAGCAGCATATTAATGAATATGATTTATATAAACGTATAAGGCGATTCTTTTGATTGTAAACACAATTTTTTCTCTCAATTTTCCTGATTTTAATCAGAGTTTTTTTTTATTATTATTAATATTATTTTAATTTATACATTTTCATTAGGTTCAGTTCAATTTAACTGCGTACAGATATTATTCTTTTTTTAGAACATTAATAATTTGATTGTTGAAATAAGTTGGGAGGTATGTTAACGTTTTGAGGTCTTTGGTGTTTAGCAAAATTGTTGTTATTTCTGTTAAAATTGGGTACAAAATATTAAATTATACAAACAAAAATAAATTATACGCAATATTTACTTATCCTACATAGTGTATGATGAATAATTACATACATTATAATAACATACAAAACTTGAAAGTAGTTTTAACGATACTATACGCGAGATCGATATAGTGTGTTGGTATTATAATATATATGATGCATATATAATCGATTTTTTTAATTCAGCGGTCTTCATAATATAATAATAATAATAATTTATTCGTCGCATTACTCATCGCGGATGACTGGTCGCCAATGGGTTTTCATGTTAGGGTGTCGAAGAGATAATTCAGCAACGGGTGCAGCAGTAGCATCGGCGTGGAAAACGTATATATGTGTATATATGCGTGCACTTGGCAATCTAAAAACCAATTGCTCCCCGTGCTCAACAATTATTATTAATTATTTGATTTGAGAGTTTTGCTTTCGAGTATAGCGTCGAGGACGTAAAGAAACTATATACTATCGATCCCTCTCCCTCGCTCTTCCGTTTATCACCCACCCTATTCCTAATCGACTGTAGTAATGACATGTTATCATTATTACGACGTAAAGTTTATTATTTATATACCTGTAAATTTACTTTGCCACAGATATCAAACGTTAGGTTTTGATTTTAATTATACCTGTAGGTACATAATATTCATGTCTACAGTGGTCAAAAACGTTGAAGAGAACGTCGACCCATATGACCTTAAAGACATAATATATTGTATTGTCTTGTCTTATTAACGCACAACATAGCAAATTTGAGTTTAACAAATCTATTTTTTGCTGTTGGCTTGAATATTAGAAAAGTAAATTGACTTATTATTTAACTTTAAGGTAAGAATATTACCCAAAGCGTCATGTAGGTTTTTATTGGTATTTTAATTTTAAAAAGAGTTGTGACATTTTTAAAGTTTTGATTTTTTACATAGTTATGACTCAATTTAAAAATTTTAAATATTAATAAATGCTTATGTGATGCTCTAAATATAATATTCTTACTTCTAAGTTGAATAATAAGTAAATCCACTCTATTATTAAAGGTAACTACATAAAATGTATTCTGCTGAACTCAAAGTTGCTACGATATACGTCAGTAAAACAAAGACAGCACATGCGGGTACGACGTCCTCTTAATACAAAAATCGAATTGCGAACCGACCCTGTGTCTCTGCTACAGTCCAGCAACGCACTATGTCATAACGTCGTTTATGACCACAATGGTGAATTCGATAACGTGATTTTATAACCCAATGACTTTCCATGATAATCAAATTTTTTTTTAATTGTAAGGATTGCCCTTTATAGTATATACACGCACAAAATAAATAAATGTTCTAAAACAATAATTATACTTACTTGATTAAAAAAATTAATTTATCAATTACATTTTCTGTATCTACGCCACCGTGTAAATACATTATTAACTATATATAATTCGTGAAATTAAGAGTTTTTAAAATAATTAAGATTTTAAAAATATTTATTATATTTACGATTTTCCGTGTGCCATATTGTGTATTCATTATAGCAATCATTATTATTATTACCTCCGCGTATTGTAAAATATTTGTAAATCTATTTCCGCGGAATTTTGATCTGTGTTCGTTTTTTATCGATTATCAGATATCGTATTCAGTGAGATCTGTATACTATTGGAAATATATAAATATGCTACTGACGGATGATAAATATATAGATAGGACCACAGGAGTACTGCACGCGTTGTTGCATAGTAATATAGTATATATTAAGTATTAACACTTGAAAAGTAATATAAGACCTTAGATTTGATTTATGACGCGCATACGTCTACAATCATCATTTTTATTTAACCATCATATTGATAAATATAAGTGTCGACTTTAAACCGGTCAAATTTATAGAGATCCAAGTACTTCGTAATTACCGAAGATAATTAAAATCTAATTTTAAAGCGATTATAGAATTTTTAAAAATTGTAATATAACAAATTTAACCAATTTCTGTAAAATTATTAACGACGGTAAGTATTAGTGGAGAATTTTAAATCTTAGTCCCTCAAAAGTTCTGCAATAGCTTCCTAAAAAAAAAACTCTGCAGCTAAAAAAAAAAAAAACATTCTAAAAGATAAAACTAGATATATGTATACAATCAAATAAATCAGATTTGTATATTCCTTTTAAATTTTTGACTTGTATTGAATTACAATATTTTTTACATTAATGATGAACAATTTTTTCGTACTATAAACTTCTTAAACGTCCTAAACTATAGTAATCTGTTTAATGTAAACTGAATGCTTAACTTAACGGAAAATTACTATTAAAATCTATCCCATGATAAGACTCTCTGTGTAGATCGTTGATAAATAATGATTAGTGATTACTACTTAAACTTTAAATTCGCTCTAACAATCTAACCACTGTGTGTCTTCTTTCAACTGACCGGTCATCAATTTATTATTGAGTAAATAAACATGATTCTATCTGACCTATCTGGGAGTATGTTTGTTCACTGCAATTTGCAACACATGATATTGTTGTAAATATCTTACCATTACCATAGTATATTATGTATTAATTATATATATATAACAGTTACTCAGTGTTACTTGTGTACATCCTTAACTGCAATATGCCAATGCATAAATACTTGTAGAAATTTACTATTTTTTCCATAATTTTAGGTAATATTATTAGGTACCTGCAACGTAATACGTGTATTTATATTTTATGATATTCGAATCATAGTCATGAAGATTTAGTGTGTGTTACACGTTATAACTTAAATTATTGTAATGAGATTGTGATAAGGTTATCACTGATAACCTATTTAATAACTATAACGTTTGTTTAGACATAGGTAACGATAACGATTTTTATATGCATATAAAGCGACAGTGGCCATCTGTTATTATTTTAGAATGTTAAAATTATTAAGCTCGCCAAATAAAAATATTAAACATTTAAATATGTACTATTTTTTTGTGTCGTTGACTTACATTATAAATTCGTTTATTTTCTAAATTCTAACCCTCATTGCACATAAACATTGTTCCAATAATGTCTTGTATAATGAACGGAGGTCATCATCGTCGTTATATAATAATTGCATTCCTGGAAAAAGAAACTTTATATCGAATCATTAAAATAAAAATAGTATGTACTATGTGTACGTTGAAAAATAACATTTACGTTAGCTGCAATGTTGCAATAATAAATGTAGTCACTAGTCGGTATTAAACGATTCATTAGTTTTAATAATTCCGATTATAATATACAATAATTTATTTTCAATGCGACACTTTGGTCTTCAGTTATATTTAGACAAATCATTTCCATAAATAAATCAATTTTTAGTACAGATATGTTTTAGTAGTATATTATAATAAAGGTACTCGGTATTCAATGGTAAAATCGTAATTTTTTTTTTAACAACAAAACATAAAAATTAATTTGTCAGTTAGTTTTAATGTTTATTATCATACATTTAAGCATAATACAAGCCGATCAAAAAGATTTATTACATGGGCGATCCCAGACATTTTTCTTAGAGGGGGCAAAATTAATTTAAAAAATAAATAAAGATGTTTTGATGTTTTTATACATTTTATTTATAGTACATTATTATGTTTCGTCATTATTACAATTTGGTAACAAATTCAAAATTTTAAGGGGGCAAGTGCCGCGTCTTGCCCCTCCCTTGAGGACGCTCATGATTTATTATTTTTCCTTTAGAAACGCATAAATATTGTATTAGATATTTTATTGTTACCGAATGATTTGTGTTTGTAATAGCAAGCCTTATCGCCACCGCAGTCTTGTCAAGGTTGTCGTACATAGAATAATAAGAACCCGGATTGCGGATTTCAAAAATATGTGACCGCATTTTTTTTTAACCGCTATTAATTGAAATATAATAATATTGAGTACACAATTTCGATTGATTTGAGTATTAGACTGCAGTGATAGCAGAAATAAAACACATTATAAAAAGTTAATCCGATGACATCCTCGATCGAATTTTGAACCATTAATGCAGATATAATTTGTCTAATTTGATCTTATTGAACAAAACCCAATTAAAATGTCAATTATGAAAACCTCTTATACCACCATACATATTAAAGTGTTAGGTTAGTAAGGTATCACTTGTAGTATGTACTATGTAGATACACCTGTAATATATTTTATTGTATACGATAGTGCTTAATTTAAATTAATTAACGCTAAAGCATTAGACAATTTGGGACTTGATTTCATACATTCAAATTGAAGTGTATTTACCTAAACAAACGATACCCAAATTTTCTTAAATTTAAACTAATCAAGAAAAATCATTTTTAATTAGATCTAATCCAATCATAATAGTAATTACTTATTTATCATTAGTAACACGTGTAGTAGGTGTAACAAGTTATGTCCGAAACTTGACACTATTGGGCATTGGCTATATAATATTAAGTTTGATCAAGAATTTTAATTAATGACAATATTTCGGACTTCAGTCACCAATTATTGAAATCCTTAAAATTGTATCCAACTACTACTTGTAGCTAATGATAAAATAACTGTAGATATATACACAAATATAACAATAGGTAATATCGATTCTTATTTTTTTACATTGTAATAAAGTGAAGTGATTAGAAATTGAAATAAAAATTTAGCATCTATAAATTATATATAAGAATATATAAATTAGAAAAAAAAGTATTTATTATTACTTGTTGAATATTGTGACACTTTGGATTGCATAATACTTCTAACCTCCAATATTCTGTATCTACACAACCACCATTAAAAAAAATAAAATATTTTTAGAATCCTTTACCCCCTGACATTGAATAAAGATTTAAAAGTTCTTAATGCACCATTAATGATATAGAATTTTCAGAAACATCTTCTTAATTTGGTAGGAATTTAAGAAAAACTGTTCGGAGTTTATATTAAAGTTTATATTCGGCAACGAAACATGCTAAAAAATAAACAATAATTTACATAATTAAAAATAAAATTTAATTCAGTATTTTCTTATTATTTAATTGTTTGTTACTTTCCATTTTAATGCTGTTTAGTAATTAATGTAATTCTATTTCTGTTCTTAAGTTTCATAATGCATTATTTGGCAAGTACAAAGTTGACAATCTATAACTAAATTCACATCCAAATGCATTTATTATTAACATTATTCGTTTTTATCCTTTTGATTAACGTATTTTTTATGTTGGATTTGGTTGTGATGTAAAAAAAAAAAAATTAAAAAATACTACTTATTTATTGGTCGATTGAACTTAGATGTTGAATATTAACAATTAATAGTTTGAATACCAATATTCAAATAAAACAATTTAATGTTTTATATTTACTGTGGTTTCAAGTATATTATGAAGAAATATTATATTGTGTGAAATATGGAGCACCTAAATCTTTGAGGTCAAGTCCACGTGCAACTGTGCAAGTGAAATATGTCTCTAAAACTGGTAAAACTATAAATTTTAAAGATCATTAGTCATCACTTACGCTGTAGTAGCTATATTCAGCTTAGTTTTGTTATTGTTAGTTAAAAACATATTGAGTTGGTATGCCAGGAGAAAATATTTGAAGTATGTGGTTATCTATAATGTGAGAAATTATTGTTATTTTACATAAGGCATAGGTAAATGATAAATTGGGTATGAGAAAAACATGGTAGAGATGTGAAAGGATAATAATATACTCATTATGTATATTGTACTATATATTATAATAGTTTCAAGTCGGACGAAAATGACTACGGATTGTGGTACATATTAATTTCCCAGATTTTCCATAATTATATTACAGGGGCCGTGATGCCACAATGGTTGTGGTTGATGGAGGAATGGTAGACGGACGGCATACTTGACATAATACATATTTTCCGAGGAGCCGATGCCAACAACGGATGAGTCCTTTTAAGCGCAAAATCCTATTGTCTGCAGACTGCAGTCGAGAATGCAAATCAAAACGCAAATAAAATCGTCTCGAATTTTCCACCCACGTTAATCGTCGATTTGTTCGCGATATTGTGTATTATTATTATTATTATTATTATTATTTATAAGTATATATATATCGCTGGATGTCACACATATGATTGTTACATTTTAGCTAGTTTAAATGGAAAATTATTTATTTAATATTTAAATAATAGTGATAATTACATGCAATTTAATATGATAATGAATATTTTTTTCATATAATATAATCAGGAGCGGATTATAAGAAAAAACACGTTTAAATAAAATGATTTTATCTCAACCCCAGCATCTAAATATTACATCTCTGACATTTCTTTAAAAAAAAAAAAAATACATATTACATACACAGCTTCAACGCCCCCACCAATCATAATATTACACACTATGCCATACCAGTTTTTATACCTAGAAGTAGCAGTGTAGTACGTAATGCCTAGGTATATGCATTACACATGATTCTTTACCCCTCTTCTCACTGTATACTACAATAACTTCATGTATTAATTGTATTAATTTATATGCTATTATGATGTATTATATACGATTAATATTCATTTTAATGCTTTAAATCGTAGTATATTTTAAAATAAAAAAGTTGGGAATAAGTTAATAAAAAAAATTTATCAAGTTATAGTTATAAGTCAAGTTAGCATTCAAAACATGTTATAGCGTATTACTTATAAGCTAATAATTATCAAATAATATATTTGACATAAAAGTTGAAATATATAATATCTATAAAAATCAATCTAACTTGATTAAAAAATATTTATACTTTTTTTATCTATACTATTGTGTGACTCGAATTTTATTTTAATAATAACTAACTATTTTGTTAATAACTCATTTTGTACTATTCATTCATATTCCACGTTGCAGTTGTAGTAAAGTGGTTAAGACAGTTATTATGTATACCTAATGTATGTGTTTACAAAATTATTAAATTTAAAAAAAAAACATTTATTTGCTTACTTTTATTGAAAATAATTGTTTACAATGCAATGTGATTAAACATTATTATATTTGACTATTTTTTTATAAGTATATGACTCAATACGTACCTACGTATAGTCTTAATTTATTTATTAACTGAATAAAGCCAAATTATTATATTGGACAATCGATCTAGTTAAGTTATTAAACTGATAATTAATGTATAAAAGTTTATAAAAATCGAGTTTTTAACTTGTTACTGCCTGACTACAGTTAAATTTTGTAATTATGTGTGCATGTGTACTCTGGGCGACCAGAAATAAATATATAATTTTAAAAACACGATATTATGGTATTTGCAGAGGTATTATACATTATATTGTTATACGAATAGGAAACAAAATACGACAATCCATTAAAGCACATTGAGAATGAAGAGGTTAGAGGAGGAGGTATTGGTTTTGGAGTTAGAGAGGAGGTCTTATTGCTTTCGTTACTAAATTTTATAAACCGGTTGTCAGTTTCGTCTGGACGTTCGCCGCTCACACACACATATACACACACACACTTTTATGTGCATTTTACAGAATGATCCATTTTACGTACCTACGTGGTGAATGCCTTTTGTCGCTGCCACCATTATAATTTTATAATAATGTGTACATTAAACGTTTTGTTTGAACTTCTTAACGTTGGATTTTTTTTTAACTTCCAAACACGTTGTGATTTCTATTGATTCCATTATTTAGTAGGATACCTATATCTTGTTCTTGGACTCAATAACACAATCTCAGATATTTGTCATTTTTGTCTGTACATACAGTGACATATTATTTTGAAATTCACTAAATTGCATTATTCACAAAACAAAACGACCACCAATTTTATATTAGGTATATTTTGTTCACAAATGTCTTGTTTGGGAAATTAAAAAATATTATAAATACGAGTATACTTTTAACATATTTAAAAAAATGATTACAAGTATTAGTGTTTCGTTTTAATTCAATAAAAATAACAAAGTGCTTACGAACAGTCATATTATATAATAAACGAATTTTAAATAATTTATTATTCCTGATAAAACGAATTTCTTTTAAATAAGTTTCATTAATATAACTCTTTAACTTATTACAATTTATTAATGTAGACCTCCCCCATTAAATAATTTTTACACAGACAAATTTTAATAATTTTATTTTATTGTAGTTGAAGTGGTTTGATTGTATTTTCAGATGCGCTACCCTAGTTTCTAATACCATATTGGAATACTAATTAGTAGAAAATCATATGTACAGTTCTAATGATATCTTTTGTTAGAATTTAATTTAGTTTATAAAATGTATGTAGTGCTATCCGTAAGCGCTTTATTAATAGTTGATATTTAGATTAAATTTCAAATACTTATCAATAGTAACAACCAAATATACTCTTTGAATATTATTATATATTACGTCCATGTTATTACATGTTTCGTTATTTTCACAAAAACGAATAGTAAAATCATTTGAAGTAATATTTATGCTATTTATAGTAAAAGTCATTAAAAAATCCTATTAATATTAAATAAAAACTTCATGAATGTTAATAGACGTACAGTTTTTTTTATTTTATAATATGTTCCTTAATGCTTTGTTGAGAACGGAGAAAAGTGTAAACACGTATCGTCAGCATATGTGACGATTCGTCTGTCTATTTTAATATTACATACATTATTTGTATAATTATATATAATATCAAAAAATTGGTTCTAACATACTACCCTGTGGCACACGATTATATATTAATACTGTGTCCAAATTTAATATTTGTTATCAGTTGAATTTATTCAAACTATGTTAATATTTACATCTCGCAATAATTCTATGATAACATTAAAATTATTTTCATTTGATAAGATTATTTGAAGTTGTTAAAAATTCTTGGATATCATTTGATGGCAATCTATGTATACAATATAATATTATTGAATTATTTAAAATATTTACTTTCAACTTAAAAATATTTGAATCTAAGTAATCAAATTCAAAGAAAATCACGCATAGTTTGTTATATATATATATATATATATTATTTTTATTTCAAATTAATAAATAAATACAATCAGTTTACACAATAAAAATATACGCTAAGAGTTTAAAAAAAATATAAATATATTTTTATGAAAGAAGCCACCCAGTGGTAACACTTTCTATGAAGAGCTTAAATGCACATGTTAATTACGTAAATGATCTCGACACTTAGAAAAATTGCTGAGTATGGTAGCAGATGTTTAGTTTTTAATTAAATGATTCGTATGAGATAATATTTTTTTATATAGAACAATAATTATACTATAATTTTGATTTCTTTTAATTTTTGCATAATAGATATTATAACTATAGATTGATACATATATATTGCAAACATTTACGTCATGCCAAGTTTTAGTTAAAATTTTTATGTATAAAAATGTATTATTTTTATCATTGAAAAAAAAAAAATAAAAAATATATACTAGTAATTTTCTTTGTATTAGCACTCAGTATTTACACTTCTTCTTATATTATAGCAAAAAGTATTTAAAAACGAACTGTTTACAATTTTATAACAACCTATGTATATGATCTGAGAAAGAACAGAAATAATTAGTAAAATCATTCGTAGAAATTATTAAATTTAATTAAAATTAATTATATCACAAATTACAAGCTATCACATACAAGATATATCTACTAACTATAATTAAGTAAAAATGAATAAACTATTTTTGTCTTCTACAAGCAATGCATTAGTTTCATAAGTTTTTCATAATAAAAAGTTTATTATTCTTAAACCACATAAATGTATAGTTTTTATTTTGCAAATAGTTTTGTTTTATTAAAAAAAAGGTTTCTAAAAGTTTATGTTGTATAATTATTTACAAAAATACCTTATATTTTTCAAATGTTATTACGTAATATCAGTTGTTGATAGTCGTTTTATAAGACTTAATGAGATTTATCATTTCATTTTTTGATTATGGAATTGAGACAATTTAACCAGGTGGGTATTCTAGACACTTTTAAGCACACGTGATACACAATTTTCACTGAAAACTTCCCTCCAACTGCCAAAGAAATGTCATAAACTATTTTGAAACATTCTTCATCTTTTTGTTCAGATAGTCCAATTATTTCGTTATGTTTACCAATTAGTTCTTGTTCCATTATGTTTATATGCTTATACATTTAATACAACTTCGCTTTTTAATTTATATTTTTTTTCTTTTAAATTTCTTTTCCCGAATTCAATAGATCTCGAATTTATGTTGTAAAGTCATCAAACATCAAACTGTTTACTTATAAAATTTATTGATTTTGAAAGGTACAGTAGTTGCTCGTTAGAAACACAATTATATTTTTCCACTTAAGTTATACTTTTGTGTTTATATTAGCCACCGGTGTAATAGAAACTTCTTTATATTTAATGCAACGTCATGTGTCCTTTCTAGAAGGATTAAATTTTCTAAAACTTATTTCCTAATGCCTTCGCAAGCAATATGCATGAATATCTCACGTTTTGAGCAGTTTATTTTGTCATCGTTGAAAATTTTCTTATTGCATATACTTAAGTGAATTTAATGCATACGTAAACTAGTAATTTAGATTGAGATAAACGACCGGTAAAGAAATCACTTTCCATATTACTCATGAAACAATAATTGATAACCCAAACATTAATTTTATAATGGCGTAATGGTGACAGTATACGAGATATTTATGATAACAATGCATAATTCATACAGTTTAATATAAATTAATTATAAAAAAAAAATTATTAATATTTTATATTATATCAATACCTCATATAAAGAAAAATTAGTTCTGAATAAATTTTGTAAAATGTCTATGTGTACACTTTTTAGCTATAGCCTACAGCCTTTTGTTATAAACTAATTACTAAGGGTGAGCTATAAACTTCACCTTAAATATTTAAAAAAATAAATACTAAATAATTCACAATAAACAATTTTAAGTAGTTAAGTTAGTTAAATTAAGTAGTTAATGTATATACACTTCATAAATTGTCTATTCTCTATCTTAGAGTAGAATAGGTACACCAGGCGGCGACTAATTTCCGTCCAGCGGCGCGCATCTCACACATAACAGTATTCAGGTAGTCACTGGTATAAGATGATAAAAATGCGTAGAACTGGAGTATTCTTCTTTGAGACCGAATATAAAATTCTAATGGCGCTTTACATAAATCTAATTTTGGTCTATTTTTAAAATAGATGGGGCAATACAAAATTACCTAATTTTTAATTATGACATGTAGATGCACTTTTGTTACTGACGTTACTGTCATATCGCTGTAGACATTAATCACAAGAATGAAGAGATCGTATTGTAAAATTCTTCTTATTTTACAATTGTAGTAACATTGGTTTTATATGTACATATAACAAATAACAACATATCACATTGTTGATGACACAATTATCTAATCTTTAATTTAAAAAGTATACCAAATTTACATATATTGTGTCTAGAAAATTCCCAAAACTACTCAGTAGATATTAGCTAAATGATTCGCATTAATAAACAAAGGTCGGCTGCATAAGAACTGTAGAAACTATGGAACGAATAATACAAATCGAATTTGTTCGATCTAAAAAAAAGGCGTGACACATTTTTCTTTTTAAATGTTCTTATAATATTATCATGCATTATCATTCATAGTAATTCAACATAACGCATCGCGTTATACAATTAGATACATATCAATTTATTACAACTGTAAAATTATTATTTGAATCAAATGTTCAGATAAAAATTGTCTCAAAATGTGCAGAACGAGGAAAATTCCAATCGACCTACGATTTTTGTGGAACGATTATTTCGGGCCAGGTTACAAATTATATTAAGTAAAAAACCTATATCATACAAATGGTTATACGTATTATTAATATTTTAATTATTATATCGCAGTCGTGCATTTCAATGATATTTTTTTGTATATACTATATATATATATTATATAGACGCAAGTATGTATCGCAGCCCGCGGGATCGTAATTTTTTTTCAAGTATGATTAAATAATGCATGTGTAATCTTTTTAATAACATAATGTTGAATACATCGACCACGTCATTTTCAGGGTGGTCCGAAGAACTCGAATACTTTGTACAATGATCTCTTTCTTTTTCTTTCACTACGGATCCGAAGATTCTGAAGGTTCTGAACGGGCGCAGTCGTAAAACGGCGCATCAGTTATTTAGAATGATATCGTCTAAAAATTAACAAATAATTCGCATGACGAAAATAACAAAGATTATAACACTATATTTTAGCTTACCTTATTTGTGAAAGTAATTTTTTATTTCATAGTGTTGAACTCATTAAAAATGAACATAAAAATAATGTTGCTATATGTTTTAAACATAACGTAAATTGATTTATTTCGGTTTTTTAAATAATATCGTTCATTATACAAACTGAGGTATAGTATATAATAATATAATTAAATACATTTTTTTTTTATTATTTAAATCGAAAATAAAAAATTTAAATTGTTAAAATTTATTGTTTAATAATTATTTTATCTATCTTTATTAAGTATATTTGTAATGGAGATAAAGGGTTACAGGATAGGTATATATATTCAAATTAGAATTAAATTGGTATTAGATTTTGATTAAATTCTACATAACTTATATTATTTAAGAGATAGAAAGATAGAGAGAGAGAGAGAGAGAGAGAGAGAGAGAGAGAGAGAGAGGAGATAGTTGGGAGGTAAGAACAAAAACAACAATATTTTAAACATGCTAAAAAAAGACATAAGGTATTTATACTACGAGTACTTATAGAGATAAATATAAGTTTAAAATTTAAATATTATTTAAAATTTAAGAAAAGCTATTTATTTACACATTATTTAGAGTAATATAATGTTTAGAACATATACCTATAGTTTTAACTAAAACATATGTAACACATTTTATTACAGAAACGATGCTCTGCATTATTTTTTATTTAAATTGCATCCTCTAACGTCTTCATTACACCCTAATAATTATAATATTTTATATTATTGATAACATTGAAAATTGTTGTACACATTGATTTTAATAGCAAATATCTTAATGCTTTATAGATTAGATGTGCCTAAGAACCTTCAGGATTTTGTAGTGTTTATACAAAGTTTTCAACTTAAGATGGCCGCTTGTTTGACCGTAAATTTTCACTGGAATTTTGTGCTCCGTTCTCGTATATTATTGATGCAAAATCATAAGAATAATGCAAACTGTATTAACTATACATTACCTACTATTTACGATAATGTTATTTTATAGTTGACTATTGTGTCACAAATCACCACTATGTATATTAGTTATGCCGTGTTCTATCCGATGTAGAGTCGAAAAGGTATATGAGTATAATTATAATGGACGTTATTTGGTAGGTACAACAAATTGTACGCGTGCTGCAAAGATAATGCAGCTTTGATCATTGGTTATTTAGAAATAAAGCTTGTATGCATAGAGCGTAACAATTTAAAAAAAAACATGATAATTTATTTAATTATATTAATAGGTCCTTTGGTATATCATCAGTTATAATAAATCGTTCATTGAAAAAAAAAACAATCAAGTAAATGGAAAACTTTTTGTTTTAAAACTAAAGGCCATTATTTAGATTTTTTTTCAGAACCATATATTTTTATAATGTTTATTATTACCTATATGATCGTTACGTTGAAGGTTATAATACGATTTTTGTTATACAGGTTATATATATGTTTAAATGAACGCAACAATTTTCGTTCTTTTCACAAAATGCGGGAATTTTCTTGAAACGTACAATAGTAGCTGAACTAGGAAACATTATAGAGTCACCATTACAGCAGACTCTTTCATAATATTATATTTTATCTATCTGACCTCCAGCTTCAGAAATAAGGTCAATAATTTTATTGTTATAATACACTTATAGACACCTTATATTATTATAAGTACCTATTAATGTGTACTTACATTAATTGAGTTTATACGCTCATCTCATTATTTGTATTATATTTTGTAATGCACATAACAGTGCCACTTTGTTTTAATTAATTCGTGCCTTATATTTAAATAACGATATGGTTGTGTGTATCGATCAGTAAATTATAATAATATGTTGTTATTAAACATATACGATATACATAATATTTGCCTAAATATAATATTCATTTTAAAATTTATACAGAGTAGTAGCCATTGCTAACTAATCTGTTGAAACCTATAATTTAAATTATGGGAAAAACTGTCACGCACTCACGCGTCAAAAAAATATCTATAAGCCTTAAGGGAGACATTGTCACTAATACACGTCACGCAAGTGTTCACTTTTTCCTTATTAATAATATTTATTAATTTGTATTGAATAATCCATATGTATATATAGAACACAGTATTCCAAGCTGTTCAATAATATATCCGTCACAACAACTTTAAGTTGTAAGAGGTAGTACTACTTTGTGTTCTGTCTGAATGTTTGGCATTGCTGTGCTGATAATTTACTTCTTTAAACAAAAAAAAAATTATTGTGTAATTAGTGTAATTATTATTTAGTTCAAAATTAAATAGTTATAATTTGTATTTTCGTGAGTATTAAAATTATTTGATAAAAAAAAAAAAAAAAAAAAAAAATCGATCGTTACGTGACCCAAATATCCAATATTGACCTATTTCGTTTTTTTATCACTATTTTTTTTTTTTTTATGTAAACTATGAAACACAAAACGAGAGTTAACATATTTCAATATAGGTAAAACTGTACCAGTAATTAAATAGAAACCTATTTAAAAAATCGTGGACTACAAGACGTGTAAATCATTAATGTATTTTGATAATAGTATATAGGTAATTATAAATATTATTTGTATAATATAATATAATATAATATTATGTTGACAATTTCTGTAGATGATATGAAAATTGAAAGTATAGTCGTATTGTCATTACTCATTATTAAAGAAATAATAATTATAACTCAACTTATTAGTACCTAATATGTAAGTTGAAATAAAATATTATTGTTCCTCATTTAGTTATGTAGGTAAATAACAAATAGTTTTAATTTATTAAAATGTATAGAGGTACCATAATGTCTATAATAGATGTATAATGAAATAATCAATATAATATAAATTATTATACCATTTCAAGCTATTCCTAATAATTAATAATATTATTATTTTAAATTTATCGATCCAAATATCATAATTACAATTAATAAAGAAAATAAAAGCATATTAAATGATTAAATGTAAAGTATACAGGTAAAATCTTTCTTTAATTTGTTTCAGTTCATTAAAATTTAAAAGTGAAATATTATCATATGACGTATTTTATATTCATCACATAATAATAAATTTTCGTCTGTGTAATTTTTTAATAAGAATTTAAAAATAAAAAATGTTCTATTATCTCGTGTTCATTTTATTTATGAAACTAATTTAAATTTAATCTTAATAATTGAAATATTTTAAATTGAATACGCCGTAAAAACTAATCATTTAAAATTAACTGTAAAGTTTTTTTTTTGTCTAAAATTTATATGTTTTGGATAGAATTATTTATTTAAAAAACATAAGTTGTTGCAAACTATTAAAAAAAAAAAAAAAAAATCGAAATTCATTTTGCACTTTTATCTTTGTAGTTTTATTAAACTGTTTTTAAAAAGTGTCGACTTTGCATGATGTACAAAGATATATTTTAATTGGTAATGTATTTTTATTTTATTATTCAAAGAAATCATTTTTAACTTAAATGAATATTGTTTTGACTAACTAACAAAAGTAATTTTTTTATCATTTCGTTCTAAGTTATAAAAGTAATTTATTTTACTACTAAAAATAGTTTGTCCAAATGTCATTGAACAAATTGGATAAAGTAATAAGCATCATCATCTGATAGCACAACGTGATATGGTCAGAATTCACAACAATATACTATTATATAATTACAGTAGATATACTGTAACAAGGTCTCAACGAATATATACGAGTTAAGTTGTAATCAGAAAACGGTCGATGGTTTATTATATTATCTTTTATTGTTATTCTTGCAAAATGGTACATTATTACAACAGTGATTATAACAATAATATACTATAAGCATGGACGATATACAACATCTGCACAGCTGAAAGATAAGTACAATATAATATTCGATTACTAATAACAACTAATAATATTATTATCGCCAGACAGGTCTTCAGTTTTAATCCGAATGCTGATTAACACGTGTCACGTGTAACATTTCACTGTTCCAACAATGTGTCTTTTGTATGCAGTGTAAAATAAATAATAATACTGTAACCTGCAAGATGAATATTGTATGAACGGCGTCACAATAGTTGCAGTAAGCATTTTTCGGGATGTATCTCTGTTTTTATAATTATACTATGTTCGTAATTACGTTTACAAACAATTGTTGTTGACTATTAAAATTAATCAAGCAAGTATACAATTTGTGTGACTTGACCTGGGTATCTACTTCTTCTTCATAATAAAACGAGACATTTTATATATTTCCCAGTCCATTTACTTAAACGTCTTGGAAACGTCCCCTGGTGTCACGTACATTATTAATACCGTTTTAGGATATCAGTGCCCCCTTCAAAAGTACTTCAAGTCCCTTTCCACTACCCACTGGTACCGCTGCCACCGCCACCATCATTCCCTCAACTCCTTCCCGCTCGTCATAGTGCTCGAAACATGGTATATACTCGTTCGGGAAATTCGATAAACATTACGACCACCACCCTACGCGTGCGTATACCTATAATATATATATATATATATATATATATATATATATATATATATTACACTATTACAACCACGACAATCCCTTGACTCTTCCTTCGTAGCCATCTCTTTTAAAGACGTCTCACACATATTATAATTTTATTAATATTTAAATATAGACAAGGCGTATAGTTTATGTTGTATTTACCTGTGTACAATAAATTATAAGCATAACTTATTATTGTATTGACAAGCCTTTCAAACTAAATTGTTTTTAACAACGTTTATATAATGATATTATGTTCACTTATATTTATCAATCGTGATTTTTGACGCGTAAATATCTATTTGAGACCTCAGAAAAACTTCATATTCTGTAATTATTTACACAGAAGAATAAATGTCTTTCAGAGATAAAAGATAATATGTTTTCGTAAAATAAAAAAAAAAATTCAGCTGACTGTTGAGTTATAAGGAAAACAATAAATTATATCTGTAATACTCGCCCGTGTCTCTTAGAAGGTAGTAAAACGAATAAATATATTTAACACTTTATCTCGTTGAAAACTTCTTTAATTTTTACGAACAAAACTGCAAGCGATGAATAAAATAAGCAAGGATCAAAAAACCTGAAAATATTTAATTTTTAATACTATTTTAATACTAAAAATATTATCTTGCTGCAAGCGATAATGAGCATTAAAAATAAAATGCGATTTATAATATAGAAAATATTAAAATATATTATATACACATGACAATCTGATGAAAATAAACATTAATAATTATTTTATAAAGCTACATATAAGTACTTTCTGCAGATTACTAATATTGTAAATCGTAAATAAGGTCAACGTAAGGATATTTTATAATAATATTATTTAGAATAAGGTACGAATGACCTTTGAGTTTGTGGTTTACAGTGTTATATAATAATCGGATTTAACTATTTGAATAAGCGATGGACGATAGTGGACAGTGGTCGCATTGACTTTCGCCGTGCAGTACTTTCGTTATATCTACATATTTTTGAAATTGCGTTTTGCGAGAAACCAAAACTAGAAATAAATCGATAATTTATAGACAATACGTCATATACTATTGTTTATGTGTATAAACTATAAAGGTAATCAATATTGTTTGTGAATGCACCAACACAGACATAATTAGCTAAGTGTTAGGAAAGATTATAGACTTCTGGCTATTTTCGGAAAAATTTTGCAAAGCTCACCATATCCTTCTAGATTGTTCTAAAAAAATACTGACCCACATAAATCTACATTTTTCAACTATATACAATTTATAATTTAAAGTCGTTCAACGATTATAATTCAAAATAAATAAGTATGATATAGACGAGTTTAAATAACTATAAAATTTAGGATAATTATTTTATTACAATGGTTATATTATCTATAAAATTAATAAAGAATATTTTGTTATTTTAAATCAATATTATCATATATGGTATGATTTAAAACCCATCTTTATTATTTTAACTTTATGATTTTAATTATTTTATTCAACAAAGATTATTAAAAGTTTTTCTTTATTTAGTGAACTTTATTAAAATATTTTCTAGCATATTTTCTTATTTTTATTTCAAATAAAACGAACATTTACGGGACGCAGAGATAAAACTCATGACCAGAATTAATAGAATTTAGTATATAGGTTTACATACTATAAATTTGTAAAATACGTTGTTCTCAACTTATAATTGTATATTATTTCACTTACAAACCCGAATACGGAATCGAAAAAATGCACATCTGCGCAGAGGTAGGTATATTTTATGATACAAAGTGAATAGAGAGGGAGTGTAAAAAAAAACCGAATAAAATCGTATTCGTGAAATTACCTCCTACCTCGAGAAATAGGGAAAAATCTACGAAATTCGAAACAGGACTCTATAAGCCCTTCTTTCCACTTTTCATGCAATGCACGAACGAGATCGTGTTCATATTTTTGTGCACGTCACGACAATATTCGTATGCAAATGTACCTGTATAGTAATATTATGTATATTTTATATCATACTGCAGTAGCGAACGAGATTATTATTTAATTTTCCGATCGGTTTCATCTGCGTTTTGGGTGTTCTACCGCAATTTACGACCACCGGTTTTTACGAGCGTAACGCATACATCACTTATACACTTGACCACGACTACGGCGTACAACCGATAATCGCGAGCCGAGGTACTTGTGTGCGCGTCGTCGACACGTCATCACGTTTTGATTTCGTTTGACAATGATAACAATAAAAATAATAATGATAATAATAGGAAACATAACATCGCAAAAATCGTCCACACGATGCGATCGTACACCGTTATTACTCAATAATACTAGTCACAGTCACTGTATTAGTGTGTTATGACCTCGGAGGAGAGCCTTTAACTTTTTAAGTTTTCTCTTCGCGTATCGACAATCGCAGTCAGTCCTGCGGTACCGTAGGAACGTGTTTGTCTTCAACGCGGAGCAGCGCTCTCGACACAAGTCATAGAGACGTGTCATTGTCATTGCCATTGTCACGGTTCGTCGTAATAATCGATCGACAACACAGTATAGATGTCTACTACAATAGTGTAATAATAATAATAATAATTCGTGTCTCCGACTCGTATCGTGATAATAATAATAATAATAATAATAATAATATACTATTATTACATACTATATTAACACGACAACAGGCCGCGGTGGCTGACGGTGGTAAAACGATTCTCCGAACGAAATCAATACATCCGCGGTACGTGCAACGTATACCTCAGCTATGTGTGTGTGTGTGTGTGTGTGTGTGTGCACGTCGTACGGGTATGTGTTATGGCGTTTTGTAATTTATACATTTTTTTATTCGAGAAAACCGGTCGCGCCACGGCCGCACACGAACAATATCGTCATTGTCAACCGATTAAATCAATTAAATACGTACAAATCGCGTGCTCGTTTTTCGATAAATAATGCCACAATATATTATTATTATTATTTTTATTATTATTATTGTTGTTGTATAAACAAATCAGACGACCCGAGAAATTCTAAACGTTCGCGTAGATATTGTAATAATACGCGTTTCTCTTTGAAAACATTTATGGACGTCGTAAAACGTTTTATTTCGATTCAATATTATTAGACACGCGGCGATTGTGCGTTGTTAGCGATTCAAACGGTTTTTGTCGATCTATCGATAATAACGCGCCAATTATTTATGTTCTGTAAATATTTACCTGAATATTATAATAACATATATGTGTACACTGCAGCACAACGTGCGCGGTAAATTCGAGTGGAGTTTTCTGTCGGAATAGGTGTATATGATATTATTAAATCGTATTTATTTACTTTTTTACCGTTATTCTTTTTACGCGTGCCCTGAACACAAATTTGACATTGTACATGTATACAACTTAACTTAAAAATTAAAAAATATTCGCAAGCATTGTTTTTTCTTTTGTATTTTCAACGTGAGTAAATAAATCAAAAAATAAAAAAAAATAAAATAATAAGCTTTTAACGAGCGAAAAGATAATTCAAGCGTGCCCATTTGAATACATATTTTAGAGTGAGTACTCATTACTGCGTGATTTAATGTGGCTTTCAACCCTTATTCGACGTTTGTAAACAGTAGTTCATTATATAATATTACATACCCGTAAGTCATTGTACTATTGGAAAATAAATAATTGTCAACTCACAAAATACTCGTGCCAACGGTGCGAGGTGAATATTATTGTGTAAAGGGTGTATAGGAAATATATGCGCATGCGGCGC
The DNA here is from genome assembly GCF_002803265.2 of Melanaphis sacchari. Lineage (NCBI taxonomy): Eukaryota > Metazoa > Arthropoda > Insecta > Hemiptera > Aphididae > Melanaphis > Melanaphis sacchari. The sequence goes on from NW_020271179.1 coordinate 507,143, forward strand.
ACCTATGATATACATAATACGCATCCCCTTTGATGTCTTTTTCATAACACACGTTGAAAGTTTCCTTCCTTGTCACAAATTTATAGGTAGATTTGTGAATGACACTCACATTTTATATATAGATAGTAGACACATATTTCGTGTCGTTGTGTACCCCGTAGTTATAATATTATTCGTGATAATATCATATTATTAACACATCTATTTTAATTTATGATGTTGTATTCACATTCAATTCTAACCAGATACAATTGAGTGAGGAGGGGAATAAATCTTGTACCTATTTGCTAAAAAAAAAATGAAGACGAAATTGTACTTAAAATGACTGAAATACTAAACATCACAGTCGCTTTTCGACAACTCCACAGGGGAATAATTTTCCTTTGAATTGGTGTAATATCTATATTTATTTTAGGTGCACAAAAAAAAAAAAAAAACAAACGTACTCACTGCGTTTGTCTGTACCTGTGATAAAGGTTGATATTTCTGAAAAAAAACCTCAACCTCGAATAATCCACATTTTTCGTACTTTTGAATGTCTTAAACTAGAAAATGTAATAGAAGTAGGTACTATGATTGCATGCCAACAGGCGGAAATCGTGTTTTATCAATTTATATGTAAAATTTATATTATAAACTATTTTCAACTATATAATAGCAATCAAATGCTTTTAAAATGCATTTAATACTTGATATAACTTCGATTTCACAGAGAATTTAATCATAAGCTGCGAAGAGAAAGAATAGCGAATAATATTAGTCTTAGCAATTGCAAACGATAGTTAACTTAGATATTCATATATACCATTCGCAATTAAGTAGTATAATTTTGTGTGTCAAAATATTTAATTCACTGTTGGCGTTTGTGTATTCATAAGTTTACCTATATACCATCAACACATAAGCTACAAAGTACTTGGCTGTCTTGCAGACCACAACAGTTCACATGTGCCGGTATTCCTGAGGAATATTATGTGACAATTTACTTAAAAAGACGAATGATCGTTGCAAATTAAAACAACGAATATAGAATCAAGTATAGATAAGTATACTTTATTATCATAATAACAAATGGGTGTGACATAACCGATTTGCAGTAGATCTATGCGATATATAGGCGATATAGCGTAATTATTTGATTGTTTTATGTTGCGTAACAGCAGATATATACCAGCTACCTTGTTGTATATACGTATTGTTAGGTAACTGGTATATTATTATCAATTGTCATACTTAAAATTATTTAACTTCGGTTGATTTCCCCCTGAAATTAAAACTCAATCGAAGGCGAAGGCGTTGTCGCGATGTATTCCAAATCAAATCTCACATCCGGTCGGTAATAATACGAGTAAATTGATGATTCACTGCGTACACACTCGATACTACACAATATATTGTATAACGTATATAGAACGTACGTTCGACCCTTACATACTGTACGGCGTACACACACACGTTTTAGATGTCGTCTAGTACGACGAGCGTATCATCGCGCCAGATGCAAGACCGTCGTCCATATAATATTATATTGTATTCGGTTATTAAGGGGTTGCTGCAGGGGTCGCTGCAACAGCGTATGTATGTGTATGTGTCGGATGGGGTCCACCACCCTTATATTTATAATAACACAATGTATATACGGAGGAAGTTATTATTGATTTTATATTTCTATCTTCGCGAACGGACGACAATATATATATATATGAGTATATGAGTATATTATATGATATGCGTATGTGGTATGTCGACTATATTACGTGTCATATAGAAGTTTTCGAGTCGCGTTTACCCGCGACTTCCGAAGACTAAAACGAAAACACCACGGTCGTGTTTTTTCATTATAAGTATATAATATTAAATATTATACATAATGTAATAATTGTTATGCACGTTTAGTATGTGGTTTTATTTTATACAAATTGCACGCAAAGGCTTACTTGTTTAATCGCTCGTTATAACACATTGACCCGCAGAGAAATCCGATTTTATTACGTGTGTGAATACACACACTAAATCGTTTTAGTGTTTACAATGCGCAATACGCGTGTACGATACAAACATCGTCGGCAATATTTAGTTAATATTAATGTGCGATGTGGTGTAGGTACCGATCGTTCACGCACTCATTTTTCAACATTAAATAATGTAATATCGTTATTGCATATACACAGTCATTTATTTCTCTATCGTCTTTAATACAATACAATTCAGATAGTATATTATAGTACTTCAACTTAACTGTTAGGTCAGGTTATGGTATGTCAGTATTCCTTGACAAAATAATCACCCTGATTATTACTAAATGTGCATCAATTATCGGTACATTTTAGTATTGTACATACCTACGTGTACTATTATGAAATCGCAGAAATAATCCAGAGATCAAATAACGATGTATTGATAGATACCATAATATATATATATATATATTCATATATACATATATATGTGTGTGTGTATACTGTATATATGTATATATTATTAAATATTTATTATATTATCGTAATCGATCTCTTATTTATCGGATTGGAGCGACGCGACATCTGTATAATTGTTTTCTTCTTACTATTATGGGTTATATTATAATATGTTTACAAGGTAATTCACCAAGTATACTCATTACATTAACTTTTTAAAAAATTAATTCTAATTTTTGAAATTTTCAAATATATTTACTTAAAGTGTAATGAGTTCATATTTTCAGATACTTGATTTTTTTTATTCCTTTTAAGGAAAATTCTGTAGAGATATAAACTTATTTTTCGAATGAGAACTACCCTTTTTACTATTAACTGGTAAGCAAATATTTTTACTGAAAATTATTTAATATATATACAAATTTGGTTAAAATGTAATTACTTTAACAAATATTTCATTAAAAATAAATAATTATAATAAATAAATCGTTTATCAAATGAGTAGTTTCTGAATAATTACGTTTTATTATATCTACAAATAATAATAATTCACAATAAAAACATTTTAAATAATTTGAAAATTATAGTTCAAATTTCAAACAATTTTTTAGCACTTAAGAACTGGACTAATTATTATATATTTACATAATTACATCTATCTTATACTTTTTATTTGAAAAAAATAAGTTTATATAGTTGGTGGTTGGTAAATTTTGCCCTATATATATAAGGATTTGTAAATCAATATATATATTATACGCTTTTCATTAATAAAATTTGTCATAAAAATGAGTAATTTTTTTTTTTTTATAGTAATCGTTATCCTTAGAGGCCTTGTTTTTAAATAATATTATATTATATGTAATTACACTATCAATTAGATAGTTATAAAAAGAAAACTTATAAGTTATAATTACTATAAATATTGTATTTGTTTGCGTCTTATGTATTTCAGGTTCTGTAGCTGGCGAGTTTTTTTTTTTCTTTATTTGATATGGATGTGTATTTATACAAGACGATTTTATTGTAGATTAACGATTTTTTATAATTAATAGATGAACAATAGTCATTAGAAAATCCTCGTTAGATGGTTTTTAATTATTTACTGTTAATCAAACCGGGTATACGAGTTTGATTATTTTAATTAGATTAGTAATTTTATTTTACAAACCTAGAATGAAAAAAAAGAGTGATTTCTCATTATTTCGCATATTATATAGTCATATTAGTTACGTTCAAACCATAATTAACCGATCTACGTATACTGTACGATAAAATATAGTGTAATCATAATATACTATAATCAGGGTATACCCACATTCGTGGATTTTAAACTCAACGTGTGTGCCGAGGTGCTTTTTTTAATAGCCGATGGATTATTTTGACTCCAAATGTATAGTCTATTATATGCAGGACTAACATGTGCAGTGTGCACTCGTAGTATGTCAACGGAAGACTGCTGCTACATAATATAATATTATGCACCGCGAAGACAGCCGTGTAATTTTTTTTCAATCGGCTTTTACCGATTTATATATATATTATAGTATAGTACGCTTATAGAAGTATATTCATCATAAAGCTGATAGCATATATATGAAATATATATTCAAATATAATAAACACGTGTACTTGCTTCTATATATATATATATATATATATATATATATATATATATGTATGTATATATATGTATACTGAAGCTACCATAGTACGATTTCAAATATTTACACAATTTATACATAATATACATGTATACACATTACACTCAGAATCCATTGAAAACACTCTCGTCGAATACATATATGCGTATATAATATGTACACACGGTTAACCGCTCCTTCTTTTATGTGTATGTTTAAAACTCGGGTCCATCTACCCGTCTCTCTTGGGCCACGTTAAACACGTGCACTGCAAGCATGACTTACTCAAAACTTAACATGTTGTCATAATAATATTATATTATATTATATTCATCGTGTATCCGAATCAGCTAGTAATATTACATAATTCAGTGTGTTCAATCTTTTTTTTCAAATTGTATTTAAACGTTAATTTTGATCGTCATAGTATTGTTTGATCCCTATATGATGTATAATAAAAATAATAATGTCATGTGCAATAAATTTATAACTTTACTATACAAGCGCACTATATGTAAATGTTTATGTATTTATCTTATGATTTATTATTAGGGATCGGATAAAGATGCCATAATAAATGTTGCATAAAAAAAAATAAAACATCTTATGATTTAAAAAAAAAATAAATATTTATTCGTGTGATGAGAGGATTACCGAAAATCACAAAACATTTTGACATTTAACAATCATCGTGTTTTATCGATAAAATGTCAACCATCATCTTTTCAATTACATTTCTTATTTCAATACCTACACTAATTATTGAGGTTATTATAGTTTTCTATGAATACGAAGTAATATAAAATATAGAAAAAATACCTTGTAAACTGAAAACTGTTCGGAATAAGCAAATACATCGCAAAAAATGTACTAAAAATTAAAAACAGTTTTATTTTTAGATTCTTTGATGTGCGTATATGAAACAAGTTCTGTGCTTTGAGAGCAATGTCTTAGAGCATTCGGAAAAAAATTACTGATGCTATAAAAAATCGTTTTGGTCGTGATATACGTATAATATAACTCATATTGTATACACTATACCTTACATTACTTAATGCAGCAAACGATCGATACTCGTTGTCCGTCGACCGTCAAATGGCTATTTACCGGGTATATAGTTTATGTTTTATCGGATATAGACGGTATATCGTGATACCTGATGATATAAAATGTATATATTTATGTGCGTTGCGCTTTTAAAACTATAGCGTAATTAATTAGGTAATTGAATTTTACGACAAGTTGAAATAAACTTGATTTTTTTCTTGCGATATTATTAGTTATTACCGTTTTTAATCGGACTTAATAGAGACGTTTGTGCCACATTATATCTTATATATTGTTTTTATTATTATTATTATTATTATTATGATCAAAGTCGTGTAATAAACCACGTAAAAGATACACCGTCGGTTAAAACTGTGACATTACTGTCACGTAACTAGAGGTAAATTAAAAAAAAAAAATAGCAGTGGTTCGCAAATAAAAACTTAAAATTATCTAATTAAAGTATTAAAATCTCTCATATTTTCATGCATATCTATTTATTTTTTATTCTTCAAATATACCTTATGCTATTATAACTTATAAGTATTGATTGAAAATATTCTTTAAAAAAAAATAAACAAGATAATACATAATAATAGATATACCTGGTGGTCAAATTGGTCAATAATATTCTGAAAGATGAATAAAGATTAAACGTAGAACATAATTATAGTACCTAATGCAGATCAAATACAAACCAATCTTGAACGTTTTTCTATAAACTGACTCGGCTCGGTATTATTTTTCCAATGTTATGGTTCGTACGCTGTTTTGTAAAATATTTTGTTTAGATATCGAGGAAAAAAAGTATTAATAACACAAAGGGAATAATATTATGAATTAGTTTTTTAGTATTAATACAGGACGTATTACAATATAGCTATAATGTTATTTTCAAAAATAATATTGACAGTAGTTTTGTAATGATCTAATTGCGGAGGTTAGGATGTTATTTAATAATTTTTTTTTTTAGATTTTTGATATTGAGATTTTTATGACGAATGTAACTTCATAATCTGAACATGGTGATATCGTCAATACATAATATGTTTTGCAATTTTTGTTTACTTTATAAGTGGACTTAGGCCTTAGACTCAAGCTTCTAGTGCAGCATCATACCTACGAGATAAATGCGAACCATTTTTTATTATTTGTACACTAAATTTTTCCTGAAACGTACTATGTGTACAATGTACATACCCTGCATCTTACTCTATTCAAGTATTAGGGTTTAATACTTAGTAGTATTACAAAGCTATTTTTATTAGATGAATCGGCATATTTTTAATTTTTTTTTTATAATTTACATTAAAAGTTAAAACTAATAAGTAAACATTTAAATTTTTGAAGAAAAACAACAGAAATTGTATCATGTAATAAAAAGAAAAATTAAAAACGTTATTATATTTTACATTTAGTTTTGTGTTCTACTTTTTGAGATTCTTACCATATGTTTGCAATTTCTTTTTTCTTTCCAATAATGGCAAATCATATTTTTTTTCTTTTATGTAATAATTTATTTTCATTTTTATAGACATTCATTTATCGATCAATATTTTTTTTGAAAATATATGTCATATTGTGTCTTTTTATCTACTTTTTTATTTGGCTTATTTTTCGTCAAAATAACTAGTCACAACAATATTTTGAATTCATGAAATTATATATTTCCAGTAATTATAACTTATGTACTTAGATTTCAACCTAAATGTTCCATTGTCATTCGACCTATTTTGGTCTATATAGTTTGGCTTCGACACATACTTATTGCTGCATTAAAATAATTATTTATTATAATTCTCATCAGAATATTTGCTTCCTCTGTTCCATCGATCTTAAATCTGAAAATAATTACAAGGATATTCTTAAACTATCTTACTACTATACACTATAATCAAGGTGAAAATATCTGATAAAACCAAGAATGGTTCGCCAAAGTGTCTTAAGTGCCAGATTTATGATCACGCCTAAAACTACTGTAATCATACTTCTAATGCGCTAAGTATTGGGTAGATAACTTCTCAAACATCTTTATCAAAAACAAAAGATGTCCAGCTTAATAGGTCCTACGTAAATCATACTTCCAATTACAAAGGATATTCAACGTACAAAGTCATCTTCAAGCACCGTATAATACTTATTAGTCAAATTACCTCATCCCGAATAAAAAACCAACAACATTATTTTTCAACTCTCCATTTGTTTTGATATATGCCTCGGTTGCTATTGATTCCAATAATATCATTTCAAATTTTTCTGTGTTAATTAATCTTCTCATTTCTTCCCTTACTGATGTAGGTACTATATAAAAAATATATATTACATAGTTTATTATTATTTATTTTTCATTCTCAATTATATACTCATTTCGATGTACTAATAATATAATATAATTTTCAATTTAAAGTTGTATAATATATAGTTATGCTATAAATGTACAATGTATATATTAATAACGTTTAATCTGTAACTGTTTTATTATTTTAATTTAAATTATGTTTCATTAATGGTTGGCTCCTATCACCAATAATATATTTGTTATATTTGTTACTTTTGGCATATTTTTAATATACCAAATAATATTATACGTTCCTAAACACTCTATAAAACTAGTTTATGCCCTAGATAGTAGATTATGAGTATAAAATATATTGTACTCAATTAATAATCATTAATATTTTTAATAACATGTTATTTTCGTTTTGTGTATACATAATCTCTTTAAAGTATCGTCGTTGAAAAAATAAAAATATAATTATATAAATTCATTGCCCTCGTTTGCACACTTTTATATTCTTATGACTGGTTTATTATTATTATTTGAAAATGTCTTCTTCGATTATATTAATTAATAATATTCGTTAGACACTAAATAGGTACTGTACATATTGAGTTATTATTTTATTATACATAAAATGGAAAATATATATTGCTCATCGTGGTGACCTATCGCACATTTTTACACAAAAAAAGGGGTCGTTTACGCTGCACGTTTGAACGCACGATGCTCGAGAGAAATTGATTTCACCGCCGCCGACCCTTCACCGCCCTCTGACAAACCCGTTCCACCATATAACCCTTCAACCGTAACCCCACAAACTACCTATGGCAATGATGACTTCTACAACGAATGAGGTGTGGGTAGAGTGCGGTATTTAGTTGCTCATAGTATACACTTAATTTAAAGCTGTCTTTATACGTGTAGTTACTATATATGTATAGTTACTAATTATCATTATTTTGACTCCTGTGTTAATCGATTGTATACGATTTATCAACCGAATTTCTAGTGTCAGATAATGGCCAGGATACTAATTCTGATTCAAATTGAAGACGATTTTTAATAGTTAAAGTGAAAATATCAAAAAATAACTCACCGTAGAAAGCATAAATATATTACATTTTCAAAAAATTATTAAAATTTTAGTAATACAACTATATCATGCGATGTTATGTAACGTAAATGATTTTTGAACATCAATAAATAATATAGAATGACATAATGAAAAAAAAAGATCGATCGGTTTTGTTTACATTTATGCGTATCAATATGTAATTATAGTAAGTTTGGTAATCGCTATACAAAAAGTCTGTTTTCAAAGTTAATTGTCTGACAAAACTGTAAAACTTCGGTTAGATAGTTACTAATTTCGAAAACGGATTTTATTCATTTATAAAGCTTATCTACAGAGTTTTAAACTAATAGTGATCTTCAATATCTGTTTTTTTATTAAAATATCAATGGATGTAAAAATACCATTTTTTAACAGTTACATCATAATATATTAAGCCGTTTTCAAAATAATAAAATTCATTTCAGTAAATAATAAATAACTTTTGAACTTTGCATTTTTATTGATTTTTAAGTGCCAATGGTATTAAATGAGTTGCATTGATAAAATACAATTATAGTATTTTAAAGAGATTTTATTTCCATATATTTTTAATCGTTCGCCATAGGTATGTTTAAAAAAATAATACACACTTATGATTCTGTTATAGGTACTCAATATCATAATATATGCTGTAAACGAATATATACGATTGGTAAATAAAATTTATATATTACGTATGGTCTAATAATTTTTAAAAATTAATCATATAAATATATTGACAGCATATAAGAGACAATATTGATAAAAAGTAATAATGAAAAGTCGTTATAATCAATGAAATATAATACAAATCATAGATTAAGAACAAGAAAAATTTAAAGTATTAACAAATATAAATGAATAATAGAAAAGTTTTTATTTGTTTGTACGATAAAAATTATAAACAATAAACGCGTAAATAATAATATTATAACATCTGCAGTTGTTCGGACATAATAGTTTCACATTTTTACATTTAAAGATATTCGGTAATATTTAGGAAGAATATTAAAAACGTTGAGTACTGAATATCACTCGAGAGAAAAATAAAATTGAGTTTTTGATGATCTTATATAAATATAATTTTTTTTTTTTTTAATATAAGTACATTATCAAATTAAATGATACAATATTAGGAAGTTTAAACAAAAAAAATAAAAATATGATTTTAATCATGTTATTTTTATGTTTCCTTACAGACTACAGTATTTTTTTTGAGTAATAAATTATGGCTGGTGTATTCTTGACGATTTTGTATTTATCTCAAATAAATTAATACTCTTGAGTATGTAAATTATTTAAATGGCAACTATATTAATATATGCATTTTTAATAGTAATACTAATTATTATGAAAATATGAATATTTTTGAAAAATGTCCTTTATAATTATAATTTTAAGTTGTAACAAAATAATATCAGTAAAAAAAAAAAAACTATTATTTTTAAATTATTTGAATAACACTATATATTTTTGATTTATAATTTCAAAGCAGAATACTTAGTTAAAAATTTGATAAACATAATATGTCGATTGATTAGTTATAAGTACACTCTGTACTTAAATTTAGATGAGCGAAGTGGATGTATAAATTATTGGATTACTATGTTCGACTTATCTTAACTAAATACGTTATTAAAGTTTATAACCAATAAACATTAACTACTCCATACTCTTTCATAATTTGATTTTTATCTACAAAAATTCTAAAAAATATTTTATTTCAGAATATATGAAATTAAAAATGTAAATTTTCATTCAAAAGAAATAATTTAACTTTACTTATAGAATACTAAAATAATACAACAAAATTATAATTTTATTTCAATAATGTTGTTTTACAAAGATTTGTAATTATATATTAAAGTATTATTAAGAATGTTGGTACTTTTAAAAATTATTTGTGTATGTTATTAAAAAAAAATCACCCATTATACCTACATTCAATTATACGTTTTCACCATCTAATGTAATTATTATTGTGGAGTTATTGGGTAGACTATAGACATAATAATTACATAATATTATTATTAATTTTTTTGTTCTTAGTATTATAATCTACAAGAAGAAAAAAACCATTAAAATAATGTTAATGTGTTACGAATTTATCACGTTAATAATGTTGTTTATTCCATAATATGATGAGATATGTTTATAATACGAGTATTATATTAACTACTAAGGTAAATTCCATAAAAAGCCAAAATCATATCGCTATAATTTTTTAATATAGTAACGTTAATGTTTCACTGGTTAATTTGGTATAATAAGGTTTGTTTATAAAATTACGATGTCAAATATTATAATCTGTATTTATATTTATTTAAACAATTTTTCCCGCTACACAGTATAATATATACATCTACGCACGTAAGAAAAAAAAATCTTCCGCGTGGGAATCACGTATATAACTGCATCCAATTTGGACATTATCGTGATACCGATCGACCTACTTGTTGCCGAATGACTAGAATATGATGAAAACGTTGAAAAAAATTCCTTCACTGTATCTAATCGACTAAAATAAATGTAAAAAACAACTCAAATAAAGTATATTTTATTCAATATCTTTGGGCGAATATTATTTCATTTTCATTTTGGTGTCGATTTAATAATATTTAGCTGTCGTAAAACTTCACATCGTCATTATATTATGGTCATTACTCATTATCAATTACCGTAATATTATATAAATTCTATAGCGTTATGGTCAGTCTGTGTCACACATCATAATATAACGTAGTTAACGTGAATATTCAATTGTGTTGCATGCCGATAACTCGGTTTACAATAATCTATAATGATATAAAGGAATGTGTATATATTATATAAATATTTAGTACTTTATATTATAGGAGACGCAGCGTAAAGAAATCGTTGTCAGCGATTTCGCTTTCTTGTATTTTACTTTATCGTAACAAAAATAATAATAATACGTGTCGTGTGTACCAAGGAAATATATTCAGTCAAAATTTGAGTTACTTCAATTTTTTAAAAACTCAATGACTATAATTTTTTTTCACATCCACAATATTTTAATTAAAAAAATAATAATAACCGACTACTAATACACATAATAGGTAGATTTATAACTCACTTTTCATCAATTTTTCTATAATAAAATAGAAAAATATCAGATACTAATCGCAAGTACCATATTATTGGTACTGATATTACAAAACTCACTTGTTTGTTAAAAGATTTACAACATTATAATTTTAAATAATATAAGATACCCCAAGGTGTATTCTCAACCAAACATCCTAAAAAGCAAGGTTCATTTACATAAATATGTTGGTCATAGTGAAGGGGGCAGTAGTTAGAAGAACCAATGTAATAGAAATAACGAAGTTGTGATAAGCATATATCATTGATATAATAATACTGTCTATCTATCATGGTTGTAAGAAAAATACTAATACTTCGAAACTTTTACTCGACGAAAAAAAAAGATTGACAATGGTAGTAATAATTTCAATACATTTTCGTCATTAGATTAAGTACATTGTTTATGCTTTATATATACGTATAAACAAACTACATATAACAATATTATAATATGAAATCAATTATAGTAAGTAAAAAAATAGCATCTGGAGCTAAATTCTATTATCATATAGTGATATGGAGAAAATAATCAAAATGGACACTCTTCATCAGTGAAAGAAAAAATGGAACAAACTGTCAACCAAGCTTAACAAAGTTAAAATAACGACACTATCTTGGTTTTTTCCATCAACACACCAAGAAAGCATGAGAACTTTATCAACTGATTCTAAATAGGACATTTACGCCTCGCTCACTTATTTTTAACGAAGAAAGAAAACATTTCCATTTGCTCATAGTGTGGGGTCTCTTTAACAGTAAAACACATCATGAGTGCATATGACAAGAAAAGGCGAAAATTCGTAATTTCCAATAATACCTATGTGAAACGTTTAACTCAGAATCTAACATCTCCGTGTTCATCTAATTTCTATGAAAAATTTACCTTATCAACTAAATATTATGTAAACAAATAAATCAACGCAATACAAAACTTCATTATTTTATGTGTTTAATGTATATTTTATTTATATACTTTACTATACAAATATCGATTTGTTACAATTATTAAGTATGTAATTTATACATTTTAATATTAATATTATGTTACATCATAGCCATAGATGTCATTGACAGATTTTTATAAAAAAAATATATATTTGAAGTATTTATAGGTATATTTAAGAAGTTATTCTTTAGTTCCTTATTACACACTACAATTTTAATTTATACATTTTAGCATGTCTTAGCTTTTTAATTACACTTTTTTCAGATGTTAAGTTATAGGTGTATTAGACATACATTTTGGACAGAATCAGCTCTAATTTAATATTCATTCCTCAATAATTATATAACATAATACTATTTAGGTAGTTATTATTATATAAATTTACTACCTTGAGCAATCGAAGACAAAAAAATAAAACACATTTTCGTAGATTAAAATTAAAACCTTACTGGATGGTACTAATAATAATTATCATGTTCATTAATTGTTGAGGTCATTGTTCCGTTAAGTATATATTATTATTGTAATAATATTAAAATGTACGGTTTTCTGCACAACCATATGCCGCGTGTATCTGTGGGTATTGTTCTGTGACGGATAATATACACTAGTCATATGCATATTATATAATTTATACATAGGTATAATAAACGTACACATCATGATTATATGATATAGGAATTGAATAATTTTTGTTGGATGTAGCATTGAAAATTAACGAGTAAGAAGCGGTGTTTATAGGAAAAGGAGAAGGACGTGCAAGTAAAATAAGAGTGGCATAATATAATATTCGTACTTTGTACAAGTAGACTGCAGTTAATCGTGTACACTGCAGTAATACTATATAACGTCATATGCACGTTATAAAATGTTTAATTATACCTGACGCGTAATATAATATTATAAAGTACATACGCATGTAGTCAAAGCGATTAAAAATTGCAGATGTACCTATAATATTTTGAAGTCAGTACCTAGCGTATTTAAAATTTCTTCGATGGGGAATATAACTAAAATTGTTGATGTTTAAACATCTCAGCATTTTATAACCAACTGATACATTGATAAATGAAAATATATTAAAAGCTAAAAAAATAAATACTCCACTTTTTGAAGTACTGAACAATTGAAATTTATTTTTTCATTCATAACTACTTTAATTCGCTAGAGACGTATACATTTATGTAGTTTATGAATTATAATAAAGTAATCACGCTTATCTAATTTTTATTATGTAATACATTTATATTAAATGATTTAAGAATACTAAAGAAAAAAATTATTGCAGAGTGTAGTATAGCTTATATTTTTCTTTGTGTTTCAAGTCGAAAGTTACACACAGTTTGTATATATACTGTATATTTACCAAAATCATGGTTTTTCTTTTTTTCTATAAGTTAGGCATTTTCTATATTCATTGTTTATCCTCAAGCTTTTTAAAAGTGCAATCGAAAAATAAACAAAACATTTATTAGTTATCGATTTCGTGATTATAGTTCAAATCCAAACATTATATTCGTATACGGTTATTTTGCAGTATAATATTTGTTCTACTAAGTATAAACAACAAATTGTACAATTGTTGAACATTGAACATATAATATATTGCATCTATATATTAGTCTATATTACCTTCGCAGTGGCGTATTCGAAACTCGATCAAGAGTGGTGTGATTACATTTTTTTATTACAAATTTTATTGATCGTAGATTAATTAACTTTTTAAATTTATTTTTGAACAGTCCCCGATATTTATTTAAATTTTATTTAATGTTGTTTTTAAAATGTTAATACTAATGAAATAATTATAAATATATTAAAAACAATTCTTTGCTCCCAGTTTTATTTGTAGGCAAATCACTCAAATACGTATATCCCAAGTAACTTATTTTTATTGAACTTAAGCCAGCAGCAGACCATTAGCTGTTTGTAGGGGTTATGAATTATGGTAAGGGGTAAGGTTGGTACGGTAGGTTGTATTTTTACGATTGTTACGGTTGATAGCAAACACGTGTATGTGTGGCAAGGTTTTTAACCACCATGATCCCGAGTGGTCACCCATCCGGGAACTAGTAGCTATGGCCGTTACTTACTCTCAGTCGCATTCCGCGACTGGTAGCAGACAACGCGCCACACCAAGCCACAAGTAACTTATTATACACTTGTGTATACTAACATGCTATGTTTAAAATTAGTTAAAATATATTATATATTATACTTGGTTGTAACTCGTCATGAAATATTATACATTATTATAGACTATAGTCACTATACTATCACATATAATATATATTATTGTAGATTTGTATAAAATAGTATTTGACAAGTAGAAATTCGTGAGCAATTAAGTTGCATATTAAACGTCCGTCTTAAATTGATTTGTTTTTCGTGATGATGTGCTGCTCTCGAAAATATCTTACAAATTCTCCTTTTTAATAATATTGTGCTTATCTAACAGATTTCCATATACCTTTAAACGATTAATAGTAAATATAATATATATTCACTTTAATAATGTTACACTAAATTCAACAACACAATAAATTAGTTCTACTGAATGCAAATTTTAAATTTTTGTATAACACTTGTATGAAGGAATATAGTGTCCTCTTAATCGATATTATAATATTATGATTATTTAATAACAGCGTTGTTTCGATTTTGATTTCAACGTTTTTAGCATATGATTTATTAGGTTAGATTAAATTTATATTTTTTTCCATATCTAAATACTCAAAAATAGCAACTGATAATTACGTTATAGAACTACAAAAAAAGTGTTTTCTCTAAATATACAAAAAAAAACTCGTCTTTACAACTATTCCAATAGAAATAGTAATCTATAGATTTTTAAATTGAATATATATTTATAATATATATGTTTTTCCATTTTATAGTAAGTTATTCCGAAGGGGAATTCTTCTAGAAAATGCGCGCTGTACTATTGCACATTATATATACACGTGACATTCCATTACATAATAGAATTTCGAAACTAATTCGGAAACAATTGTACTTCGGTTGTTCTCTCGTTGAAGATTAAAATCTGCTGCAATGTATATACATACAAAAGTATATTTATATATATACATGTATATTTATATATAATTGAGTACCGACTAGTGCCACGATTGTTCTTATTGCGCTCTTTTTTCGAGTTTTAATACTGTTATATCTAGAAAATAAAAATTTACCAGAAGCGGATGATAATAAACTGTATATGCAATAATCTTTCTTACAAAACTAGATGATGATATCGAAAGATTATGTATTGTTAGCTGTTTGATTTTTAATATAACTGCAAAATGAAATCATTTGTTGAGTAAAAAATAATTTAAGACTAGCTTTTTTGTTTCTGCAATTCAAAAAAATTGCGTAAAAAATGTTTGTATTTTGAATTATATTTAACATGTTATATTAAATCATACTTAAAATTTAAATCCAATCTTGTTTTTAACTATATCATGAATTTAATGATCGGTGATCTGGTGAGCATTATATAATATAATTTTAGTATAAATGCAACCGAAATAAAGCAATATTAAAATTTATAATATATAATATATCGAATATACTTATTATAATTATTATACAGAGAATTTGAAATAGTTTCTACTATCTAAAAGTTTAATGAGTTATAAAAAAATCATATTATTTTATTATATCTGTTTCTGGGATAAACTAGTATTAGTATTATTTTAATCGGCGTACTTGCATATAGTATATTGTAGGTACCTAAGTATCTATAAGAAAGAGATTAATTTTCACAACTTGCATCAATATTGGCTACTTTGTTAATAACGTCTAATTTAAAAAAGTTAAGTTCTTTAGATTTTCAAAATTTTACATAAGAGTTACATTTTGATATAATTATAAATAAACAATACTATATAATTTATAAACTGTATACGCATCCTATTTGGCTATACATTTCCTTATTTTGTTTCATATTTTTTTTTGTGTTTTTTATTGTTTACGTATTTACGTTTTAATATCATACTTAGACTTTGTAGGTGGTATATAATAATCTTATACCTTCATAGAAAATACATAATATTATATTTTACTGAAAAATATTTTAATATTTTCGTTTGCATTCACATACTTGTGTCTATTGTACATGCTGAATATTTATCAATTACTTGAAACTTATTCAGTGGCTCGAGAGTATAAGTATATGACGCTTATGGCTTGTATATGATGATTATATTATAATACTATGTACATCAGCATAACATAATATTACTGTAAGTATACGAACTACGCATATAATATATGACTGCGAACGAGTGTTGTCAATTACTCAAATTATACATTTTATAGACGACAGAACGATGATGGGTTTTCAATGTTACTGGATAAATAGTTGAAGATCCATTATGAGGACGACGAGAAAAAGAAGTAAATAAGTCGTGTATTTTTTTCGATCGTCATTTAACCAGTTTCTTCGACAAACCAGGACTATAATATTATTACTTATTATTATTATCGTCATCATTACGCCGTGACATACAATATTGAATCTCTTATAAAGTAAGATTTATTATTTATACACGCACAACGTATATGCATTATTGCACTATAGTTGAATTGACGACATATTATGTAATTTTATTTATGTATATATATATATATTATATACCTATAAATATACATAGCACCAATGCAATTTGAAACGTGTATCTATGGTCGTTGAGGCTTATTCGGTGTAATCAAACGTATTCTATACACATACGCGTACAGTACCTGCTTGTAACACTTTATGCGATATTACCCACGAAGAGTTCACAACTGATTTACAACAATATATCCGGATTATGTTATAATATATAAGTGGATCGGTTTATATGGTCATTTGCCTTCGTACGCAAGTGTATTTTTGTAATGATATGTGTTTATATTATAATTTATAAACGATTTAAATGTATCACAATCATCACGCATCATCGTTTGTATAAAACTATAATACTACAATAATACAATATAGGTATGATGTTGAAATACGAACTCTAGAAAATGTAAAATGTATAAACCTAGGTATAGCTAAGTGAGTTGTTATTGACAATATTATCGAATATAAAATTTAAATTCATATAATGCTGGTGCTGAAAATAAATGTCGATATTAAGTTTATTGCAGAAATACTATTAACGAAAATTAAACTTTAAGTTTTAATATAGGTGCCATATCATATCAAGGCTTCAAATGGAAACGAGTAATTCAACTGATTCAAGAGTACTAGATCCGCCCACAGCTGGTCGCAATTAAAAGAATCCTATTTAATACTTTCTTCAAAAGGTACGTTGCCACGTTGGTAGTTGGTATACGTAAGTTGAGTGTAAAAAACGTTTTCCCTAAGAAATTATAAATAATAATAATAATTTATTTCTTAGAAATGTTATCATTTGAGTCTTACCTATAAAAATATTTTATTACACATTATACAAAGTACCTACTATACTTACGTATTATTAGATAAGTATACATTCCTTTTATCATCTCACTACTCTATAGTATATTTAATTAAATACTTTTTATTTTATTTTATTATAATTTATATTAAATTTTTTACTTTATTGTATTTTATTATTTTATGTGTGAGCATTAAGTAAATTAATATGTGTAATTAAGTCTCCCAAATAAAATAAAATTCATATTTCTTCTATAATATATTTTATATTGTTTTATTTTAAAAACATACACTTTTTTTTACTTAAAATTAAATATTTCATTGAAAGTTTAATTATTATACATTACACAAATAAAATTCTGGAGAACTAATGCTTGAATTTAGGTTGAAAAAAATACAAAAATGAGAAGAAAATGTAATAATATGGGGAACTTATTTAGAGGTTAGAAGTACCTAGTTTCTATAAAGCATAAGAAACCTCTTATAAACTATCGGTTGTAACAATGTAATGAAATTAAAGTATTTAAATCACAAAACTGATCTAAATTTATAATTCATTCTCATGGGATACTCAAAATAATTTAGAGATCATTGCAGTACCTTTTACTATTTTTTGCCATTTTGTTGCTATACTTGATTTCCGATTTGTATAATATGATAGTTCAGTATATTGTACATCTATTATATTAAATATAACATTGTAGTAAACTTTTAACCATAATATGTTATAACTAAATATATATATTCACAATGGTTTCGAGTTTATAAAACTAGATAATTTTTGTAATCAGTTTAAACCTAATTATCTGTACAAAGAATTTTCTAATAGATATATTACAAAGCTTTTATGTAATTTTTCGGTATACAATAAGGGTGAAGCGAAGATTTTTTTTTTTTTTTTTGAGGGGACATGCATGAATTGGACTGTAAACATTCAAAGGGACTTGTATAAATATTATTTCTCGATAGCCCATTTATAGGTTTCCCTATGTGCTACCATCAAAATGAAACCCACAAGAATTGAAAAGTCAATCTTCACAACAATAAATAACCGTAGTAAATATATTGTGTATATTATCAGTATTGTGTCAACTATCTATTATATGTTATATTATAGCATTATGGTATAACAGTGACCTGCAGTTGTAGATATGACATTGTAGGTGTATGACCGAAACGAGCCGTTTATTCGTTTCGGACGAGACGGAAACGCGTAATTATAAAAAGCGGTAAATCGTGTGTGCGTGGGTGTGCGTGTGTGTGTGTATACATATATATATATATACGCACGATGTACACATATTCATAATACAGTCACACGCGATAAATGGTTATTTTTCAGACAAAGTGATAAATACGGTTTTTTTTTTTTTTTTACGGCGGCGGAGGGCGCATAATTTTATTATATTATTATTTATTTTGCGTGCGAATAAACGAACGAGATTGTGTGCGGTCGGGCGCGGGGCGAGAGAGGGATTAATATTATTATTATTCGGCATACAGAGTGAAAGCAGTGCGAACGCTAAGGCTGCGGTGTCCGTGTGGCAGCGGCTTAGGCAGTGGCGACGGCGAGCAGGGTGTACAACGCATAGTTATTTCGACGGGCGGCAGACGTGGTGGTCGCGTGCGAAGGGGGCGCGCGCGTTGTGCTGCGGCGGTAGAGGGGCGCGCGCGCGGCGGAATCCATGGCGACTAATCGACCGGTCACGTAAGCATGCGAATGACAAACGAGCACGTGCGTTCTTGCCTCTTGGTGAAAACGAAAACGGAAAAAAAAAGCCAACTCAAAAGCGCTGTACGCGCCGGTTTGAATTTTTTCTTTTTTCTTTTATTTTTTTTTCAAGACAATTTTTAGTTTTTATTTTTTTTGCAATTTTTTAACGCAATTTATTTCTGTTGTAATAACAACGCAGCTGAATGTGCCAGGCTAGCGTCGGTGTGGTTTGTTTTACCGCCTGAACGCTCATTTTCGAATGTATAACAATAATAATAATATGTATATTACTATAGTAATACTAAGACGTGTGTATTCGAATGAAAAGAATATTATACGCTTTAGTCTTAGTTACCTCCCGAAACCCCTTCCAATACACGCGCAATTTGCGCTTGCACATCAAAAACGGACCCGAATTAGCAGTCAGCTGTAGCGCCTGCGCGTGATGAGAACAATTAATATCATTAGAAAGAACTGCGTTTGAAAACATCGGATTATTCCCATTGTATATTGTGTTATAAAATATCTCACAAACGTACAATGTAACAAAATTGCGTTGAACAAAACGAATTTATGTTATTAACTTAAATGTTAGAAAAAATTGATTTATTAAACAAATCAGAGGTAATAACACGACCTGTGTTTGTTAGAATATGTTGATGTTTTACGACTTTTAAATGTTTAAGCTTGTCTGTCATGAACATTTTTAAATGTTTTATATTTTACTCTAATTTAATGCAAAAAACACGAAAATGTTTTTCTGCCGATCACAATTTTGTTTTGTTGTAGGTACTGTGTAAAACGGAAACTGTTGTTGATGAATCGTTTTCTAATTAATGAATCGAAATCAGTTATTTTAATTAAAATCTGACTTACGCTGAGTTCCTATCGTTTTGGCGTGTGGTTTTAATACCTAAACACCCCTTTTCTATTCAGTGACTGAAGTCCTCTTAATGCACTGTAGTATAGTGCTTACCATTAGTTTTGTCTACTTATTCTAGTAGTACATAATATTACTAATTATTTATTACAATACATTTTCTTATTTGTTGACTTATTGTTAAGTATAGATTGTAATGGTATTTTATTTTATTTTTTACATATTTATTTAGTTTATCAGCTATTCACCGGAATAGTTAAAGTAATAATAATGATAGTAACGTAGTTATTATTTTTAATCCATTATTATTTATTCAATACCATAATACATTATAAATTCACGACACACAATTATGAACTATTGTAGCTATTAGTTAGCTTCAACAGTTTATATAAATTACTTAATAATTATTAACAATAATTAAACAAACTATGGATTCAATGATTTCAATGTTAAATTATTCAACTATATTAACACAATAAATTGTGATCAATATAATTTCGTCATAACGAATTATAATTTAAAATTACCTTTAAAAAATTGTAAGTATAGCTACAGTAAATGGCTTCATAATATTATATTATTATGTATAAATTATGCAACTTAGAGCATTAAAAAAAAAAAAAAAAAATATATTAATTTAATATTAATTTAATTTTTTCTTTTATGATGCTTTTATCTCGAAGTTTTTGGTAATTTATTTTTATAATAAGTTATATAATATACGTACTATATAAAAAAAAAAATAGTCCGTTTTCACGAGTAAAAATTTAACTGTGACATACATCATTATTATACTCGTAAAAGTACAGGTTGAGTGCAGACTAACTGCACACCAATAAAATATTATTAAACATTTTTATCAAATTGGCGCCACCGCCACATCCGTTGTCGATATCCCGTTATCTTTTGTTTGCTATAATTATCGAGATAGCAGTACGACGGGACGTCGATGCAACCGTGTGTCTGTGAGTCGTTTGTCGTTTAAATATTATATTTTATACTTATAACTATTTACAACTTATTATACTACGTTCACTTCAATAGTTCCGTACGCGTTAGCGTGACCTATATTAGGTTACGTGTAATATAAACAAGCTCCCCCTTAATTTAATTATGCGTAATTACTAATTATGACATTAGATTTGTGTAATATTTTGTTATGATATTTTTTGATGGTCATTGCTACGATTTACAACAAGGACATGATTTTTGACATCCTTTTTTCTCGTATCGTCAAATAATTGTAAATATGTGCTATGTTATAATTTTACAATGAAAGGTTTTATGTGATTTACGGTTTTGAATAAGATTTATGAATAAAAGAAGAATATAATTTATTATTTATTAGTTATCAGTTATCACAATCCAATTGAACAAAAAGATCTATAGCGTCTTATTATTTGCGCTGTTTTCTTTGTGTTTTCACAGTTTTTCCCGAATGGAAATATAAGAAACATCCCAAACTTATACATCTGAGCTTCAACCCCAATTACGGATGGAGAAACGTATTTTTTCGAGAACATTTATTTGTATTTCGTGTACTATTACAATCGACCACACAGGTATATAATTTAATAATTATAAATCTATACCTATAGATACTGACAGCAAAATCGCCAATCGGTTACAATTCGATTTCAGCTGCAGACCGGGATACCGTCTGTAGAATATTTAATTCCGTACATGGCTTTGTCATAAATTATTGCATTGCTGTAAACTTAGTTTACCGCTGTAAAAGTTTAACGCTTTGTAGATCGCGCACCGATATCAAGCTATACAGTCTCATACTGTTTTGGGTAAAAACGATCGTACACATGTGCAGAGTTTAGTGTTTAATTGGTACATTTACTGACGAATGACTATTACAAAGATTCAGAGCATGACAGCTTTCAAATCTCACGAAATAAAATAATGTATAAGTATAGTAGATGTATCATACATCATCATAGCTAAGTGTCATAAGCTTTTATTATTGTTATTGTTTTTATTAACAAAATCAAGGGGGAAAAAAATGTTCCTAATTATATTATTATTGTCGTGCTATTTATTAGTTATAGCTACATAATATCTTTATTTATTAATTATAGGTATTGTATTTTCAAAAACGTGTTTTCTGTATCGGCCATAGAGATTTCAAAGGCACTACTAATAAAGAAAATTAATTACTAGTTTTTTTTCTCTATACCTATATCATTTTCGTTCTCAGTTAAATTTCCATGTAAAATAATAAAATAAAATAATGTTAAAAGATTTCGACTTAGTGTCACTTAATTAATTTTTTTTTGTCGTTTTCTGAAGACTGTAGCATGGATATGTTAATAAAAATGGCCTATACCTATGAAAGAGCTACTTTAATTATCTATCGTTTAGTATTTTATTAGATAATAATATTCAACAGTGTCGTAATATTCCGTTATACGTATAGTGCGTTGAGAGTTCCTCCATAGCAGAATAATACGGAAGTCGCTTCACTCACTCATCAGCTATACTGCCTATATCAAGCTTTCCAATGTTCGCCGTCGATCACATTATATTATTAGCACGTACAGTGCGATTAGTGGTTCGACCAGGTTTAGATATTTACGACTTGTGTAAATTGAACTTGACGTTTAATTATTCCGGCTAAATTTTCTTACGCAACCATGATTTATATAATATCCAATTTATTAATGATAATTAAAATCAATAATTCTCTTTCGGAAAAAAAAAATATAATTGAGTTTTCATTTTATTATTCCAGATTTGTTTATTGATCACAGTATAACATTAATATGTAAAATTTGTGCTTATTTGACTAAATGTTTTTTTTTTTTTTTTTGTAGAATAATTCAAATACTAAGTAAGTACTAGATTTCTTGGTATCTAGCTACGCTTAACTATGCAAAATTTAAAACACGGTATTCTTAAAATACTGTACCTATGACAGTTCATAAAAATATTAAAAATATTATAATGGATATTTAACAACAAAACATTGAATATATTTTTTCTTGATTGTCGTACTCGTGTTTAAAAAAAGAATAAAGTAGATATTTTATACATTATAATATTTCAAATTGAAGGAATCTAACTTGATAAATAATATTCAAACATTTAAATTTACATTTTTATTAAAATTTTAAATTTTGATGTCCACCAGCCATCTGTTAAATCGACACACATTACACTCATGAGCGTGCACGTGCATATAAATACATGTAATAAATTGAGACTTATACAGCGACTTTGCTATATAGAAGTTGCAGTACAGTTCGAACGGGGTCACATTAGTTTAAAAATATATTCGAATTAACTCCGTAAGAACTTATTATATATCAATAATATATGTTAGGATTTAAAAGACATACATGATTATCATGGACATATTAATCTTGTTAATTTAAAAAATTGGTATAGGAAGTTTTTAATCAAATAAACTTAATATAAATATTTTTAAGTACATTTTATATTTTTTTTTAATTTGAATGAATATGTGCATGTTAATTAGATAACCATAATTAAACAATAATAATTTTTTTATTTATTTCAATAGAATAATGGGCCCTTTTATGCATACTCGTGTGGGGGCTCATTAAGATTTATCTAACAATTGTTTTTCTTAATAAAAAATAAAAATATAATGTTTACATGGATTTTGAAAAATAAACAATAAAAAAATATCAATGTGATAAATATACAGTTAAAATAATATAGCATTCAAAATTAGTAATAAATTATTATAAACTAAAATATTTTTAAAAAATTCACTTTTTTTCACTATTTAAGCATATAATATATTATCTTAAAGTTCAGAAATGTTTTATTTCAAATTTCCGTGTACAAAGAGAATTAAATATATATGATCCTACGTATAAATATGATGATTAAGTGGTAGTTTTTATTGTTATAGGAATGAGTATATTGTTAGTTTTATACGGTGTATATATTGTGTGATTAAGACGGTTAAGCAGAGCTTGCAAACGTTATAATAACTTTATAATTATAACGTTATATTTCACAAAAAACGATTGAAATTTGTAAATGTAATTATAACGATAAACGATAATTATAAACAATTAAATAACACAAAACAAAACATAACAATTAACAAAATGTATCATATATCATTAAACAAAACATAACGCAAAACGTTATGTATAGTATTATATAATTAAAAAAAAAAAAAAAAAAAAAAATTAAAAAACTTATTTCAATTATTTAATTAATAAATTATAAAATATAATAAAATCTTTAATTCTGAATAAGGATAAACGCGAAATTGGTATAACCTTTTAATTGTAAATAACATATAACAAAATTTTTTTTTCAAATGCAAGCCCTGCGATTAAATGATTGGTTTTATTAAATTATTTTTGATTACCTATTAAAATCACTACTGTTTTATAGAAAGTTTTTTGATTGATTATACATTAAATCCAATAAATAAATTATTATGAAATAAGTATAGTTTTTATACAAAATAATTATATTTATGTAGTTTTGTGTTATTTTTAGATAATTATATTTATTGTATTAACACTGCCCAGCAATGATACTATTTGTTAATAGTGATTTTGTTGTTGCTTAATAAATTTGTTTTAATTGCTTAGTACTTAATATTTTTTCATTGGTTTACAATTACAAGGTAGTTATTTCTTATTTTGGTTACTTATTGATTTATATGTTCTACTCATTTTAAGTCCTACACATGTCTATACATAAATATTTAACATTTTTACTTATTAATTTTTGAATACAAGAGTAAGATTCATTTACACATTTATTTTTATGCATAATAAGTTTGTGATTATTGGGGCAATCACTGTTGTTTAAATAGTATAGTAAAATAAAATATATTTTATCAATGTTAAAAAATAAATTGTTTTCTAGTAACTAGTATTGAATAATTCGTACCTATTTTTATTTGATTTTTAAAAAAATATTTTTATCAAAGAATCACCTGTCATAAATAACGCACTATTATCTACAAAATTGATTAACTTTTAATTTGATAGTAAAGAATTTAAATCATTAAACTTATATGTTAAATAATAATGAAGACGGCGAAAAGCCTTGCAGAATACTGAATTGTATTAGTTCTTCATAGTACCTACTTAGAGTATTTTTAAGATTTATATAATAAGAATATGAAGACAAATATGATTTTTTATTTTTAAATTTGAATATTAAGTAAAACAATATAAAAATTTAAAAACCTTAATTAATATTGTTCTATACAATTTTTGTAATATTTATGAATTCAACTCATATAGATTGTTAAGTTATACATTAGTGTGCGTATAATCGAATGGATAAAACTATATATTATCTTGATATCTATCTAACTAATAAAAAAAAAAACTAAAATAACATTTTCTTGATTATCTTTTGTATAAGGTAAATAAAAATAGGGCTTTTGTCTTCTTTATTCAGATAAAACGTTTAGGTACTGTATTATTATATTATTCTTTAATATAATTATTTTTAATTTTTAATTATTGGTTCTCTTTTTATTTTTTAAACAATAATAATTGTAATTTATTTTATGATAGTTTTGTAAGTTTCACTGTAAACCAAATATTATCAATATTAATTGCTTATTTTTGGATTTATTGGAAAAAATTTAACTTTATCTATTAAAATCGTTGATACACCATTTGGAAATAAAATATCATAACGATTGTTTAGTCTTTAAACATTTAAATATCATTAAATAATTCGCCATATTTTGGCAAAATATATAAATTAAATTTGCAATAACTCAATTATTACTTGTTGGTATTTGAAATTATATCAAAAAAAAGTTGTTTAGTTTATTAATTCTTCTCTTATGAGTATGTCAGCAACATATTCCGTTATTTGTTTCAGCTCTTAAACCCACAGTCATACATTCACTTACACATCACGTAAAATCATTATTTTATAATAATTGAGTAAATTTTAAGTAAAATTGCATATCACAAAAGTTACATAGAGAACAATATTATTAAGAGTTTGCAGCTATATCAGTTTAACATTTTAATATTTATTGACTTGATATTCGACTTTAAAAATAAAAATAAAAGCTTAGGAAATTTAATATAATATTAAATAGTATTGAGACAATATTTAGAAAAATTGATATGTCAAACCATCAAAAATTATTACAAATAATATTTTACTCTAAAAATATTCAAAATTGTAAAAAAAGAATTTTACATGAATGTGATTTATTTTTGTCACACGTGGACTAAAGAAAGAAAATAAACAGTGCACTAGCTGATATTCTCTTAAGTATTTAGTTCTATAATCTTAATCAATATTTTTAATTAATCGACCTTAGTTACTGTGTATTTGATTGTTTTAAATACAACCAACTTTGTTTTAATTATCAGTGATTATAATTGTTTGCATCTATGAATGTCTGAATTTTGATCAATTATTATCACCTTATGCATAACATATCTAACCGATAATATAAATATTACATACGTATTATAATCAAAATATGAATAATTTGAAAAAATTTGTAAATTTAATATTTAGAGTATAATTTTTTCCTCAAAACAATAAGTATAGAATTTTCAACAATATACGAACCAGGATCATTATGCAATATAATATAATATATTGTATAGTTAATAATAGTTTGTCAGCGTTTACATTTTTATTTTGTACGATTTTATCGAGATTAAATTTTATTTAAATCAAATTTAATTCAACGTAAACTTACAGATTTTGTTGGTTTTCCACCTTTTTTCGATTAACCCTATTATAGCAAACCATAAGCGCTCGTTTATTTCTATTTATATAAACTCGTACAAATACTTATCAAACATAGTCATAGATATATAATACGAGTATATATGCATAGATATTTATATTTATATGTATATTGTATACCTATATATTCTATAAAGTTTATAGCACTTATCCTAACAATATTTTTACTACTCCCTTAATATTATATGCTGTTTATATTATCAAAATTATTGCTATGTATATTTTTGTTTATGCGTGTGTGTATGTCTAACATAATAATACATATATATAAATATAATAATAATAATACACACAGTTTATATAGTTATTATTGCGAACGACTCGTAATAAGATTTCATTGTTTTTCAATACACAACAAAATCCAATCCAATGTATCAATAGGTACCTATATCGATTGTTGGTTTTTTAGCATTTTCATATACATATTATTCGTATAACGCATTACGTGTTAGTAAATAAATAACTTAGCACTGCCATTCGCCATCAGCTATAGCTAATATGTATAATATATTTGTTTTTGCTTAGACTGCAGACTTCTGCAGAGGAGATTATTGTGGAATATAATGAAGGTTCGTTTAGGAGAAAAAATATAATAAAATAATAATAGAACACAATATGAAAACGACGGGTGTGGTCGGTTTTACTGTTTGTGCGTGTGTGCGAAAACAATTGATCTAATTAATTCGAGTAACACCGTATAATACATTATTATTTACTGTCGTCTGGCGGTATATTATACGTTTTAATGTAATTATTGGGTAGGTATGCAATATGCTAGTTGACTTGTTGGCAAACATCGGAGGTGACCGTGAGCTTTACACAATAATATACACAGTACACACTATTCAACTATTGATACATAATCATATTATATTGTCAAAGTATCCATCTGTATATAGGTATCTACTATCTATTATAATTTATAGGGTGACCATATTTGAAAAACTGGATAACAGGACTTTTATTTGTACCATTTCGCTGTACTGATCCTCCACCACATTCTCAAACAATCAACACATTAAATACCGACTGAGGAGTCAAGATATTGTATTCTTATTTTTTATTAATTTGAAAACTTAGTTTTCAATTTGGAATCATATGTGTTAGAGGTACTTTCATTTATGAATTTTATATATTAATTTGTTTTAAATGTATAAAATAAAAATGTGTTAAATGTTACGTGAAAAAATATATGAGTAATATTAAAATGTATTTCTTTTGATTATTATTTATTAGATACCTCTCTGAAGTACACTAAAACAAATCTTATTGATTAAAATCATTTTAACATAATATACTATTTAAATAAATAATCTAATTTGTTATCTGTTATTTTTTATCAACTGAAATAAAATATTTTCAGTACATGATTTTTATTTTTTTATTAATTATAGATTCCATAAAAATGACGGAAAGAAATTTATTTGTAAATCATAGATCTGCTTGTATAACGGGCCAAAGGAATATTATTTAGATAACGGGAAGCGTTGCTGAATAGCGGACAATCCTGTTTTAAGCGAGACATATGTTACCCCAACGTACATAACATATATTATGTTACTTACAGATTAATTTATATTATATTTATAAAAAAATAGTTATAACTTATAACTAAAACAATTACCTAACAATAATATATATTTATATTTATAAATATGTTATTATATTACGCAGTTGAATAATTTTAATTTTAATAAGTAATTAATGAACTATATAATAGTTGTTAATACCTATTGAGAGTAATGGGAGCCCGGATTTATACTAGCTGTTTATATTTTATAAAGATAGTAATGTTTTTTTTTTTTTTTTTGCTGCGCCAAAAGAATATAATATAATATAATATAGCGAATCAATATTCATACAATTTATAGATCAGGTCTGAAATAATATTAGGAACTATGCAAAAATTATTAACTCATCTTCCGCAAATTAGTCCAATTAGTTTAACATCTTTTATCACAATTAATACAAAGGATAGGAATATTTGTCTAAACTCCAAAACTAATTATTTTCGTTAATTTTAATTTGTTATTAGGATTAATTTTTAACAGTTGTATCGTGGTACAGAAAACAACAGCGAATGTATGAATTATATTTATTTGTACTGCTCCGCAATGTATTAGTTACACCTGATTACCTGAAGTATATAGTAATATTCAACTATTCAAGTACCAGTAAACTTTTTTTTGCATGTACCTTCGTACAATAATATTTATGTTGAAATAAAATAGTTTTTATACAAAATATTAACTATAAAAAATCTTTATAGAAATGGATTTAAAAAAAAAATAATTATATACGTATTAGATACGTATTTCATTGATTATTGTGATATGCTGCGTGTTTAAAAAAAATGCTTTGCTTTAAAGTTTTATTTTTTATAAATATGCTTGAATAGAATTTTTCGACCGGAAAAGTACCATCTATAATAAAATACATAAAACTCGTAAAAGACCGAGTTTTATATACAAACACACACACACACACACACACACACAGAGTTCATTACATATAATCATAATATGTGTACCTATACCTCGTGCGTGCGTGTTTGTAATTCGATCGAACGTATAATATGATATAATAATATACGAGTTGAAGAAGTCTGCCTCGTCGCAGATGGGTGTCGAGTTTCAGAACGATTGGAAACGGTTTTCGAGTTTTGATATTATATATACAATATACATACATATTACATTATACACCATGCTCACTGCAGCAGAAGGTCGAAAGCCGTACGCGCATAATCCATGACCCAGCTGCACTTGGATCGCGGCGCGTGTCGTCCAAAAATCACATAGATCCAGCGTTATGAATTGAGTTAGTGATATTAATATAGTTTATCGGTGGGAATCAAAATTCCGGCTATTAGTGGTTTATTTTTTTAGCGGAAACGCGCATCGATCGATTTAACGGATTCATAGAGAATGGAAAAATTAATTTTATTACGAAAATTTCATTTTAAAAACTTGAAACGACACGAATGTTGTCGATGTTATTTTTGCAGTCATCGAGCCATATCGAGGTCATTGCATTAAACTGATATAGTCGCCAAATTCACAGTAGATATACTTGCAGCCGCAGTGGTGCCGAATTCAAAATAATGTCGTGACGACAAAGGCTATTTAGTATTTATTAACTCTAGAACCCATTCACCTATATCCAAAGTTAATTTAATAACGACTAAAAATATTTTATAAAGCAATCACTTCAGTTTAGGTTTTTGTTAGGAACGCCATTTCAGTTTTAAGATATATCTACTAATTGTTTTTGTGGACCAAACCTTTTCGCTAGCGGTTCACAATATTAGTGAAAGTAATAACGTAAAGTGTTGGTGTGTCATTCCGATTTTTACATGGGATATAAAATCAATGTACTTACCTATATATTATACCTACATTATACAGTTTTTTGTTTATTTCCTCATGGATATAAATAATTCCCCAAAAAAATATGTAATTTTAACATATTGATGGACAGTAGATAGGTTAATGATGTAACATTCACGATTTTAAAGTTTTACGTTCCACATGACTGCTATAGCATTTTAATTTTAAAACATGGTTCTTATCTTACATTTTTAGCCTTTAGGTTAAAGCAATATTTGTTTTATTATATTGTTCATAACACGTTTAGAAACATTTATATTACATGCGCTCGTTCGGAAAATCTTGTTATCATATGATAACAAATATTTAAACTGCCCATCGATAATCAATAGATCATTTATAAAATATTTATTATTTATTTTATATTTTTATAAAATAAATTAGGTACTTTAATATTTTGGTTGTACTAGTGGTAACATAAAATATCAAGGTTTACAAGTATCTAATAGAATAAATACGGGTAAATATGGCCGCTCATGACATTTATGTTCTATAAATACTACAGTGATACCTCAAATTCAAATGTGCCCACTAAGAAAGTGGGGGCTATAAAATTTGTTAAAAAAACACTTACTACCTCTTTCCACACCATACACTAATTATTATATTCTTCATTTCTTTATTTTATTTAATGCTTATTGCACAATTTTATTATGGCATGCGTTTAATTATAAATAATCGAAGTCCAGTGTCACCCTTTCTCTCTACAATGCATTGCATTATAACAACTTGCATTTATTATACGGTTTACGGTTTACATGTGAAATATTAGACAATAACAATATTTATACACGTTGATATAAAATATACCATCGTATAATAATTGTACAATGTATATTTATACGATTTTATGATCGCTTAGAACGCGTTTAATACGAGCAAGTAGTAAAATGCGTAATCGATTTTCACTATTATATTGGTACCGATAATAATATTATATTATCGGCATACAGGGATAATCACATAAACTGTGTTTCTATCTATTTCCAAACATGATTTAGGAAAACTATCACTATGCTGTTTTATAGAGACCTATGGTCCACAATGTTTTATTAAAAAAAATAAACTGTGATATTTTTTTGAGATAACAAAATTAAAGTTTTTGTTTTCGTGTTTTATAAAAAATTTTAAAGGTTAAGTTGATTGTACTTAAACATTTTAAAAAGTTAAACATTATACTAAATTTAAATTTTAATATTTATGTTTTAAAGATCAGACAAGACGTGGTTGCAAGAGAGATACATTAAGTATTGAGGTGCAGTGTGGGTTAGAAATATTCTTGAGGCCACAGATACTGATAAAAAATTTTTATAATATGATTAATCTACTAAAAAACAGCAATAATGCCTTAATATTCAAAATATGTTCTTGCAATATCGTATATGGTTTATATTTTTACTTATACAGTTATACCGCAGAGCATCTATGTGGTCATGTGGATATATTAATGCGTATTATAATCAAAGATAAGGGCAGATAGTGAAAATAATTAACTCGAGTTAGTTAATAGTTAAACATATTGAGTTATAGGCAAGTTATAATAATTAACATGCAATATATTTAATTCTAAATTTTAAGTCAACACACGGAGAAAAATATTAATTTACGTAATTCAGTTAAAACCATAAAAATAAATAATTCGCTAAATATTATTAAATACAATTATTTATAAATATGAATATACCAATATGCTTTTCATTTAACACATTATTTTTAAAATTCAAAATAAAATTAAAGTCGTCTCAATAGATTCTTTAGCTAGGTAGTAAGTTATTAAGTTAATTTAAAACTAACCAAGAAATTAAAACTTCATCTTTGCATATTATTTATTAACATGATATATCATCGTGTGCACTGTACATAATATGTATATTATATAGTGTTAATCGTCGCGTCAGTAAGTTCTAGATTGTGGTCCAAAACGATACAGAACATTTTGACTAATTATTAAGAGGTTTTGATGTCGGCAGCGAATTTTCACGTTCTCTAAATAAACGACGACCGTAGTCTGTAAGCGTACACGTAAATATTATATCACCATAATATATTATGTTAGTTTTTGTATAATTAATTATACTATAAATAATTATAACACGACCGGAATAATCGAATTAAATTTCAAGCGGTCACCGTCCAATCCACTTTGTTTTTTCATTACGTATTTCCCGTTTACGAGGTCATATAATTAATTATACATGCATATTATATATTATTATAATACAACGTATACGTGCCGACGTCTGCGTCGTATTTGCATTCCCGTCTGTCTGTCTCGACTAACGCACACCGTCGCAGCACAACTCCGCCGCGGTGCAGCAACTGCAGCAATGTACTCTATAGTAAAAAGTGCGCCACCGTGATGTTATTACAATACAACTACAGCATTTCATAATAACAGCACAGTTGGAACTTCATACTGATATTATGTATGTTATATATACATATACATTATACATATATACACACACATACATACATATATATATACAGGAAAAGCGCCCATGATTATAACAAAGTATATAATAATACGGTAGTACACGACTGTAATACATACCTACGTATCTATTATCTCCGGCGACAGAAATTCTACGATTATTGTAGTTGTCGAGAGTCGTCGGACGCGAAAAAAAAAATAAAAACCCCGACTTACTCACCCACGCGTGTACCTACGATATACGGCAGAAAAACGATTATACTATATATAACTTCATTCGAGAATATATAAACATCGCAATGACGTATATAAAGTCAATGTGCTCAAACCGTATAAGAGTAGGTATGTATGAACACTGCCGGAAACCACTATTTACACAATAATGTTCTGTTATGGCTCTGTTCACGCGGTTTTCTCTTTCTAATTTCTATTTTACCTCATCGTGTCCATCTATATATGAGTTGTGTACGATCTATATTATACAAGATATTATGGAGATGACTGACGCAGTGACGCACATGTATCAAAACTAAGATTTTCATTTAAAAAATCCTGAGTGCAACTGTGTAGGTTTGTATCGGACACCTATATGATAACATACAATATTAAATTGTAATCAGATTTGTAAGATACACAATATCCTTATTTGATAATCATCGTGAAGTAATATATTTTACACAGTGACAAATTGTCTTCGTTTTTCACCCTTAATACACATGTGTACCTACGATAGTATACACGTAATAACCCCCTGACTCGCGCAACTTGTGTTTGACTTTTATTCATTCGTCATGTTTGTCTGTTTACGACGGAAACGTTTACACAGTTATTATACTGAAACTTTCACGATAAATATACAATGATAGATATAAATGAAATATTATATCCTATTACAACTTATATAATAGTTAATATTTTCGAATACTTGCACATAGATAAAATTCGTATTCATTACTAACACTTTAAAACTAAAAAAATATATATTAATTCGGCCAATCCTGTATAGATATTGTGTTGTTTAAAATGCTTATTCATACAAAAATCTTAAGTTATAAACCTTATATATTATATGTTAATTATTTTTGTTGATAATAATATAATATATTATAAATCGTATATTATTATAATGCGATGTTAATATATAACGCAAAATGGTACTAAAACCATTAAAGAAAATTATTTTGTTCAAATTAATTCTAAAAAATATCTTTATTTTGTATTATTGATTTAAAATTTCCTACCATTTTTATAAAATGTTTACTGTACCAGTACTATTTTCCTATAATGAAAAAAAAATATATTATACAGGTATATACTATATAATTGTCATCTAATAACACATTTTCACACGAATATTATAATAAAGTTAGCAGTTACTAATTCACAGCGACAATAGAAGTGCGCAGGACTTTCAGTTTTTTCTAATAATTTATAAAACAAATACAAGAGATTTCCTACTTTTTACCTTAGCAACTAGATGGATTTGTTACCTAAAACTATGTTTGATACTTCAAAAAAGGGTCATTAGATAAAAATAAAAAAATCTGCATCATTGTCGATTCAATACATCTTGCAGCCTGAATCTATAACGCGTTATACTTTTATCACAATATTATTGAATATTGTTTGGACAGTATTCTGCAGTGATACTAACAAACTCAACATAGTTATAGGTCTTGAAATCAATTATTCGCAATATTATTTTTGGATTCATGGCAGTGACAAATTACTCGATTGCACTCCAAACACACATTATTGCAATGCGCTTTTAATTTAACTCCATTGTATTAATTATTATGTTTGAAGCAGTTGTTGTTGGATAATATATATATATATTTGCATAATGCCGTGCCAAATAAATTACGAATTTTATTGTCTGTTATTTTATAAATGCGTGGAGTTTTCTCAAGGCTATTATATTATAGCGTTGTATGTATATATAGGTATAGGTACTACTTTAAGTAAAATCTCAGAATACCGCTATTGCCATTCTATATTACTTGTGCCCGCGCGTTTCATAATAATTAAGCATATCATGTGACCTAATTTCTGTGATTCAAACATTGATATAGTTTCTTTTTTTTTATAAGTCGCGTACTTATGTTTTAAAATTTTACGATATCAGATAGACTAAATATTTTGTATTAAATATATTAAATCACTGAGAAAAATTATTACGTTTTTTAAAATTAATAAACTACTTAATATATATATATATTAGATATTATATTATATATTGTATTCATTGTCATTCCCTCTGTAAGCCGAGATCATGGACACGTGCGTATTTCCTGTTCGGTGTTTTTTTTCCCAAGGTAAACATTTCGAGCAAAATAATATGATACTTAATGTGTCAAATTACCTTAGGAAAAAAAATTAATAATAATATAAGGAGAAAGAAAAAATCAATGGCTTTTCTTAGAATTCTTATAGATACCCGTGTTTTTTGATGTCGTGAACAATTTAAATTATAACGATAACTTGTATATGTATTTCATACGCTACTGATATTATAGTAGTGATATATAATTCGTGGTAAGAAAATTGGAGTTGAATAAATGATAACACTAATGATGTTTCTTATTGGATAAAATAGTACATAGAAAGGTATGATGATCTGATTGTTTATATTATCATATAGGACGTTTATGTATATAATTATTTAAAGACGGTATAGAGAAACATTTTCGATTGAGTTTTCTTAAGTGTATATTTGTTGGTATACTATAATAATAATATTATGTTCGTTGTATTTGTTAATTTGCACAAAGCATTTGTGTGCACTGACACTCCGCGCCCGAGGGGTTGAGTCAACCCTTATTAATTAATTATAACAGCGGTTGACCGAATATTTTAAACGATTTTCATGACAAGAATTATTGAAAGCAATGTTTTTTAAATTTTACTTCGCGTACGAAAAACACCATGTATACATTATTGTTATTTTATTGTATATCTAGATTATACTACTTATTAATAAGTATTATATTGTTGGAGAATAGAAAGAGAACGACACTCGCGCATTTATTTGATGACGTCTGGTTACCGAGATAATGTTAACGCGATTATCGTTATTATTATCAACGAATTTGCATAATTTTAAATTTTAAAAAGGACAAAACCATAAAAGGTAAGTTTTGTATTTATATATGTAGTATACATTATATTATTATTGTCGCACGGATGTATGCTAAGGATAATATTATTGTCCCTAAACAAAGATTATGTATGCAGTGGTGGTCAGTTGTTGTTGGTGTAAAAATGTACTGAAAAAAGAAAATTCACACTTTGTCGTAGAAGTTACCTATAAACCTATACACATCGAATCAAATTTATTACTATGGGAAAATACACGCGCGTGTCGTCCTCGTACATAAAATCGCCAGTTCATATATTATGTGTCGTACAAATAACGCCGGTACTGTAAATGCGCCTTCCAATAATACGTGTCTGGTAAAAGTCGCACCACGCAATAAACTCTACAAAATGTATTTATTCATGAAAAACATATTATATAAGTACAACTTACATAGTTAATACATATATACATGTAAATTTTGTACAACAATTAATTAATTGATTATGACATGCATAGTAGACGAGTGGAGAAAAAAATCATCCAATATGACGGGGCTCCGGAAGTCGGTTTTACAACACGATGCCTTCTGTGCTACATATTGTACGTTTAAATAAAATGTTTTAATAAATATCAGTATAATGCACCATAATATAAACGGGTGTTGGGTTTCGTACAGACAATTGTCGTTTAAAGGTTAAATTAACCAATATGACACCGCGACTAACGAGTGTGCTATTATATAGTATAAAGTTAGGGGACACGACAATACAAGCACCTATATATGTATAATATAGCAGGGCCGTAGAAGTGGCTAACTTGTGGCTCGCGTCTTAGTTATTATTATTAAGAATTTTAATTTTTTTTGTATATATGATTAAAACTTTATTATATTATACTATATTATTATAAAAAGTATTTATGAATATTTTATATCATTGTACTTATCCGTGTGGCTCGCAGATATATTCATTTTGGCCAACCCTGGTGTATATTTTATTAATTTCTCTGTCTCTTGAAAACGTGATGTAATTAATTTAATAATTTTTAACTATTTAGTTACAACTTTTTTTTCCATATTTCATTGATTGTGATTACGTTGTTAAAAGTAACATATCTGTGGTTTATCTAAAGTTTATTTTTTTAATTTTATTTTTATGATTTTTTTATAAACAGAATTAAATTACATTATACTATATTAAAATCCACAACAGTCGTGATTTTCTTATAATTGGGGTTTTCACGGTTCTTTTCCTTTTATTTACATATTTTTTTATAAAATGTACAATCCATCCTGATTCGTGGGTTATAATAGAATGGGCATATCTTATTATCTCACTATCCCAATACCTGCAACCTGGCTGCAAGTTAATATCAGTTATTACTTATTAAATATATTTTATATTATTTGAAGGATTTAGAATACCATTATGATTTTTCTGTTCAAACTTTAAACCTTAGAAATAAAAAGTTCAGGTCGTCATAAAAAAAAAAAAATCATCACAAAAGTGTAGTAATTGCGAAAAAATTAAATCCGGGTATAAGTCAATAATAATTGAAATCATACAGAACGCAAACATCAAACTAAATTATGCATCGACAGAGTTATTCTGTTTTAAAATAATCGTTTCGTAAACCTATGCATAACATATAGGTAATATAGTTAAACTAATTTTACTTACTCCTAATGACACAGAACGGTATACGTTATAGGAAACGTTGGTCATATTTAATATTTTTCTATACACCTGCTTAAACGGTTAGAGGTAGGTTAGCCGCGAGTGTACAAATAATATATTACCTCTGTATAAGTGCATTATATATCATTATACTACCACATTACCGCATATTATGTATACCGATGAACGGGTGAGCGCATTACAACGTGACAAACGATTATTATATACGTATTTACAATATATATGTATTATTGTTTCATACATGTATACATTTCCCGAGGCACCGTGTACACGTTTACACGTCCGTCGACTTTTCGACTTCGTATCACGCGCGCGCACGTGTCAGCGTCGATTTTCGACTAGTAACGATTTTCTTAACACGTTGCTCTCGAGTATATTTTTTATACATTGTAATAATATATTTATGTAAGTGCCCATAATATACACTATAATAAATTGTCAAAGGCTGCATAGAATTCGTTGTACGTTGAAATGACAACGTGACCCACCACCCGACAATATGGTTTACTCTTATTTCATTTTTATTATTAATAGATTTTTTTTTTAATTCATGAGAAATGTACATTATATAAAAATAAATAGGTATCTCACGATAAAATAATATTAAATCTGTATCTAAATATTTCTTTTTAACGTTCAGTAGGTACCTAGGTATATTAATTTAAAAATCTAATATAAATAAAATTTGTTTATTTACTGCGAAGTCCTAAAGGCGACATTAATCAATATAGTTAGGTATATATTTCACTCGTAAAAATAATTGAGTGTTGAAGGGGTTGGAAACGCTTCTTTTCTAAGGAGTATTCGATAGGCAATTATTTTAACGCCTGTGGTTGTGTAGTGCTGTTGTGTGAGTAATAAACGAAGTGTGAGTATCTTCAGCACACCACCACCACCGCCACCACTAGTATACAAACTTACATCTCATATAACCCTGCACGATATGTCAAAGCAAACGAATAAAGCCAACCTTGGCTCCGGTACAACTACAAGCAGTACCGAAAATAAAAGAAATATTTGTTTTGAATTTCGATTAATTAATATCAATTTTAAAAACATATTTGATTTTGTTAGTTTTTTTCTTTAATAGGTTTCCATTCTTATTTTTTATTAATATATTAAGTATAATCTATAGTAAATTTACTTTTTTTCAAAATTTATTCCTGCACTTAACTCGTATTTTAGACGAACGAAATGAAAAAAATGAAAAAAAGTTTTTAAAATTAAAATTGAAGCTGCTGAAAGTATAAATATTTTTCTTCCGCATATTAGTTAACACGTGTAAAATACGGGTTGTTCGATCCTTTTTATAACGAGTATATATTTAACGTGTTTATAGGTTTATTCACGTCGTAAGTTATAGTAGAATAAATACTGTGTATATTGTGCAAGTCTCGTCCAATCTAAGAATAGTGACTACGTCCAAAATTAATTTTAAGATGTCCGAAAAGGATTTTCTGCGCCTTTTATATTATTTATTTAACTGATAAAGGTGCTGTGGTGTAGCAGTGGTGTTTCTCACTCACGCTTATACCCAATTAGTTAAATTTTGGAATACTATTATTGTTCATTGCGAATGAGGGTGGGAAAGGATTTTGTGTTGAAACTTAACCCGAACAGTCCTTACACGAAATCGGGTTTCACCGGCCGAGGTCGAAGTCGGCACAAGCCAATAAGATTATGTTCCGGGCTTACGGCGCTGTTATATTGATATAACTATATATATTACATATGTATAGCCTGCGATTTGGGAGACATAAATGTCGCTGTCGTGTTCTTCGCTTCTTAGCTTTTAGATTTATACATTTACTTCGATAATTGCATCTAGACCTTGATTTCGGTTCAAAGATGTGACTACCGTTTAAACGATCGCCGATGTCAAAACATAAATGCCAACAAAAAACCCAACACTGTCAAAACCAGATTCACGCTCAGATCTAACGTAGCTTTTTGAAAACAATTACCTTTAGCTACAATAATATCATACTTAATTGAAAACCGCAATAATTGACACATATAAATATATTAGACTCAGATGTATATAATAATCGTTTATTATTCTTAAAAATGACAACAATTTAATGTCAATCGGCTATAAATCTTTTAAAATCCTGAAGTCAATATCGATAAGCTAATTATATTTTATTTTGTATAAAATAATTAATCCTATAATAATTACTGAAAATAACTGCTTAAATTATAATATTATAATAAATAATATACATTTGTAATTACGTTATGATTAGATGAATAATTTTGATGATTTATCATACTTAATATTGTGAGAATACTGTCAATTGTTATCAAATTAAAACATAATATTTCATAGATATTATATTTAAATTTTTCTAACTAAGTTGAAGTTTTCAATAGTGGCTTGTTGATCAATATATTTTTTAACGATTACGGTTATTAGAAACATAAAAAAAGTCATTTATCTGATTAGATTAACAGTAGGTTCTTTGAAATGTGTTTAATTCCATTTGATTTTACGATACTTTAATGATAAACTTTTGTTTTATTTTTTAAAATTATTTAAATCTAAATCAAATCTAAGGCTTTGCGATTTGAATACCAGAATCATGTTATCACGCTACAAGTTGGCTCATTTGAGTATACGAGTACTTGTATAAAAAGATGATAGAAGTATAATAATTTTACTTTAATATGTTAACTTAAATTTACATCAATTATTTATTACAGTTTATTAGTATTGATGTAATTATTATTCATTTTAAATCATATTTATTTCAATATACAATATTAGCTATATTTACTTTAATTAGAAATGCAAATCGTGTTTTAGATAGAACACTTATTCAAATATAAAACTATTAAAAAAAAACTTCGGAAACGTCAACAGCGTTTTGCCATATATTATTTAAATTGTATTACTTTATGGTTGATCACGAGTCGAAACTAAAACTTTAATATTGTTGTTTGTACCTTCTCGTACATTTATTATGGTAGAAAATTTTTACCCAAAGAAATATTATGCATAATTAAACACTATTCGTCTTGAACTATTAAACACGTCCACAATGTATAAATAAAAGATAAATAACTACTGTAATTGTTTTATCACCCACAGATTTGTTTCGTGTAGTTCATTTTTATTTTTACGACGTAAAATGACGCTTAAACAATTATAATATTTCCCGCATATTGTTGTATAGTACATAATTCGTATCAATAAATCGGCAGTAAAAATTGTATGACGTTATTGACAAATTATCATTACACCCCACAATTAACTATCACATATGCATTACGATTTATAGTCAATAAAAAATACGGTTAAGTTTTTTGAATATCTGCCAGCCATTTTACAATTAAATTTCAGATTTGGAGTTATTGTCATTCTTGGATAAAACATCAATCATAAAAGAAATCAACGTCGCAAATTGCGATACATTTTTAAAAATGTTAACGAATGAATATTTAGGTTAGAATCCACCTCAACTTGTATCATAAACTGCAATATCGCGTACAATATGATTTTCTCGGACGATCTATTTATTGATCTATATTGTTTGTTTTGGTTGGACCTGAATGTTATTAGTTGTCAAAATAATATGCGTGTGCATATATGTTTTATATAGTATACGACCCGACCCGCAGGCCGATTATTAGCTCTCGAGATGTGCGAACGGACGTTAGAAGCGAAAAAAAATCCGAAGGGGAGAGAACTGCAGACTGTCGACGTCACAATACGTATACATATATATATATTATATAATATATAATTACACAATAATATACGGGAGGGTGCGTTTAATTTGCATGACAATGTGCGGAACTTTTTTTCGTCGCTCTCTCTATTTTTAATATCTCCCGCTGTTAATCTGCGAGCTCGTAATTATTATTACTATTACTACAAGTATTATCGTCATCATTTCCATCGCGACGTCGCTATATTATTTCCTTTTACGCCGGTCCCGCGATCTCCAAATAATACAAATCCTTGTACAAATCGAATTCAAGAATACCCGTACGTTCGCAAAATTATTGCAATGATACGTAACATAATGATTACCGCAATGCCACATCACTCGTTATGATTATTATCATAATTTATTTTTTCGCAGAAAATTTCTCGAAAATCACGTCACCAGCGATAACTACCTAAAATTTTAATATTATTATAATATATACGTGTAACAACAGCTTAATATATTATTATGGTACAAACTATATGGTATTATTTCATCGTTGAGATATTATTACTATTATCATCATTATAATGTAGGTACCTGCTGTACCCGATACAACGCACAACAGCGGCAGTGGTGACAACAATACATATATAAATAATATATGTATAACAGAGAGGTTATAAATCCGACATCCTTTTGTTCGGTGCAGAGCAGTGTATGTCACTTCCGGTTACACCTTAAACGTACGCACAACGATGACGACGACCTTCTAAACCAAACAAACGTTATTTGTCCGTATAGACGTATGCTAACACACGGTTAGATATCTATGTTTGTATTATCTTCATTACTCCTATATAATTTATAAATAATATATTGAGTACACATAAACATGGCTCTACTATAATACTGTAATTTTTATTATCAGTTATGATCGTCACTTGTAAGGTATAGTCTCACAGCATCTACACGTAAACCCTATAGACGTATGCAGATTTTAATACCATTACGTAATAATATAATAATGTGTATGTTACATGATTTCTTTAAAAAAAAAAAATATTAATATGAGGTCAATGATGACACGTCTGGTCATGAGTTGGTCCTTATAAGTAAACCACAATTTTCAATTTTTAAACATCATGATAAAATTAAAAATTATTACGCATACAAAAATGTATTATGATATACATTTTATATTAGTTATTAGTTATTGCAATACTATTTTGTATGTACACTGTTAAAATAAATATTATTTAAAAGTTATGAAAATGTCAATGAATTCTTCATATATAGTTAATAATTTTATAGGCCAGTTTTTGTTAAATAAATTGGCTTGTAGCCACTAGTCAGCAGTTCTTGACCTATGTGATATATTTATACTCTGCATATTTGTCACTACGACTGAGTATTTAAAATAGTTTTTTTTTTTTTTACAAGAAAGAACAATTCTTGCAACCAATTTTAAAATAATAATTTTTGCATTAAAAATATGATTTGCCAACACCTGAAAAATCCTGAAATATTTTAGCAACTTAAAAAAAATCATTTTACTGTGTTGCTGTAGGAATCTAATATAAAGTCAAGTTGAGAGGGAGATGTAAGTTTCAACCATATAACTAAAAAAAAGCTTGTTTTTCTTACAAGCTTCAAACTATTTTTTGCTCATATTTTCATTTCAATATGCCAATATACAATAAAGTAATAATTTAATAATATGTTTTAACATAAGTACAAAAAGCCTAATTATTTTTGCAAAAAAAGTTTAGAGTACTAGATAAATATAGTATCAATCTTAACAATGTTATTTTAGGTTTTTGTAAAGATAGATTAAAAACTAATTATTGTTTTTAGAAATTGTATTGTATATATAGTTAAATTGAAAAAATACGTATTTTTTAAAATAAAATTATAAGAGATTTTAATATTATTTTACTCGTTGTATATGCCTGCATATAAATCTTTATAAATGTATAAATATCCTACAAGGTGTATGTATTATATAAATGATTGTTTACATACATTTTTTATGCGTCTTTCTGTTCGACAAAAAAAGAATTTATAATAAGAGTTTGCACTTAAAAAATGAAAATACATATTACTTGTATAATATCTCCCTCTTTCACACAATAAACAAACACACACTGATTTTAATTATATACCATAAATGTATATTTATAGTATATACACATATATTTCAACTAAAAAATGATACAATTAATTACGATTGTGACGCTAATTTATCAGTACCTACAGAATATTATATTTTTTAAAAATTATAAAAAATATTCATGTTTTATTAATTACTACCAACAATCTTTAAGCACATTGGACTTATTTTAAAATCAATCATGGACATTTGTTTACTTTGCAATCCTCCTCCTTAATGATACCACTGCTATAATAGTGTAAGTATACGAATAATAATTACGTGAAATGTAATATAGTATGGTATTATGTGGTAGAATTCGTTTGTAATTATTATATATTTATTAAATAAGAGCTAATATGTTGTTTTATTGTATTTTATTATATAGTATACACTGATTATAATTATCGTTGCTGTTGATATCCACTGTAGTTGACTTATAAGTAATTTTTCTGGTTGGGAAGTGACAATGTGTAGACAAAGTAATTTTAAAAGCATTCTAATGGACAATAGTCATTGGTCATGAAATTGGCTTACTGAATCTTCTCGTGTTAGTATGAATTTTTACGTTTTTATTTTCTTATACATTAATCAGTTATA
The DNA here is from genome assembly GCF_002803265.2 of Melanaphis sacchari. Taxonomy (NCBI): domain Eukaryota; kingdom Metazoa; phylum Arthropoda; class Insecta; order Hemiptera; family Aphididae; genus Melanaphis; species Melanaphis sacchari. The sequence goes on from NW_020271179.1 coordinate 551,430, forward strand.
TTTATGTATATACTATATATATATTGTGTTTTATGTTTATTTAGTATATTATTCGTTAATTTCATATAAATTATCATAGCCATTTCATTTTTCATTTTTATTTAAAGATAATAAAGAGTTTTTTAAAAATATTATAATTTGTGCAATAAATTGTAATAAACCTTTAACCATTATAGAAGTAGTTTACTCTCTTCTGAATACGAAACAGTAAATAAGATATTTTTTTAAGGGTCGATTACAGTTTTATTCTCAATAAAAAACTTACGCTATACTACCTATATGTGAAGCATTTATGATAGTATATTATATGATTAAATTATAAATTATAGTTATACTGTGGCGCGCAATTTTACCAATAGCCAAAAAAAGTTTTATTCATTGTATTGTGCACCGGGGAAAATCAAATTTTAAAGTTACTTACTTAAAAACGTAATATACTATTATAGTTTTATATATTATACGTTATTTATATATAGTAGGACGTACAGATCGCGTATAGTTTAGACTAAGAATATTGACCTATACTTGAAATCGAGATTCAAGTAGATCACGATGAATTAAACGTAACAAAATAATACTATTATAATGAAGTATTATATACGTGCGTGTAATTTAAATTTCAAAATTTTTTGAACCTTATTAAAATTTTGAATGACCCGCGTAAATTATTATTTGACGGATATTAAACGATGACGATTAACGCCGTTGATATTTAAGTTTTTTTTAAAGTTACCCAATATATATAAAAAAAAAATTATTTATGAATGTTATGAACACAAATTGCAATAATTCGTTACATATCATGATCTATTATATAATGGGCGTAAACAGAGAACTATATGTATACTATAATTTAATTAATAAACACTAAATCGCATTCCATCGATATAGTAATAACATAATAATAACAATTTATTATGTTAATTAATTATGTTATATGTTATATAAAATGTGATCTCTACAGAGCTGACGAATTAGGAAGTATTGAACTATGTTTTTAAATTTGAAATAATAATAAATGTTTAGGAAAGTTTTTGACAATAGACGAACAAATAACAATGGCAGTTTTGACTATATCTTAGTATATATTTCTAGATTTACAGTTATTATTTTTAATTGCATATTAAAATATTTTATCAAAACCGTTTGTGTATAACAAATTTGGGCTTGTTACATATACATGTAAGTCATATACAAATCGCTAACGCCTTGGTCGAGACACTTAATCATGTAAGAACATATTACATCTAATTATCTCAAAACCAATAAGATTGAATAAATGTCTTATACTTATGTTAATTATCAGTTTTACATAATTAACATAGTTTATAGGTAAGTACACTTCATTAACACTCGTTGCAATAAATGAGTGTATTTCGACTTTTAAGTACTGTGCACCGATCAATAAGTGGACGTGCGCATGGAGTGTAACGACTGGCTGGAAAACTGTGAAACTGTGAAAAAGGAAGATCTACCAATAATGATAAAATTTAATTTACAATAATTAACCACAGAAACAATGATGCGACCTTTGTATTTAATCCAATATATAATATAACATATATACATAGAACTTCATTATTGTCGTGTACGAGTATATTAATTATACTTGTATAGTTGAAAAGATAAATAATAGATAAGATATGGAACTTAATATAAATAAAACCTACAGTTTTTAATACTTAAGTAAATGTGGATTACGAACGGAATGTTATAAATTTGGGTAAAGTATTATGATGTGGTATTAAACTTTGAGTAGTAATTAAAATCTTAAACCTAACTTTAATATTATATAAGACCAATTATCGAGTAGGTATTTATTCGCTCCTAGCTTTTATAAAACTCAACGTGTATGACGTAAGTTTTTAAAGTTTGTTAGTAACACATATTAAAAATCCCCACCTCATGAGTATATTTTTCTTTACTACAACATTCGGGCTTAAACTCCTCAACTTACCGCAGACACATACATATATACATTTCCTGAAAATCATACTTCCTCTTTAACTTTTTTATTTCAAGTCCTTCTCAAAAGTTCTACATGCCAATTTATTCCATTCCGTATTCTATTCTCTGCTATTCGTTATAATTACGTATGTCGTATAGAATGAACCTATCTTCAGTTTTCGCTATAGTATACAACGTTAACTAATATTCGAACTTTTCATTTTATCATCTCAAAATTTATCATTTTTTACATAAATTATTCGCTATTCGTCCTATAGCTTGTAATTTTTTAATTTTCTATATCAATTATATTTTTTTTTAACTATTACTACTCGTATATTTCATTTTAAACAAATAAATATAAATGATATTAATCGACTCGACGAAACCTAATTTGGTATCATATTGTACCTACCTATAAATGGGAACCGTTATGACGATTATATTATTTCCTGTACACTGTCTAAATATTCGAATCAAATACATATTTTAATAACTATAGTATATGCACATGTTTATCTTATATCCGATATGCTCGTGTTGCAGAATATCAAGTATCAAATATAGTCTATAACGATTTACTTTTGGTCGTCATCGTTGTTGTCAAGAATTACCATCTATATGCGATGTACGTAATATATTTGCAGTAACGTTCGATTAAGAATTGTAAATGACTGTTTATTACTATAGCATAACGATGTTTTCAATTTGATGTTATTATTGTTAACGAGAACGCGATAGAAATAATATGATAACACGCGTAATCCATACGTGCTCGTCGCTAACTATATCACACGCAAATGAAGCGAACATATTGTTTGAAAAAAAAAAAATGACGCCATAACATAAAGATCTTCCATATATGTATACACATAATAATAACTATATATAATTGTATACATTGTATGATATAAGCCGTTGCGCTCACAGATTTCAAAGAGTATCTACCTATATCAAATATAATACAGCGCGTGTATATTTATTTTATATACCTATATTTGGGTTTGTATATATATATATAATGTATATGCATAATGCACGTTGTTTATTTTCGAAAGTTATATAAGACAAAAACACGACCAGAGGACGCTGCTTTTGTAGTAAATATTTTGGTCCGATTAAAATGGTGTGCCTGGAAGGGACGTTTTAACATTCATCGTCCCTAAATAAACCCCTGGGAAATCGTTTAAAACAACCGAACCGCTGCAACGGCACACACACACATACACTCTCACATAGATGTATATATACCTACCTCCCTTCGAAATAGTTTTCGAATTAGTGGTTAAACTGTATAAAGCTAGCTTTGATAATGGATAACATCGCGCTGCAGATATATGACGTTTATATATATAATATGTATTTCAGAAAACGCGTATACTTATTATATTATTAATAATATTGAAAAATAAATCATTGTACGAAAAAAATTATAATGATTTATTTAAAATCTATTTAAAAATGTATTTATAAAATATGATGATCATTAATGGGTTTCTCATAACATATTATTGTATAGGTACTTAATTAAATTTAAATTTAGAAAAAATACACATTTTTCAAAAAATATTCGAATAAATACATTTAGCACTCATATGTATCGTATATCAAGAATATGGACAATGTAGAATAATCAACGAAATTAAATGATTAATTCTGTTGTGAACATTTTAAATTTTATAGCTTTAAATTTGATACTATCATTTTAAAATAATTAAATTGAGTTATAAATAAAACAACTAGTTCCATCGAACCATTAAATAAATTATACAATATACTGACGTAATATGAATATTGAATATTATACATCATAGGTATACACTTACCAAAGGCTAATACATTTTACACCGAGCTTTGTACAATTAATGATTATGCTCTCATCCTCATTCTAGAGGTAGATATACAATATAATATAATAAATACGTAACGTAAAACAATAGCGATATATAGTATTGTGTAAAAATAATAAAAAAATGTTCGTAAATAGAATAAAACGTAATAATTATTACCATTATAAAATAAAGAAATAATACATTTTGTTTCGATGCTATTATATAATATTATGTATAATACGTATATATATTTAAATAATATTAGTTTCGCGTGTAATCTTATATATTATATTATATTATTCGGTAAAATAGCAACTATTTTTTCAACTGTTGCAGTGCGCAATTTTTAGGGTAGTTATTTGTATTACACTTATACATGAATACTTAGAGCAATTAAAATGTTCTATACAGACATACATGAAATTAGAAAATATGTGAGTGTATACTACATATTATTATACATGTAAATTCTTTAGCAATTGTATTAAAACAACGTATGGCGATTTAATTATTGATTTCGATTTCATACTAGATACTTACCTGCCTATAGAAGACTCATACTTCTTACACTCGTAGTTGTTAAACCTATTACTCATAGGCGGTTGAGTAATTCAATTTCACGGAAAGGTGAAAAGTGGAAATTGCAAACGCATCATATTACAATTTCACATAGAACATTTATGATATTAATATTATAATAATTTTATACATAACATATTCTATAAAATATTATAATATATGGTAAAATAATTAAAAGTAAAAATACTGCGTACAAAACTGTGTTAATTATGTGTTAATAACTTTTATAAGATAACTTACTTTAGAATATTTTGATATTTAATAATATTTTTTACTAAAGATCATTTAAAAATCGAAAAGAAAAATAATCAATTGATTTATCTATAAATGTTAAGTATATATTAACAAGTGGTAGTTTAAAAATAAATTCTATAAAAAGTATAACGAATATCCCGCCTAAGTCCATTATTACAATAACTATTAATGTTATAACTTATAAGTTTGTTAAGAGTAAACACATTATTTAGTTCGATTTTTAATGCTAAGCTATTTTGGTGCAACGAGGATGCTTAAATCTAATGAAAACATTCCATATGTGCTATAGTGTATAGTGATGTGTTGCTATAAATGCTTAAAAAAGGAAGCTTACCATTTCAGTGCGGTATGTTTATTATAGGTACATAATAATATGTCAGGTATTAGGTATTTATGTATAATATGCACGTATGAAATGATAAAGGTATCTACATAGTTGAAAAAAAATTTCATGAATTACTTATAGAGTTATAAAACGTAATCATTATTATTAGATTTTAATGAATTTTCCTCCATCGGGATTCGAAAATATGCTACAACTAAACAGTACGTGAGTCCTTTGACGGGTGGCAATGCGATACAACGTAAAAAAAAAAAAAACGTTAGTGAAAAAATTGGAATGTGTGTATGAATTCAATTCGACTTTTAAAAACTTTAAATTATTATTGTATCATTGTACAAGTATTATTAAAACAATACCATCGAATGAGATCCGCGGAACTCATCCACATATTACCTGTTCATACTCTATAGCTATTACTATTACAACACTTGTATTAGTATCATTATATCATACATATTTACGACCGTTTGATTTTCATGTTTATGAACAAATAACAGTCACGCGTGTGTTATACCATTGCAGTTGTTTAATTAAATGTATTGATTTAATCTTTTTAAAGCTTCCCTTCTTTTCCTCCCATCGTCCTGAGCGGGAATGTAAACCAATACTGCTGTAAGTTCAAACGATTTTAATATTATTATAATGCCGTGTGCCAAACCGTATATAATTCAGAAAAGATTTATATGTGGAACAGGTTCAAACTTAAACATTACAAATAATATTATACCACAAAGCAATTGCTTTGTATACACGGAAATCATACAATTTTTTTACAATATTATAAGCGTAATAACTAGAGATGTAAAATTTACGTAAATTTTTTTTTTGGTAATTTACCGAGAAAAATTTACGTAAATTCTGTAAATTTGGTAAATTTTGATAATTTTTGTATGTCGCCATAGGAACACCCTTAGGGACTCCTTTCACCATTCTTGTCACATTTTCTTTGTATGTTTGTTTACAAAATACACATTTATAACGCTTGTTTTCAACTTCTATAAAATATTTCTTTTTAATTTCTTGCGGCTTCATTTTAACTTTTTTAATATTTAATGACACAAATTAAATAAAAAGTAAACTATTAAACAAATTAATGTGAAAATGTAAAATCAATAAGTTTTAAATAATAAAAGTTGATAGTAATTAGTAGTATCTACAGCCACAAAACAAGTGATACTGTCATAGTCCATAGGCCGCGATGTGCCGATGTCAATAATATCAAATTTATTAATAGCACGGCTGTAAATAAATATAATGTCTAGTGTCTACAACCGTACTATTAATAGCGATAATAATTGATGGTACGATAATATGTTATGTAAATGTAATAGTGTAATACACTATCAGTAGTTGTGAGCATGTTGAACGTTTGACGTTTTAAGTTATATTACATCTACTATTCCATTATATTAATATATTAAGAATATTCATCTCGTTAAGACGTATAATTTAAGGTGTCACATGCTAATATTTTCGGTAAAATAATATTTACCTGTAAAAAAATAATTGGTAATTTACTAGTAATTTACCTTACCGGTAAATTTACGCGGTAAAAATTTACCGAGCTTACATCTCTAGTAATAACTGATAGTTGTTACCATGTAATCAGTTGCAACGATTATCAGATGATCAATAACGATTTGTAGTGATTCAGGAGACTCCTACATTATTAACTGTTTTACCTGAAAATAAAAAAATAGTGTAATTTACCGTACACGGACCTTTTTACCTAATTGAAAATTAAAAGAATGATCTGACATAGAATAACTGACATTTTTACTTGACTGTACACGTTTTTAATTTCTCAAAAAGCTTGAGCTTAAGTTTATAATACAAATAATAGCTTTTATTAGGTAAATTTTTACTTTTAAAAAGATTTTAAATACATTAAATATTTAACAAATTTATTTAGGTTGTAGTTTTTTATGTTTTTGTACATAATTAAAAAATGAACTACTAATAAAGAGATGTAAAATATTACCAACTATTTATAAAGATATTTTAAAATAATATTCTTAAAAATATTCTTACTATATTTTGTTATTATATAAATTTGGTGTTGTCTATAATTTTTTTCAGTAGGCGCTAATTTATAAAATGTTTTTTTTTTTTTTTGATAAATAACTTTAAAATTGAATTAAAGGTTTCTTTTCAGATGTTTTATAAGTTAGAAAACATAATATATTAAAATGCGTAGACACAAATTTTTTCATTTTTGGTTTTTATAATTTTTAGTTTTTATTCATATAACAAAATTAGCTTTTGAATATCTAGTGTATTTAATTTAATTGACACCGAAATTTTTTTTTTTTTTTTTTTAAACGTATTGCATATATTACATAATACATATGAACGCATATATCTATCACAGAAATACAGAATCTTATAATATGAAATATTACAACATCAGCTTACATTAATCACTTGTATAAAAAAACCGTTTTTTAGAACGTCTAACAAAAAATAAATTAGTTTATTTTCAAGTATTGTTTATATATTTTTAAACAAACACGGTCACGTTTACGTTTTTTTTTTTAAAAAATGAACGCTTTATACTACTATCGTTCATTGTAATTAATTATTAGTTTACGTTTTCCACTTAATGTTTACTGTATAATATCGTATCATCATTATCTTTTAGGTACCTATGTGTAAATAAGAATGTCATAATGTTTTTTTTTTTTTGTTTTAAACCTATATTCGTAGAATTTAAGTCGTGTAAAATATTTGGTTTGAGTTAAAATTATTTAAAATTAGATAATTTTAGAAAATACATTTTGTCTTCAGTAAATTTTTTCAAGATTATTCAATTTATATATAAATGTCTTTTTTTATTATTTTATTTAATTAATTATTACTTTTAAAATATTTAGTAATTTCCACTAAAACTACATTAACAAATTTTAAAAATTTTTTTTATATTAAGTTACTAGAAAATAAATAAAAATTCACCAACAGTTAAAATTTCTTTCAAGTTCTATTTGATAAGAATGAGCAACGTTCATCATTCGTTAATTAACCTTTGACGCAATAAATATAATATTATTTCCGAACATTATATAAGAAGTAAGTGTTGTGGTTGTGTTCTTACATTATAAAATAGGAGTATCTGATAATATTCTGTACCTTTGAACAATTTGACGCTTTAGGCAATGTAATGAACAGTTTCCAATACTTAATCTATATTATATATTTTGAATTAGCCCTGATCAATAAAATAAGATTTTATACGTTTTCGGGCTATTGTACAAAATAATATTATTTTTGTTACGGTTTAAAAAAAAATGTTGAATGTAGGTCACACAATGTGTGTAAATTTCACGTTATATTATGATCTATACGAAGTACCTATACACAATAATAATATATAATATATATGTATGTATGGACAAACGGGGTGAAAAACAAATAATCGCGACATGTAGCAACCCTCTTCCTCGTTCTGACTCCATCGTGTTTCCGCCGGAGCCTCGGACAATTAATCAATCATTTAAAGCTAGAAAACAAAGGGGAAAGGCCACCGCACTTTTCTGCGCACAGGTAAATTAATTCGTATTCGCAAACCCGCGTTAAAATTCCTATGTTATTACCTACAGTAAAATACAAGCTAAGACGTTTTATTGCTATAATTATTATTAATCGAACATCTAAAATTCCTCGCTTGGATTTATATTATTAATTAACCAATTAACAATCTTCAAATATGATGTGATATGTGCCTGCATTTTAAAACCTAAACATGTTATATTATAAATAATATATAACAATTATCAATATATCATGTTATGTGAAGTTTCATTCAAACGATTTTAATATAGGATGGGGCATAGTGTTACACAGGGCAAAGTGTTATGGTAAAAATTATTTGTATTACGCAAATGGTAACACCAAAATAATTACGCAGAATTATCGGGTTCAACCATATGCGTACTACCTATCATAGATAATCCAGTTAAATAACAAACGTATTTTTATAAATAATTTAAAAAAACTGAAATGTGTTTAAAAAAAAAAAGCGTGTTTTATCGATTAAGTTTTTTTCTACAGTTATTCTCAAAGTTAAGTTTTTTTATTTCATTTTATTATAAATCTTGTGTAGAATGATACTTTCTTGGAATTATCTTTTTGTACAAAATAATTATAGCGTTATAACCAAAATTATTAAATATGACCGTTTGAGGCTAACTGTTACGGGACAAACTATTACAATATTAGATATATTAATATCACAGTAAAATTCAATTATATTTTAAATAAATTTGTTTTAGTGTTTGTGTATATTTAATTATTAATTTATCTATGTTTATTAAAGGTTTTTTTTTAAATTGTTTATTACAAATGTGATTTAATTAGACCAAGGATAAATGCAATTTTAATAATACTAGCAACTAAATTTTGCATATACTTTTAATATAAAAAGTACCTATTATTATACATTTTAGTTAAATATTCATCTTCAATATGATATTTTTAGTATAGCTAATATAATTACTTACTGATTGGATAAGTCTAGTAAGGTCTATCATTATATAAGATTGTTTATTGGCAACTGATATCATTTGACCTTAGCTATTGTAACACATTGCTCTGTCCTGGGGTAATATGATACAAATTGTTTTTTTTTTCAAATATATTTTTAGCTTCCAAATATATGTTTATTTCAAAGGTTATCATGACCATATCAATCATTACATGTGTACCTAATGAAAATTAAAAACTAGGAATTGATTTACTTTACCAGTTTTGTGTAAAATACAAAAAAACCAAAAGTGTATCATATAGCCCCATGCCCCCTACATTTTATATTTAAAAAAATTGGAATTATCTTGTATATGAATGTGTTTCTTATAAATGATTATTGCTTCTCTTTTATTGATTAAAAATTATTATTAATTAATAGATTTTTTTTAAACTTTGTATACCTACGTATGATTTAATTTTTTTTGTAATAAAATTATTCAGAATGTATATTTATTTTAACGCATTAAACGTACATTTATAACGTCTTGATTTTGTAAATACTACATAAACATAACACAATACTTTATGGAGGTTTTAAAGTTTAAAACAAACCGTTTTAAAATATTGTCACCAAACCATAGGTATTAAAGTTATTGAAAAGTTCAAAATCTTTGTGCAGGTAAAAAAAGTGACTTTAACTTAAGTTAGTAAATGCCAAATCTGATATTGGAAATGTAAAAATAAAATATTTCTTTCACTTTCGTTGAAAAAAAAAACAGATAGGTTAGTAGGTAGCTTGACAAATACTGTCACATTTTGTTACGGTCGATTTAGAAAAAAAAATGGTTTTGCAATAAATCCTCTTATGTAGAATATATACCAACTACTAAGGACGGCCCCAATTTATGGTAAAATAAAATTCATAATGTTTTGAATAGAAAACACATTTTAGATTTCAGTTATACGTATTTAAAAAAAAAATTCCAGGGAGGAGGGAAAATTATTTAAAAAAAAAATATAAAGGCATGTTTATTCAAATATAAATTAAGAATAGGGTCTTAAACATTTTGTCTCGTTATTTATTTAATATGCATATAAATATTAAATATAAACTTTCGATAAATTAATTTTAATGTATAGCGATATACCTAATATAAGTGTTTCACAGGTATTTGATTATTTATTATATTTCATTATTCCTAACCATTTGAATTATTTCATAAGTATTAATTGGATGTTGTGTAAGCACGCGTGTTGAAAATAATTATTATGTAGCTGTGGTTTCGAACAACTCTTATGCATGCCTATACAAATAAACGATAAACTGTTAGTTTGTTTATTCCCTGCAAATTATTATTACATTTTGTCTGTATCATAATCAGGGACTTGTACGGGACATTTACATATCTGTTATTTGGGTCGATAGTATAGGCTGCATCGTAGTATAATATAAATTATATAAGTATTCTTGTAGAACAAGAATAGGAACTGACAAAGTCCAAAACAAATGTTTCGCTTAGACCATTTATCATTACCGGTGGTGGACTATGGTAGACGCATAATTATTAAACAAATGAGATCTGGAGACAGCATATATATTTCTAGTGAATGAATGGTGATGCAGTGGTGTACGATTCCGTAAAGACTTTTAATTTTTATTTACGTAGGTATATATTTTATTTATTTTAGATTCTAAACGAAGCTATGATTTTTTTTTTTTTTAATTACCCATTATTAATTATTTTATTTTAAACTATAAATATAGAAGTATTAAACAACTATATAATAATAATAATAATATAAAAAGTCTTTTGCCAGGGAAATTTAAAATTAATATAAATTATTAAACGTTTAAACGTGGAAGCACTTATTATTGTTATAATATAACATAATAAAACAATTTTACTACATTTTTTTTCATACATACCGTACGCAGGTATACTCGTACGTATAACTATTAAATATTTTTTAATAAAATTATGTCTGATAAATACATTGGTGGTTTTATAGGTCCATTTCTCTAGCATCGCCGCTTTGGAATTTCGGCTTGAAATGTACTGTTGTATCGATCGTACCTCGTTACAAGTTATACGCCGGTCCCATCCCGTTTAACTGTAGACGTCCGTAAAGTCAACCTCCCCCTGACCAAATTATCTCCCTATCATCTCCTCAAACGTTCGTTAATATTTTGCCAACTGTAGTATAATAGTGTTTACTGTTTATAATTTTCAAAATCATTATATTTTGACGGAGATCGGAATAATAGCGGACAAACTCAGCTTAAACAATAAGAGCCCGAATGATTTAAAATAACGTTACAGCCAAACCTTATTTGGTCCAATAAATGTGATCTCAATAATTCTGGTCTAATATTCATTTTACACCCAAAATGAATTGAGGTCCAATTTATTATATTAAAATAATTTATTTCCAAATTGAACTATTAGGTTAAATTTTTATTTTTATTTTCTCTAAAATTCCATTATCAAAAAAAAAAAAAAATAAATAAATAAATAAATAAATATGCATTAATAATCAAAGAAAAGTTGAATAGATAGTCGAACAATATTATGGACTTTTCAAAGGAAATAATCAAAACATGAATTATTGAAAAGTTGTATTCTAAACATTAAAATTTAAAATAAATAACAATCAATATGTGAATAAAAAAAATAATCAGAAAAAAATTATAAAAATGAATCAACATTTGATTGTAACATATTTACATTTTAATGTATTTTATGTACTCCAGCTAAACTATTTTGTAAACATCATTAAAAATATCATTAAATAAAAAAAATTATTAAAATTATAAAAGTTAACATCTATTCCGCCTCGTGCTGTACTGTTCATATAATGGACAAATCAAAAAAATTAATTTATAATATTCATATTATATTTAGTGGATGAAAGTCAATACTATACTTAACGAAAATTTGAATTACATTAAAAGTTATATTAAAGTCTAATATTCCATTGACATTATAATAAACATTATGTATCATTGTTTCTAGATAGTTTAGGATAAATGTTTATTTGTATTAATCGTATTCACTATTTTAAAATTATAAAAAAATCGTTTTCCATGGTAAAATATTGGCTAAGTTTTTGTATTATTTGTATTATCAAACTTGACTTGAACCGTACCAAAAAGAACCGGTCCTGAGATCAAAATTTTTAGATTATTAGAACAGGAACCCTCATTTAAATATTTAGAAACTAAAACAGAGTTTTTATAAGGTTCCTGTCCCTGGACTTCAAAGTACTGTCATATTGAATGTCTTACACAAAACTTATTATGATCAGATGATCTAAACAATACAAAGCAGCATCACAGCACAATAATAAGACATTTATTTCCGAGATAGTATAAAAACATTATTGATTTACCGGTACCTAATAAGTAACTACTTTTTTTGGAATATACCGGATCAAGCTATGCTAAATCGTAAGACATTTTTCTTCTACGATTTAGAATAACAGACACACAGTGTGTAAAAGTAGAGTAAACATTGATTTGTTTTAAGACCGATTCAGTTTAATGACCATGTTCCGTCGACCGTTGTTATGAATCACCATCAAGAGTACGCCAATTTTTGTTTTCGTGTATTATATATATTTTAATATTATAGTTTGATTTTGATTCAGAAACTCCGCCATTTCAGACAGCTCCACACTTAAATTTACGCGGTTAGGTTATAAACTATAGACAGCATATGCATTGTCCAGTGCTTAGTTTTAGTGTTCTTTATTTTTCAGCCAGTCACACCGAGTCTTAATTGCTATGAAATATTGTAATTGTACGATAATACAGAAATACCAAATACTTGTGCTCCACTATACGATTACGTTATCGTAAATATTTTAATTTAGACGAACTGGCAGTAGACCGGTTCAATCATAAGTAATATTAGGTAAATTAGATTATCATTAGGTAAAAAATAAACAAAAGTAGAAACAAAATTAACATCGATAATTTTAAGGTAGTAACACTTTATATTATACTTTTCACTTTTAAATTTTAGTGTTGTGTTCATAGTGCACTAAAGTTTAGGTACTTCAGTTTTAAAAACTTTTCAAAACAATAAAATAATAAGGGATATGTACAACGAAGGGGTATAACGCTATCACCGTATGTCCGTACAGTTAAGTAATAATAATAATAACGACAAGCGAAATCGTTTTATGACAAAATCAAAAATGAGTAAAAATAATATAATATCAATATAAGTTATAAGTAATATCTTTTCTGTTTTATATTTTGTTTATTATTATGATATTTTGCGGCGAATGTTCAATAATACGAGCAGACCGATTTGTTTTCGTATTTTGCTTGTATTTTTCACATCGCGCTCGTCGTTTTTCCCAACAAAATGGCCCGTCTATATGGCACAAAAGGTTCTCAGGCTTTATATACTTCTAAAGGAAAAAAAAAAGGAGATTTTGTGGCGTTTTTTCCCCTTCTTTATACATTTTTTTCTTTTCCTTCACCGACCAGACCCCTCCCCCAACGCCTCTATTATACATCTTGCCATAATCCACCCCCGCCAACAACGCGTACAGCTACTACATATATTTTTTACCCTACGTTATAAAATACTGTTGGCCTCCGTACATGCATTTTTTTCTATTCCAAAAACATAATGTGAACCGATACGATGCGAAGGATATCTTTCTCTGCCACTCTGGGCGTGCATTGCATAAATGTGTCATGGCCAACAAAGGATGTATTTTTAACCACACTGATTTCATCAACAGTAATGTGTGTGAAAACTCTTTACGTTGCGCTGGTAGGGATGGCGCGGCCACCGTTAATCCGGGCATTTTTATCCTTTGAGTTTATCGTTACCTGTCAAACAATACAAATGAAACTGTTTAATAGGCATGTGTGCCCAGTATAACTATTATGAAGGATTAATAAACTATCAACCACCTTCCATATTTATCGAAGTCTAAACGTTATTTATTAATATTTTAAACTTTTTATTACATATACTTAATTTTAACATAATATATGTATTTTTTTTTTTATTTGAGTACAAGATTAATTAACACATTTACAATGGAAAATTTACCGTATTCTATGGCCCAATCATACAGTACCATTTACAATTGTCCATGATACTAAAGTTTTTATAACCACTTATCAATATAGTATTATACAAACAACATTTTAAAGACGTTTTTATATTTTAATATTCATTAGCTTTAATTTCTAAATTGCAAATTAAATGATAAACTAAGTACTCACTTAATGAGGATTTATTCTACTCCCCAAGCTAAGTTGTTTTTTATGACTAAATTGTTTTTTTTAATTTTTAAGTCCCTAAGTTATATTATGTGTAAGTTATCATATATAATGATTCAGAGGAATACAAACGATGTATAACTTAGACGAATATGTAATACTTATATATAAGGTATTTTAAGTTACAAAATCTGTATTGAATTTTATACTATGTTATACATATTTATTTTTGTATTTTGCAGCTCATATATTTTTCTCTTGTGTTGATAAATGATTTCTGAATGCATCAACATAATTAACTGATGAATTGTGTATAATACATTAATATTTGTGATTAATTATACATAAACAAGGGAATGAATTAAGATTAATACGTAACATGTAAATTATGAAAAAAAAATAAATAGAATTATGAACATATCGTATACTTCATAATATATTTAAACGTTAGTTCAGTTTGTTGTACACTTAAATTCACATGCTTGATTTAAGGTCTTACGTGAAAGTTAGCAATGAATTTTTAGTACAATGGACGATTATAAATTTTTTTTTTTTTAGCTTTTAGTAGACATGAATCCTATGAACCGTATATCTTACCGCCAATAACTTGCAACCTAACCAAAAAATCTAAAAAAAAATTAAAGACAATTATTTTTAATAAATATTTAAGTTTAGATTTGAACGAAATTATTTATTTAAACAATTAATATAATAATTAATCGTATAAACAAAATTTAATATAATATTATTTTTTATTATGATTATGAATACTGATTATTTTACTATAATTTAAAACAATTTTATTATAACTGGTAATTTAAAATTTTTACGTACATATATACTTTATTATCATGAATTATTTTTATTTACTTTAATTAAATACTAATTTAGTAAAATATAATTTTTTTAACGTGTTTTCTAAAATCTGAGATAGTTACCAAATGTATAGAGTTGTTAATTTATTGTAAATATTTTATTAAGTTGAATTATTAATTCACATTAATTATTCATACAGTCGTGTACGAAATAATTAATCTTTAGGCAAGTGTTGGAAAGAAGAGTATGCGTGTATATTTATGTTTATGATGTGGCTTATAGTTATATAATTTTATATGTCCAACGAAGATAAACCCTAATAATATAGGTAATGAGACTTTTCCATACGTACTCAATAATATTTTGCATTATTGTATTGCTATAAAAAATATGACTTTTTTGGATTTCTGAAGTTTTATTGATATTATATTATAATTTATAATTTATAAGGTTTGTGAAATAATTTCTGTCACTAATTTTCAAATATACAATATAAGATGAATCTATTAATTATAAGCAATATTTATAATGTATGAAACTAAAAATAATAAATCAAAAAAATGTGGTCGTGTACGTGCAATATTTATATGTATTAAAAAAAAAAAAAAATACCACGTAAAAAAGATGGTGAAATTTACTGACACTGCGAGTCCGAACTTGATTAGCATAATGCAAATGCAAAGTTGTTAGTAATATAACGCTCCAGTGTGAGAAAATCGGGAACGTTTTTTTACAACTGAACCATTTTCCGTACACATTTTGTATAATGTAATTTTTTCATACCATTAAAAATTAATTAAACCTTATTGCTATACTAAATCTTGTATAAACAAAGTTATATATATATATATATATATATATATTATTCAACTTAAATTGCTTAAAAAATAATATCAAAGTTTTATAAAACAACTTCATAATTACAATTACTTACAACCAGAAAATTATTTTATTTGTTTTTTTAATCCCTACTTAAATACAATTAGTATTAATATTTATATAATTAATATAATATACAACTAATTTCTTGGATTATTCGTTATGATTTTTACATTCAATAGTAAAGATTGTTGATATGTATGAATTAAATATAATAATATATACACATGAAAATTAAAAAAAAAAAAAACTGTAAGTAACGCTTTTAATTATTTTTATAGTATCCTAATGATATATATATATATATCAATGTGATGTATAAATTATGATAATATTATGTACTTAATTTATAAGAATGTTTAATTTTTTTTTTTAATTAGCTTATGAAAAATAATTTGAATAGGAAAAAATTTTTTTATCTTATCCTGTCTTAATATTATGAATTTATTATTGATGTTTAATAAACTTTATGTAAAGTATATTCAAATAATTTATACTTAGAATAATAATGTGTAATGTTATTTTATTTTATAATGATTTTTGTTTTAAGTACACTCACTCATTCCACTCTTGTCACCGACATTTGTGTTATTCAATTGTATAATAAACGACTGCTAGCTGTCTGTCATAACTATCAAGTACTTGGACTCATATATTATTATTGTATTCTACAACATACTCCAGAAAAAGCTAAATGTAACTTTTGTAAATACATAAATAAAACTTTACTTCATAAGAAATTATCAAGTACACTTTTGACGCGATGCATGCTGGTATGCAAAACAAAAAACCAGCTTCTTCGTTTAAAAGCAATTGGTAACACATTATAACAATAATGTATTATAAATTCAAAACAAATGAGAACTAAAAATATTTTATTGATAAATATCTTAAAATTATTAAGAAATATATACTAAATTAAGTGTTTATATTAGTATCACAACAATTAACCTGAAAAAACTTAGCAACTTGCTCTGCCGCATAAGTTTCTAATTAAAAGATAAATGTTAGATTTAATTCAATAATTTATCTTTGTATACAAAAACTGATTATAAGAAAAGATACTCTTTCAGAAGTCATACTAACGTATCGTATAAGGGTAAGAATAAGTTTGTGGTACAAATAAATCCAATAAATAGCTTAAATTGTCAATGTATTTTAACTTTGATTCAAAAACGAGTAATTTCATCAGGTGGTGACAGAACACGTTCATTCTGGTCAGCTCCGTCTAATTGAGTTTTGTCGTTAATTTTCCATCATAAAAAAAAAAATAATAATAAATAATCGACATATCAGATAACTATATAAATATATAAAATATTGCAAATTTAAGTTAAATTATTTTTTAGAAAATGCTAAAATAAATATTTCAAAAAAAATTAATAATTCTATGTTTATTTTTTTCTGAGTTACAATAAAAAAACATATTTTAAGAAAAACTGCTGTTTTATAAATATTCTGTTTTTCTTAACTCCTAATAAAATATACTTGGAATATCTCACTTTTTAAAGTGTTGAGTAGGTAATTATAAGTGAGAGTATGACTTATGTAAAAATCTGCACATTTTGTAATTTTCTGTTTTTGTGTAATATTTAAAAGTCTACAGCTATAGACTATTGTATTTTATAAAATATTTAAGTTAATATCCATGCAAAAACGTATCAACAAATAAATACTTAAAAAATACTTAAATGCCTATTTAATTTTAATAATCTGTGACAAAGTTTTGTTTGCGTAAACTTATTATATGTGCCTACTAATATTTACAAGTGAGAACCATAGAAATCATTGGGCATCACTATATAAAGGCACTATTTCTCAAATACACACACATATTATATTATATCATACATAATTTTATGTAGGCTGTCAATATTTACGGTCTTATCAAACACAACGATATATAGTTAAGCTGAGTGTAAACATGAGTATATTTTTGCACTGTGGTTATGTATAATAAATACTCGTTACATACTTGTATATAAGTATATCCAATATATATATATATATTAACCAATCATGAACACTTTTTTCCTTTTCTTCATTGTTCCAGTAAATTAAAAATTGATTTTTTAAATTTTTTAGGTATTTTATACTACTAAATAATTAACACGTGGAGATAAAAAGTCTGTTTTTCAAATAAGAATTTTTTTTTCAACTGTAAATTATTTAGTGGATAGTTTTTCTCAATATTTTGGATCATTAAAAATCGAAATCAGAATTTGAACGAGTAGTTTTTCATTTATTAAACTTAGTGTAATACTAAAGATGATCGATGATAATGAGTTTAGAAGATATTACGAATTTTCTGGCTTTAAAATTATAGTTATCAATATTTATTTAGGGCTATTATCCTTAGTATAACCATTTTAATAACTGAGAAACAATAAAAAATGGGGATTTTTATTTGAAAAACAGAAGTTTGTAATTCCATTGGATACTTTTTATGTAGTATAAAAATCTCAAGAATTTTAAAATATGGTCTATAAATATCTTTGAACGTTCAAAAATCAGAATTTAGATAAATTCCTTCGAAAACGTAAAGGTGAGCATGCTCAGTGAATCACCCTGTATATTTCTACAATTACACGCTCGCTTACTATAATTTAGGATAATGTTAGTTTACAACCCCTAAAGCTTTCGAAATGTATGCACGCTGAACAAAATACTTCTATACATAAGCGTAAGAAAATAATAACTTGTGATCACCAATTTAAAGGTATGAATATTTTTTGTAGAGCTTAAAATATGATATCTAATGTACAATTTAAAATGTCGAGTACTTAATATTTTACCTTCACGAGTGATTGTACTATTATTTATTGCACAACATAGCGTTTATATTAATATTTAAAATATGGAGGCATTTAATATTATAAAGATATGCTAGATACGAAGATTACTGTCTGTTTTCTTTGATAAATTGTTGAGTGTCTCATATGTATAATATATAATATCAATATTAGGTATTATGTTTGAAGGATCCTGACGATCGACTACGTGATATTATACTGTTTTAAGTTCGCGGAAATGAAATATATAAATCGTTGAGTTAATTAAATTTGTATTATACCTTTTAATATATGAATCTCACAATGAAAAGTGTTGTTTAATATTAATAGGTATAGTCTGATATTGATTCAACCATTGTTGTATTGTATATTACAAACATTTTAATGCGCAGCGTACATATTAAAAAAAAATGTATATCTTATCGTATGTAAATGAATTCGGTAAGTTTTTTAAAAAATTTTCAGGACACGTTAGCTTTTCACAACACACTATAGTTCAATTTTTTTTTAACGTTAAAAATATAAGCAGTTGTAATATAATTGTATACAACGTCTAGGTATAAATAAGAAGGAAATTAAACATTTAGTTAACAGATTGCTTATTACGAAGTATCTAAAAACTATCACAGCTATAATATTATAGTATAGCAATTGAAGTCCAAAATAAATGCAAACTTATTGGCAAAGTGTTACTGAAACCTTTTAAATAACCCAAGTTTATATAGACTATAGAGTGATACAGTAAATATTGTAACTTTTATTAATTTAAAAGCCACAAGATTCCTAATTGGACGATTATTCAAACCACCGCGAATAATGGTTACGCTAAATCCCTTATACAATGGAAACCCTTCTACTCACATACACGGCCTGCATTGTATAATATTTTATTATAAAACGATTTAAAATAAATGTACAAACGAAATCTTTAATCAGTTGACCCAAGTCAAAAACGATTTTAATTCAAAGAGGGCTACGCAGGCTGCTTATAGTTAAAAGTATTATTGTTTATATTTACAACATTTCATACCACTATACATACATAAGATTCTGTTTAACTACAAAACTTCATTTTATACGTCACGATAAATAAAAACAATCTCGTTCACGATTCCGAGCAACGTTATCCGAATTGAAAAAATATTACCATGACCTCCGAAATATTTCCGTTGTCAAAAAAAAATAAATAAAAACATATGAAAAAACTTTTAATAATATTACAGTTTACAAAATTTTACTATATGAGAGCTCATTATAGATAATTTAGTAATACTACATGAAATTAAAACTATCCGTGTTATTCTTAAATTAAAATGAGATTTTCTCAAAATATGTGAAGAATACCCTATAAATAAAAATACGTCATGATGTCTTGTGATAATATTGTTTCAGTACATTTTTAATAAGTACATTATAAAAGATTGCCGTAAAAAAACTCGCTTCTTTTTAGTATAAGTACCTATTATTATTGTAGCTACAAGTTATTAAATATTATGAATGCAAATCGTAAATAAAAAAACAACCCTAATGGTCGGTTCAATCGTTTTAGATGCTTTAAAGTACATAATGAAATCAGTGGGCAGTATATACTTAATTAATTATAGTTATTTAATTTATGCGTTTTATAGGTTCATTATGTATATACAATAACAATATTTTATTTGAATGAACGATAATAATATTTTAACGATTATTATCATCGTGCCCACGCATAACTGAGTAGTTTTATTTAAACATCATTAACTATATTCAATTTTAAAACACTGTACAAAATAAAAGATATTTTATTTCTGAAGAAATACTAACTCTGCTTGTTTATTTATCCGTAAATCGTCTTGTAACTCATAACATAGGTGCCAAACCAAATCAAGGAACAAAATTGCTCTATAGTATATCTATATAGGCTCTGCGAATAAAAAACTACTCCGCAAAGTTATACATGATATAAAATATTCAAAATTATTAAATTGTAAATGTACGAATGAATATATAATATATTAGTGTATTATAATATTGTTTAAATGTGTCGCATTCCAATTACAGTGACTTACAATAATAAAATCATAATAAACTGATAGAAAGATATTATTTATGAAGGTCCCGAAATTCAAGTCTATCAATTTAGTACACCGACACACAAGTATTAAAATTACACTGTTATGTACACAGAGGTTCATAGTTATATACTATTATTAAGTTCTTTTCTTCAAAAATTAGTCTCAAATACATTTGACCATTGCCAAATCGAATGTCATTTATTTCTGCTACTGTACGATATAAATATCAAAAGATGTGTACATTAAGTGTATGTAATATGCCAATATTATAGTGAGGTGGCAAAAAAAAGGGCATTTTCCTTATTTTAATGATTCATATCGCAAATATTTATCATTATATGAATGTATCTATAATAAAAATTATAATACGATAGTGTATTTATATACAAAACGAGTAGTCAAACGATTGACGCGCCGGTTAGGTTAAGTTAATGTAATGCAACGTACAATAATTATGCAATATATTAAATTATTATTTATTATAATGTTATATATTATAATATAATATGTGTGTGTTATATATTCATGTATACTCGTGTTTGCTAGTAAATATATTATGTAATATACACATCGTTTATTTGTGCACGTATATGTCGTACTTATTTGCGTATATATATATATATATATTTGTACATAGTGGCGCGCGAATCGATAGCGTTTGCCGCCGCACCATAGTCGTCGTTGCAAACAATACTATTATATTACTGTGAAGCGACCGGCGTGAATTGAGATTAAATATTTATTGTACGAAACAACAACCAAAGACTTTTCCATTTTTTTCCCACTCGTTTCTTTTTTTAATATTCGTATATTATATTCATGCGTATAAGGAGTTACCTATAGTATTATATAATATGAACTTTTAGTTCTATGACATAAATACGATAGTTTTACAATTATTAACATTAACACAATAAGAAATGATATATTTTACGTAAAACACTCAATATTTGATTTTTGTAATGACTCATGAGTATCTCACGTTAAATTCGATCACCTCACGTGGTATTATATTAAATAATTTGACATTTGTGTATAACTCTGCTTTAGCATTTTCCAGATCTTGGATTATGAAATTTTAAATAACATTTTTTATGGAGAACAAATTATACTATACTATATTTTTTATACATAGATATACACTACATATAGCGATATATGTAGTTATATATATATATTTAGAGTTATATTTTTTATAGTACGTAATAATTCTTAAATTCTTTTAATGTTTAATTAAATGATTTACTATTATTTCAGTGACAGTCGATGACATACCTATAGGAGGAGGAGGGAAATTCGCATCCCCCGATGAGCTGTTTAACATGTGTATATTGTTATTAATTATTATTAGTGTTTTTATATTTATTTTGAAATATTACTTTTTCATGAAGACTTGAAGTAGGTAATTAATATGATAAATTAATAGCCTGATTATCTATGGTCAGACCTGGTCAAAATCTACCAAGTACCTATTTCTTTTAATTATTTATACTTACTATTTTGCTTTACGCTTATGATATAAACTAAAAATATGGCTATGCTTATAAAAGAGTACGGATCGCTTGTATAAGCTTGCATTGTTGCATATTTATAAAGAAATCAGTATACCAGTTATTATATTAAAAGATTCACTCATATAAAAAATCAGAAATTAGACTTTGTATTATAAAGTATAAACATGCATTAATACATTCATACTATATTCGAATAAATAAAAATTTTTTATTTTATGTGTTATACAATATTATATTTCACAAATATAAAATAACCCAATTCCTTTGTCTATTAATAAAATTAATATAGCTGCGACGTTTAAGTAATTTTCTATTTTAAAAGTGGATGAAAATAAATTTTTTTTCTCCGTAAGAAAGGCCTAGGTACGCTACTGGTGACAGAACATTTTCTCCGAATCGATATCCCTAATATTATTTTAAATCTCTAAATATAATGTGGCAAACTTCGCCAATATTATTATTTACAAATTATATAAAATAAAAATTGAGTTTGTTTATTTTAGTGCGACGAACTTCGAAGAAAGTGGATGGCGACGATGCCGTGACGAAAAACTTTCTAGAATAATTAAAACATCGGTCATCAATAATTAACGTAGTCACAGCACCTCCTATGCAGTAAGTAGCAGTGCGTTGTTTGTGTTACTTCGGGTTCACCGACAACAAAAGCAGTCGAGTCGTTTGCGAGGGTTGTCCCGACTTAATTCTACTATGTATACACAAATGTATATAGTGGAAATATATCTACGAGAATATACTGTTACAAACTGAGAACTCAACGTTAATTTTAACCTTGGGTAGAGAAAACAACACCTATATATAAATGTATATATATACTTCTTCACTATATAATTTATGATGTGATATTATATATAATAATATACTATAATCCGTTTAATTTTTCGCTATAATGTCAATGGATTCAACGGACATCTGTGGTAAAATTAATACGTAATATTTGATATAATTTTGAACGAGGTTTAAACTATTCTCTATGAAATTTTCTTTTAAAATTCTCGTTAAAATTGGTACATTGATTTAAAAATTAATAAACTACAAACATGCAAATATTGCCTTTTGTTGTTAATTTGAATAACTAACAATATTAATTAAATATTATTTTCTTTTATTAAAAAAAAAAAAAAAATCCATAGTAAATTAGTTACGCACAGTCAGCTATAGTCTATAATATATTTTATTTATGTAACCAATGGGAGCCCTATATATAAACAGAAAGATTATTAAATTTTTGCGAGTTAAAATGAAATTCGTGTGGAAGCCTTCTAAGTAATAAATTTATATGAGTTGAAAAACGAAGCTAAAAACACTCCCAGAATAAATATAGGAACTTGTTTGCAAAATTTAGTGTATCTATAAGCTCCACACAAATGTGTATTCATTTTTATATAAATATATAAATATAAATAATAGAGATATACGAGTTTGAGTTAACTTATTTATAATTTCATCATAATATTATTATCATTTATGTAAGCGTATGAATCATATTATTTAATACGTAAACACTACACTTCATAGCGTGATATATCGTTGTTATACGATACAATATTATTGATATTATAACCAAGCTCATGATTTGTCGATGACTGCTCTATGTGACACAGCTACCACTTGCTAACATAGTCTGGAAAATGATTCCTTACTCAAGGGGGAAGAGGACTTACAACGATCCCGGGCTAACATTTCTAATCAAAATGCTACATTCCCATGAATTGTAGGGTATTTGTTCGGATACTATTAACCAGAATGATTCACTCTGATAAATGTTCGTAAATGTAATCATAAATTAATCATTTTGATAGAAATAAAAAAAAAGATAACAATTAAAACTTATGTGTACATATTGTTCAACGAAGCCGTACCACATTAAAAATGATGTACAGTTTTAGCGTGATCATTATATTTATCTTTCTTTTATAACTACTACTTACTAGTATTTTAATGTTTGTATGAACTAGGCGATGACTTGAGTAGGCATATGGAATTATATTAAGAGTACTGTGACATTTTATTATGGTACAGACTACGGGTATAACAGATGACCTGTTTGTGTGCTATTATGTTTATAAATAATAGCTTTTATTTGTTAATATATTTTGAATGTTATTTAGTTGCTATTTTAAATTATTTATCCGTTTATTAATTATCGTTCTGCGTTGGGTCACAAACACACAAAATCAGATCAGTACTTAATATTACGCAACGAAGTATTAGGTAACCCAGGCGTGCGTATAATAATAATATATATATTCTACAGGACCCACACAATAATATCATATTATATACATGTATTGTAGTATATATAGATACATGATTGGCCACAATGTACTATAATATTATATACTGCAGTTATTATATATGAATTGCGCGAGGTATAAGAACATGTGTTTAAGCAGGATCGCCTATTAAATATTATTATTAAATTTATTAAAATGAACCTAGGGACCGCTCGGTAATAACTGTAGAATGCGTGTATAATAACAGTATCAGTAGTATCACGCGTTATACGCTGTCGACGGTGGTGGGCGTTAATGAGATTCATACACCGTACCTATATTGTATAATAATATCATGTTAACATATTCTATTTTATAATTACGAAAAGTTTATAGATAGAACAACCCTCTACATCAATTCACGTCGTGAAAAATACGACGTGATGTTCAATATGATTGTATTTTATAATTCTATACATTTATATGAGTATATATATCAATAGTTAGGTAGTCATTTTGTAGTCAAAAATTACAACGCATAAAAATTAAAATACGGTAGTTGTTAAATCGATTAACTTAAAATATTATTTTTTTAAATATTGTTATTTAAATAAATTACTAATATAATCAGTTCTCAAATCAGGAAGAATTAAAAAGAGGATCCGCTAAATCCTTTTATATTTAAAAACTGTATTCTAACTAAAAATTATTTAACACTTCCCAAACATCAATCGTTTTTTTTTTAAGTACAAAATTTCTGCTTTTTATATAAAGTATGAATTAAAAATATAGTTTATATTTATATAAATATTCATCTATTTTACATTTAATTTAGACTTAAAATCAATTTTATTACGTATATACAAAAATATGTTCAATTTGATAACTTAAATAAGATAAAAAGAAAAAATTATTATCAACACTTTAATTCAATTTAATTGGTTGACATATTAATAAATAAAAATTGTAACTTAGTTAATAATTATTATTTTTAAAGAACAGTTTTTAATTAGAAGGGATTATATATTTTAATATATATTTTCCTTATTATTCTTTATGATATTTAAAAAAAGAATGTTTTCCTTATCATCCCCCTGCTGACATACACATACGCATTGGTACGCCATTGTGATAACTTATGCAAGTTTTCTTTATAATTTTTTATTAGTTTTTGAAAATATTTTGAAAAACAAACACACATCTAATATTGGTTACAGATTGACCAATGCTATTAGTTGTTAGACATAAATTGAAAATTTGGCACCAGTATCTTAAACTTTACGATTCTACCCCAGCTTACACTAATTTATTTGTCTATAAATTAAACACAAATTTCTCTTGATAAAATGATGTTGCTACAAATAATATATTGTTCTGTTCTTAAAATATTGTATAATATTGTGCATACTGTAGCATCAATTTTAAATTATCATTTAACTACTAATAATTATAAAATATTTAAAAAGAATTCATTATTACAGCGCAAGACTGTGAAGCTATGTTGTTTTAGAGGGTTGCTGCAATGAGCCGAAATCCGCAGCTGTGGAGTATAGCATTATATACATATTTATATAATGGCCAAAACTAAAGGTATATTGCTGTTGCACTTTTTGCTCTCTTCTTTGAAGTCTCAACGGATCCATAAATAAAAAGCAAGATGTTTCACGTAAATATTAAAAAGTGGGTTAGTATACAAAATTAAATATACATTATTAATAATTTATGTTTTTTTTTCTCTTCAGACACCGTGTATATATATTATATTTATATAGGTACTAACAATAATCATAAACGTGTGCTTGTTTTTTTGAAGTATAGTTTACAAGACGCACTAATGAACGAACAAAATTAAAAACAACCAACAATATATTTTCATCATAATATTAAATATTAATTATATTTAAATATATCATTTATTTATTACCACTGGCTGACATTATATCTAAGATGACGTTATCATAATGAAATATAATATATACATAATATTATATTTGTATATCACCGACGAAACATCATTGACCCGGTAAACGGAAATAGAGCTTGAGAGAATGGCACTATCGTGGCTGTTGAGGATGGCCAGGTAAACCATTATAAATAAGACCGACAAGTGAGAACGGGTGGCCGACGGTGTTTGCCGCAGCTCAAGGGAAGTCACCGGAAGGGGAACATCTCCGAACGCTGCAGGAAAATGCGATGCGTTCGCCAAACGTCAGGTCACCCGTGTTGTTACAGGATGTACCCAAAGATTTTAAAGTGAAATAAATCGTTTCATTTTCATTACATTAAATGAAAAATAACAAAATACTGTTTTTGCTTAAGATATAGAACATAATATCTATCTAGAAATTCGTTAAGTTTGTAATTTTGTATTGTTTATTTTTATTTTTGCGGAATACGTTTTATTTTAAAATTCCAATAACGTTTACCCAATCAGAAAATATATTATTATACTTGTAGGTGTCATAATATTAAAACTTAAGATTTAATAAATATTATTTAGCTTTGTTTACATTATATTATGATAATATTATAATAATATGAAGATGAGGCACGTGATGTTACTATTTTATTTACCTAACGTAATTATAGGTAAATTAAATAAAAATTATAAAGTATTGTTAGAATTGGAAATAACAAATATATGATCGACTTGATGTGCTAAAAAGAAGTGTACAGAAAACTTTTAGAATAATATATCACATATCATGTGCATGTCTCCACTACAACCAATTAGAATAATAATCTACGTATTGAGTTACGCTTGAGATCAAATCAATCGATAAGAGTTGTGACACGGCGCTTTATGTAGGCAATTTAGGGTCATTATTGTTTAGTTTACTATGGATTATTAGCAATTATTTTAATATAAATATTATTGATATTATTATTACGAAACCATGTATTTACCTAATATTTATTATAGGCACATAGGTATTATTGATGTCTCTGTCTCGCATGAACATTACGTGATAGTCGTTGGAAACACGCTCGGCAAAACTAATAATATATGTAAACGCTTACAGTTAAGTATACATTGAGTCGCTATCAAAATAAACATAAAAATAATCTAAAATCAATGATGAAAACATACCTATTATCAATTAACGTAACCTATGTGTGCTAAATTCTGGTTCAATGGTAATTTGATTTTGAGTACAATAGTATGAAAATTGAAAATTGAAAAGTATTGATTATTAAATTTTTATTTAAAAACAGTGTAAGTATTACTTTATTTATACCCTATTATTTTTAGTTATTTTTACACTAATAACCAGACTTTCAGATATTGAAAATCATTTATTTTTTTAGCCAAATTGGCAAAACCATACCAGAGAACATATAAAAAAATAAATACCTAGTGCTCGGAATATAAAATCTATTCGATTTCAGAAACAGATATAAACAAATATAAATACAATAATATGGCGTAGTTTAACCCCTTATTTTGTACCATAATGTTGTTGCTATATAACATCCCTAAATATTGCTTAAGTTTTCGTATAAATATTATCATCAAAATTTATCATAATATATTAGAAATGCCATTCCAAATATCGACTTTGTAATTTTTATACCGCAGTTGCAGTACATTTGCATCTTTTGTGTAAAAACTGAATAGGTATGCTTAGTACACCTTATTGTGTATTACGATTTTATAATATTAATATTAAATATCTTGGCAGTTAATTAAAATCATACTCAGCTATTAAACGTCAAACTATAGTTAACTTGTTCGTTAAATTTGATAAATTTAATCAAGTATAATAAACACAAGTATATATATTCGCAAGCCTGAATTAATGGGGAGTGGGACAAGAGGACATGGCCCCGGGGGCCCACTAATTTTGGAGGCTCATCTTTATCTCCAATATAAATATATATTTTAATACATTTAAAAAAGTTTAAAAAATATTGTTTTAGTAGGTACAGTAGATAATTAATGATTATAAAATAAAAATGCTCTTAATTTTATATTACGAAAAATTACTAAATGATAATAAATATTAAATTGTTATTCTAATAATTGATAGCGTATAGATAAAAGGTAATAATTTATTTCAGGTATTCTTGATCTATTCGTTTGAGGTACCCATTTATAATAAAAATAATTGTTCGGCCAAAAAAGTATTTTCCAATTTAACAAAAATAAAAAATAAATATAGAACAAATCAGGCTAAAAAAAAATTAACGTCATTAATACGAGACATTATACTAAGAAAATTATATTTTACAACTGATCGATTTAAATGAAACTATTCAAGAATTTCCAAAAGAAAAACCGAGAAAAAATATTTAAATTATTATTATTTTTAACAAATACAGTGTTTATGTGTGTGTGTGTGTGTGTGTGTGTGTGTATATATATATATATATATATTATATAATATGTGTATAATAAATTACCACATGACTATTGATTTATATAGCCTTATATATATTTTTTGTACTGATAAAATTATACAATGATAAAATACAGATTTTAAAATATAATAATACAATTTTTTTTTTTAAGTTAAAGTTTAAAGGAGGCCCACTAAGTTTATGATGTCCTAGGGCCCAATCAATACTTAATCCGGGCTTGTATAGTCTAGGTGACCATACGTTCTGTTTTATACAGGATAATCTTTTATTTGAACTTTATGTCTTGTTGTCCTGACAATCTTCTTTCAGGATGCTTTTAATCCCGTATTTTCAAATCTGTCCTGTATTAATTCCGTTTTTTACCTTACTATTATAATTTATATTTATAACATTTGAAACTGATTTTAGAATTATCGTTTTTTTTAAGGTATTTTTGTATGACATTATTGAATAGAATAATATAAGAATCTATACTTTTTAGTAGTATTTTTGAATTCTTGTTTTTATCATAATTATTGCTTAATTATATTGCTGTCGGCGACGTAAACCGTACCTACGTATAATAGTATTATATTTACCGATCAGCGCGACCGGCCGCAACGTGTTCCTTATAAAATGTTTATTATTATAATTATCATTTTATTATTTATAAATAAATATTTTATTACTCTAAGTATAGCCCAATTATAATAGCTCTATGTTGAGCACAAGCGTCATCTTTCATCACACATATTTTGAAATTAGAAAAACCTCGGTATGCTATAATCAGATTTCAGACTGATAGGAAAAACAGTATGAGTAAAGCAATGTCATGTTTTGATCATTGTAAAATCAAAAACTTGAAGGTTTATTTAAATTCTGAAGTATTACTCTACGAAGATTTTTAAAGCAACTTTAATAAGAATAATATGGCTACATTATATCGCGCATATACCGAGTTCCAGAAATCTTATTATGATTGTGATAATGTTACTCCTTTATTGACTCGATTAGATTTTAAAAAACTATCGCCGATTATAGTTGTGGTTATGACCAAATGAGCAGACAGAACGATTATGTAAAAACGTCAACTGTTGATCTAAGGATTGAGATTGAGACCGAAGTAGCGTTTCAGTCTCCACTTCGGCATATTGCTTAATATTATATGACCAAATTATAACTTATAATCTATTTAAAGGCGAAATAAAAACAATGTAAATATTTATTGTAAAACTTAATATTATTTCAATGAATAAAAAAATAATTTTTATATACATCATGTCTTTATTTCACATAAGTTATTAATACGACTGTACTTATAAGGGTGGATACCATACGATAGGACGAGTGGAAAGGGGGGCACAGTCGAGTACGTATGTAATAGACATGGATGGGAGAAGAGGGGCTGGCCCGAGCATGCCCGAGTATAGACATGATAACATAAAGCTTTAGGCTGAGTAGGGTAACCGAATTCACCGGTTTTGTGGGGGATCCAGAAAATACTATAACATACTATTGACGTGAATCGGCGGTGCTTGTTGGGTTCAGGAGATCCACCGGCAACTCACCGGACGGCGTGACTTATAAGCAGCGGTTATTATCGACTTGTTTCATTGAAATGGATCGTATTGTTATTACTTATTAGCAATTATGTTAATAACATTACCTGACCCAACGAAAATGTTCGTTATATTAGAATGTTTTTTGTTTTTCGAAATATTTTGTCTTATGGCATGATATAGTTTGGAAATTTGAGAGTACCCTTCAGAAAGGGTTAACAAAATTTTGCTATAATATTTTTATCCGCGGTTTCTGTATTTGGTAATTCTTGTTTTTCTATTTCATGAATTTTTACCTTAATTCCATCAATTTCTTTTAATATTGCTTTGTTATTTTCTATAATCGTTTTATTCTTGGGTTCGTTTAAAAAAAAAAAAAATTAAAAATTATAATAATTTTTATACATTCTATTATTCTAAACTCAGTACTTACTAATTGCGCAATTTAATATATATTACCAGCCAAACTAAAACATAATAATAAAACTAATATGATATTTTTTACGTTCATTTTTTTTGTTTTAATATCCACAGTATAATTATCTTCAATATAAAAAAAAAATATATATATGTAACAATATTATTTCCAGTTACAAATTACTGGAAAAACATTATAATATTATATACTTACATCGATTATACAAGAATTCATTACTTCGAAAAAAACACAATTTCGAAGAATGAATTACACAATGGTAATGTTTTTAAATATTTATTTAGCCTCAAACGTAACCAAGTGTAGTTATTAGCTTTTGTTTTTTATAATCCGGGTTACATAAATAAAAAAATATAATAATAATACATAACATTTATTTATAACTTTATAAGCATAACCGATATTTGAGGTGACCGTATTACCTATACGAGATTTGCTATTGGCACTCGCAATAATCATCGTTCACAGGTAGTGACTATAAGATTATACGTATGGCGTATGCCACTCTCTCGTTATCGAAAATATAATATCCAATAATGAATTCAATTACGTACATAACATACCACCCGCCTTGAAATACTATTTCAAATCTACAGCTGACAATTAATTAATAACATTTAAATAATGAGTTCAATGACTTGGTACCGTTTCTACAATTTACATTTTTTTTTTTTAAGTAAAATACTAAAATACGTGATTAAAAAAAATGTTAAAAAGTATTTATTGAATTTAACCATGTTATTTTATGTTTTTTAAAATAATGTTTTTGTGTCTAAATTTTGATTTTTAATAATTTAAAAATTATATTTTTTTACAATTAAAAATCAAAAAAAAATATTTAATAAATATTAATTTAAAAATATTATGATTATTATTTTTGTCGTGTTTTCATTTTTTTTTTTAATATGGTCACCCTATTGTATCGTATTGTACTCGTATCGTATTTGTATTTTTAACGAAACATTAAAAACACAAGTAATGACATTCTTGTAAATGTACTTTTATACCTACATATTTAGGTATATGATTTAATAATAAATAGAAAATCTTAATCGATATTTAAATTAATTTTTTGAATTTATTGAGTTACCAATTACTAAAATTAACAGGATTCAACTTTTTTTAATAAAACTATGATCAACATTTAAAGTGCATTTTTTGGGAGGAAGAGGCGATGAAAAACAATTCATTACATTCATACAAATCATGAATGATAACATAATATACTACCAAAGTAAAATTTTTATTTTGCATTTCTTAAATAACTAATGCATGTTTCTTATACATAAATTTTTAGATATCATATTTAAGTATTAATTTTACAAGATTTTAGTATAGACTATAGAATTAGGTAATTTTAAATATTTCAAGGTTTATTTTTTTTTCGTTATATTTTCATATAGATTTTGGTATTCATTTTCCGTATGTCAATCATTGTTTTATTTAACGTTCTAAGTCTCTTTTCTATATAGATTTTATTACATATATAATATAATACGACTTACGCAGTACTACGCAGGACTTAAAATAACAATTATTAACGTTATATTTAGAACCAATAATAAACAATCCAAAAAGATGAAACAATGTTATTCACTGGTCACAAAAAAAAATTCAACACATTATTTTAAATTTATTCAAAAATATATTTAAACACTCAAATTATTATCTCCTTATTTACAATAAAATAAAAATGTTGGGTTGGTTCTTAGAAAAGGCTTTAAGGGAATTATTGCGGTTGAAAGGTATTTTTGACTCCTTTTTTGACAGTTTATTATTGTTCATTTATTAGTTAATTTAACTATAACTATTAAAACGTAAGTATACTAAATAACTGCAGCAGGATGTCGTTTGTACAACCATTGCCGCTTTTCGTTCTAGAAATGAACATTAGTGCACATTGCATTTTGTAAGACTTATACCTATATATAATATTAACCATGTATTGTGATTACACCAAACCGGTTTTTAACGGACATAATATAATAGTATTATATCTGCAACAGCGGCTCGTTTTTGAGTTATTTTATGTTTTTCTTTTCGTTATTTTTCATCCCAACAACATTATTAACTGTGAGATTCTAACTGATTAATTTTTAAAAACTATTATTTTAGGTATGAAAAAAAAGTTAAAATATTCGTCTTGTTCAAAAACGTTTTCAACTGTTTTGCAGTAACTACGTAGGTTATCAAAACTTTTATTCTTATTTACCCTAATCATCGTGTACAAAATGTATATGTATATTTATACAACGGACGGCTGTATTTTCTCGTTTTTCTGTATTGGTGTTATGGGAAAACGAAAAAACTCCACGGAAGCTAACATGTATACGTGTTATTAAATTTATCAGACTAATTAAAATCGTTTGTTGCGACATTTTAGAACGATAATATACATTATTTAATCGTCGGTAGAAACACATATGGTGCGGACAATCAACCATCTGTCGTGAAAAATCGATCACTTATTAAATCTTAACAATCGAGACAGTTTATAAAATAATAATATAATGCAATTACATGTGCATAAATAAAAATAACACTAACCAACTGATGATCGTTTTTATTTCGGTTCATAGTGGAGTGGTAAATAGTGTGTGATAACTATATAGACGAGAACATGTTTCTATTTTACTTCCTACAATAGTCTTGTTTACATTTTTAATAATATTATATAATTATATGTACCATGACAAAGAGTTAAGGTTTGCTATACATCATTACATTTTCGTACATCAAAATGTTTATTATCCAGTATAATCGAATTGGAAATATAATTTTTATTTTTATTTTTTACATCTGTATTTTAAAATATTTACTATACATTTTAATACATTACGATAATATATATTATACAATATAAATACCTATTCTCGCATGAGTAAAACTAGCAAAATATTTTAACCAATGTATTTGCCAATTTTACCCGTATTACCTTTTTCCTACTAGAATAGTACCTGTTATTATTCAACAAACACTTAATGACTGTAATCAATTCGATTTTTTAAAACTATAAAAGTATAAACTACCTAACTATTTTAATTTGTGTGACAAATCAATATGTTCGTTGTTCGTACTTTTTTTCGTACACCGTTTAGGCGTTTCTGTAGGTTTGGTTTCATTAAATTTGATTTGCAGAAAAACAAAAAAAAATATTGACTGCAAGCATTCAAATATTACCCAGAGGGCTAGAAAGCAACTGTATCAATAAATTCGGTCGCTACACTCGAAACTAAACACAATTAATTTATAAAGATTTTTATCCATATACCAAGATAGCGCGACCGGTACTTTAAAATTTGCTATAGTTGTTTAAAATACATAATAAATTTACTTTAATTAATTAATTTAAAGTAAAGAATTTTACAATAGGCATTGAAAAACCAGCTGAATATTGTGCACGGCACTTCATATTGAAAAAATAAACCAAATTAAATGAAAAATGCTTTGGACCCGACGGTGCAACAAAAAGTACACGGAATTACAATATCGATATTACGTCTATGCGGTATATTTATCTGATAGGTACATATCAATTACATGTAGATTAAAATATATAATATTGTATAAGACGCAATAAAAAATATTTACTATGATTTGCGGAACAAAAATACGGTTTTTAAATAGTTAGATGATTAGTTTTTTTATGATATCATAATATATACGTTGCGGTCGTCATGCCAGTTAAACGAGCACGAACGTAAACTAAAACCAGTTATCATAATAATATATTATGTAGTACAATAATAATTTGTCTTCCACGCGCGTTACTCACAAGGCACACGCATATACATAATAATAATAATGTAACATTTTATGTATATTGAATAAAATAATTCTGTGTCGGCACTCCGCCCAAAGATTAATGCATTTTTCCTGCTGTTGTCTTAGTGCGATACGAATACTGAAAAAAAATATACATAGCGATTCCATAAAATGTATAATATGTGTAGTGTGCACTTTTATGGAAAGATTATTAAATCAGCTTAAGATTAAACGTCGTATGCATTGCGATATTTCTGTTTCACGCGTTCGGCATTCAATAAAACGAATGTATTTCAAACGGTTCTCGTTATAGTATTGAATTAACTGATCTGAATCTGTCAGGCAACAGTTGCACAGATTATCAGGACTAATGAATGCGATTACGATCAATTTACGGAATCTTTAAATCTAGTTTATCCCGTTGAAACGTCGTTAATATATGGAGTGGTGGTCGATCGCATGTCGTCAAAAACATCGGGATTAGAATTTATCAATCTTTTTTATAACAGTAATAATAATTGATGTAAATGCTAACAGTTATTTTGCAGGCTACACGCCATCGCCCTTGTCATCAGTCGTACAGTTTCGTACAGTTTTTGTTGTTTTTGATAATATAGGTATATGAGAACCTAAACCTTTATTATCAAACTAAAATACAATGACTTTTAAAGCGCTTTCTCGTCAGTTCTATAAATATTTAATTAATAATGCTAATTTTACTTAGCCGTCCCTAAATGAGAGTGTTTCAGTGCAAGTCGTATCACGTATTTTTATTAAATTATTTTATTCAATTTACTGTATGATAGTACAAACTACAAACCTTACAAACAACTTGTATAATTTAATATAGAGTTACTTTAAAATTAAATATTTTAATATTTTAAATCAATAAGAGAGCGGTTTTTTTTTTTTAAGAATAAATGGGATTAAACATACTTGCATACGAATCACCCTGTATACAATAAATAATGACACGTTTAACGCGGATTCGGTTCGTGTACATTTACACTCACCCGTAACTTTATTCATATATATACACGTATCATATACGTATTTATGTTTTATACGTTTTTTAGGTATGTATTATATACGTATACACTGTCGTTATAGAATAATGCCGTTCACCTACAGCTGCAATGTATAGCTCGTAGCGGGTCGTCCGTCGACCGTGATAGCCATCCGAAAGGGTATATAATAATGTACCTGTATGTTGTGTGTGCTTGTGTGTAACGTACATAATGATGATAATGTACGCGTGTGTATACGTGAACGACGCTATAGTTTTTTCCCCAACGAAGAAAGTGGTAAATTTGAAAGGTCACTGATCCTTCCCGCAAAGGCAAGGTTAGGAAAATATAGGCGAATAACATTGACGTTTTTAAATCATTCGGAAACAGACCGAATATATATATATATATATTTATGTTGTTGCCGGCAATTTAAAAATTATGTTATTTCTATAAGTACCAGTATTTTCCTTTTTGGTGTTGATGGTGGTAGTGAGCTTATGGGTTATTTTTAAAGCAATTATGTATGGTTAAAAAATATTTCATTTAACCACACCTATACATAGTCCTTACTGATATACTCTTATACTGTTATTGTTTGTTCGATGATGGTTAAATTACGTCAAGTCACGCTTAGTTTTTCAAGTTCAAGACTTATTTTAATTTTTTTAAATTCCAGCAATAGTAATAGCTGTCATAATAAACAATGATAAAGAGAAACATATACAGTTTTTCAACAAAAATATCACCCCGTGTTATTTTTCGTTACTATATTATGAAAATGATACGCAGTAAAAGAATACTTTATACGTACTGAACGTTTATGTCATACACTTTACTTACCGTTCGTTCATTGCAGAATAATTTATATCAATACCTTCCGTACGCCTCAAAAATAGACCGCTTTCATTCGATAAAAAGCACTGCAAAAAAAAAAAAATACAACTTAAGTATTTTTTTTATTTTTTTTTGAAAACGTCTATTGGATTAAACTTCACGTTTTCTAAACTGTAATTACAATTAACACACAACATGTATAATAATATTATAAGTGTATTAAATTTTTGTCGGAAAACTTTCCGGAACGACAATTGTTGCAGTAGTATGTAAAAACAGATACCTACGAGTGAATTATTCGTTCGTGTCAGTGATTTACGAGATCATTGACTTTTCCAGATTTTTCAGTTTAACGTGCAAAACTTGACGTTTTTTGGATGCTCTTCGAATTTAGGGTTGTTTTTCTGTAAGGGGGCGAACATTCCGGAATTGCATTGTACATTTATACATAATATGATACGAAGAAAGTTTATCATGAACTATACATACGGACGATAATATTTTGTTATACGGTTTACAAAATATGGACGTATTATTTGACATGCAGGTAGTACTACGAGTATATACCATTCGTTGCACAGTTGGATAGATTAAAATATAAGAACTATTCCTATATAGTGAATATCAAACACTGCTATCAAACTAGACATCAATCGTTATTTATGAACAGTTTAATTCAAATTTGACATTTTTAATATAAGCTTACAAAAAAACATTGAAAAATATTTAAATATTCCATGAATATAATCAAGTACCAGCTGGTAATTATGATAAATTTAACAGCTATATGATACACAATATGCGAAGTGTCAAAATACATCAACACAATATTATGATGTCCGTCATCAAGAAATCTCAAAACGGTGTGTTATATTATCGTTATAGGACTTGAGGGTGGGGTTTATAAAAAGTAATTCAATTTTTTCATTCTATTAACGATACAAGGATTTTTTGGTATAATAATACGATAGATACATTAAACTATAACTCATATGTCGATGCAAGAGGCAATAAATATCAACAATTTTTAATTTCAATATGTTTGTAACCTTGATTTTTTTTTCATATTTATACGTTATTTATGTTGTTATGATACTATATAATTATTGTAAAATTATCAAATAGGTAAATATTAAACCTTATTAGTTACTAAATTATTAAAAATTGTCTGAGAACTTGTAAAGTAACAATATTGTATGACTATATTTTGATGCGGGACTTTCTTGTATTTAGTGAAATATAAATAACGCAATCTTTAAATATTAAAATTTGTATCTCCAATTAATATTTTAGAAGCATTTATTTTTCAGGAATATTTAGAAAATATCCTAAATGTTTTTAAAAGCACAACACATTTTTCTATAAATTTTTACACACAATAATACATATGTTTATTAATTATATAAATCATACAACTGATAGAAATATAATCAATAACCAAAAATAGGTTTCTGAATTCACATCGACAGTACGACTATTATGCTTATTATAAGAGATCATTTTGAAAGTTTCTTGGAAAATTTGTTAACATCCTGTATACGATGTAATATATTAATTTAATATATTAACACATAAACCACGCACAAATAAATATTACATATGTCAATCATATAATGAATAATAAAATTTTAAATTAAATTCGATAGAATGAAAGAAAAAAACAAGTCCCGGTTTTCCGCGTACAGGTGGTATAAAATATATCATACAATAGCTGCTATTGCTGCTAGGATTCCCAAGCGCACTCAGCAGGGAAATGTTCCCGCGATGATTGCCATATGAAATCGCCACGCGCGTATAATAATATAATATACATCATCATTTATACCCCACTGAGACTGGCAGAAAAACATTTCTGCTCATAATGTTCGTCGTTCGATTGCGAAAACACCAGACACGTACACTTCGTCGTATATAATTGGTAATCGCGTATATACCAGCGTATAAACACGGTAGAGTAGCAGCAGGTCACGCGGGACCCGTCAAATCGTCCGAAAACCCAATATAATATATTATGATTTTATGTATAGTAATAATAGTAATAATAACATCATCTGAAAATTGCGGTGTAATAATTTGAAGAGCTCCGTCGCCGCCGTACTTTTTTTCTATGCACATTATTATTAAGTACAATCATACGCTGCCTAGTACCTATATATAATATTATATTATATATTATACCAACACACGCGCAACACAACCGCTACCGGTCATAATGCAACTCGATTACGCTTCCGGTCTTTCTTGTGGGACTTCATAATATATTAATTCACGCACACACACCCATTACATGAGTATATTTACTAGAGGTCGCGTCATGTTATTATAATACGGATAGGCGGCACACAATAGACTATAGTTACTATAATATTAAAATATTGACACGCCAATATTTATTATTATTACTGTTACAGTCGTCGTTGTTATATCGTCGTGTACGAAGAATTTTGAGGAAAAAAAATATGTATACATAAATAAAAACAAAAACACACAAAAAAAAACTTCACGGTTTTCGACTCAAACGTGTTCCATTGAAACAGTGATAATATTACGAACTATCACTGCACGTAGTTATGATATACAAAGTGTTTCTCTTTGAAGCAAAAACTTATTTTATCTAAGTTTTAATGGTTCTCAAGAAAAATTATACATTTAACGCATATCATCATTGCTTAATTTTTTGTGTTTTAAATGAATATAACTAGACCTTTTAAATGTTATATTTCTTAATAGAATATTATTCTGAGAATTTCGATGCATAAAATTAACTTCCAATTCGATATTAAGGTATTTCGATTATAATGCTGCTTTAGAATATATGAAATTAAAAATATTCACCATTGTTAAAAAAAAAAAAAAATTTAAATTGATAGAAAAATAGTAAAGTTTTTTTTAAAAATCTTGCTTTGTAATAACTTAAAATTAACTAAAAAATATTTCTAAAAATAAATGAAACTTTTGAAAAAATAGATGTTTTCCGTTTAAATAATCATCCTGTATATCCGACCGTATAACATACCTACAATAGTTTACGATGTCATAGAATTCGCGTACAATCTATGATACATGATGATGCATAATAATATGATTATTATTACTATTAATTGTTAGTATTATTATGTGTAAAACAAAATAGTCGAAAATAGGTACCTGACTGGCTAGAGTGTATAGTTTACTGCTGCCTTTGTACGTCCAAATAGTTGGCGATAAATAAATAAATAATGTCATCACAAAGAGAACAATACTTGATTTTTTTAACAATTGCGTTTTTAAAAATACAAAATTAATTTTCAGCGCCGTATTGTAAAAACACTTTCGTTAAAAAGTATTATATTGTTTGTAATATTCTAAAAATAACGTGTTATTATTAATATTAATATGTGTGAATAATAAATAATATACCTACCGTTGTATACTGTGGTAGCAAAGGTCGTAGACGTATGAAACTATACGCTTCAGAATCGTGTAGATAAACCTTTCGCGTGCACAATAATATACGAATAGTTAAAATGATATTAAATTTAAAAAAAAACTTAATATTTATACAAAAGTTGTAAGAAATTAAAGCTAAATATCATGTTTTGGTTATACGACTATACGTTCTGCTGTTTACGCTAAACCTACATAATACAGGTTCATAAAGGTAGTGTGCTCGCCCATTTTACCTTTTTTAATGAATTTATATAATTTCTGATTTATTTTATCACATAAGGAGTATTCTATGGTCAGTATAGAAATATATACTTATTTTTTTACCAACCTTTCTATTATAAATCATTAAGTAAATCATTTTTTTTTTTTTGAAAATGTTAGTACATTTAAACTGAAATTCTTGAGAGCAGTTTCAATATTATTAAGCATTAAATTTAAAAAATCCACAATAATGATTGATAAGATAATATATAATAAATCATTCAATGGTTTAAAAATTATCTATATTCAACATTAATTTTCATCACTGGACGGCTCCTATTCTTAGCTTCCAGTCTTCAGAATGTGACTAATTTATTTTATTAACATTTATATAACACTTATGTTTATTATAAAAATTATATTTACACATTTACTTAAAACTTTTATGTATACTGCTATATTTTACATACACAATAATATTTTTAAATACTTTTTTTGGCAAATATATATATCAATTTACTGTACTACTAGTAGTAAAATATACTACATTACCTAAAAGAAATATAAAAATACATAACACTAAATATTCTTAGTAATATAGGCTAATAGACTATCTCCGCTCAAAATCTTTTTTCGTACACAATGATATATTATTGAATTCAAATTTAACACAGCCATCCATCATCCATTTTAGTGACCCATTCGACATCTACCGCACAGTCGAGTGGTGCGTACTTACCCACCTTTTTAGTTTCCAATATAATAATTATGTTATGTATCTGAATAGGTATAATGCATAATATCTAAACTTAGGTAAAAAAAAATACGTGTATCAAGTGTAAGATATTCATTTAATTTAACACTGTGATAAATCGCAAAAAACACAAAGAAATTTGAAGCCTCAATAAACTACAGCAGCACGTCGATAAAAATATGTCGATAGTATTATTGTCAAGAACACGTTGAATACCAATAAGATGATTAATTTATTATTGTTATGTTATGCGAGCATGAATCAGTTTAACATTAAAATTCAAAGTCTAATTATAATTCCAGATAATTAATGGAAAATGTATTGAATGACTTTAAATATATGAGATATAAATTTAATGTTAAAATTGCAATTTTATCATATATATATTATATAATATTTGTATGCCCTTTTAAATTTTTTTTCAAATGTGTTATAATAATATTATAAACATTCTATAATCTATGCTGAAATCAAATGTTATAAATATAATTGAACAGTTCAAACGAAATAATTCTGTTTTGTATAATAATTTATATACAATTAAAAAGTAAGACTTTTAATACAATATCATAAGTATTTTACTATTATTATTATTATTATTATTATTTATATAGCTTTCAGTACTAAACTGTCATAAGTACTACAATACTAGTATTAACTAATAATATAAAATAAATAAACAACGTTTGAAAAAAATAATTAAAAATACCTTCAATAGTAAATTGTAAAAAATGTATAACGATTTCATAATCAAATTATTTGTGTTGTACCTATTGCATATGTATACAAAAACAACCATATGGATACGTTTAAAATTGAAAAATAAAGCGAACAATAAACTAGGATGAATAATTGAATGATTCACTCATTGGCCGGAGACTAAACAGTAAACACTAATACAAATAACTGTTTTATTTCTTAAAAAAAAAATTAAATAAAAAAAAATTGATCACATTTGACTGCATTAAAACAGTTTTCTCGAATCAAGTACCTACATACTTTGTGTATTATAAATGTATAACACGCGTATAATATAATTCTACATTGACCCAAAATCACGTATCCTAGCTAGTTTTAAATCCTTTACGTTTAATTTAAGGGAAATGTTTTTTCCAACAGACGTGCTTACTTTCCAAGTTTATGTAAAACAACCTAAACAAAAACTTCGACGTGCGTCGCATAAAAATATTATAGGTACACTTACATCATTTGAGTTGTATGTTGTATGCGTATTATTATATAACAGCAACTATATTTTCTAGGTCAGCAATTCTACGTGTTACACCATAGTTGATATATAATATGTATTCGCAACCAGGTTTGAAACCTAAAACAAAAGATTCTAAATTAGTGTATGTCTGATGTCATGACTATATAGGTATATGTAATAAATAAGTATTAATAAAAGTGATGATTTCACAAATAAATTGTATTCCAAAATGTTTAAGTTTTATTAATCTATATTATCATTCGTAACGTAATATATACGTTAATCGATATTAAGTTTTATAATGTCGCAATACAAAGAAAATAATGAACAAGACATATGAAATCTATTCATACAAAGAAAAATTGTGAGACTACATATTTTCATGATATATTTATTAAAATTATGTTTAGTACATTTTAAATGATGGGCCAATAAATTATTGACAATATTTTGAGTAAAATGTTAAATTAGTCAAACGTCTTATTTAGAACTTTGGTTACCTATTTATAATTAGAAAAATGTATAACTAAAAGTTATAAACTTTTTTATAAAAAAAATATGTTGATAACTAATAGAGAATTAAAATATATATATATATATGACAGTTTAGTTACTGCAGTTCTATTAATTTTTTTGCTTTGTAATTAAAATGACTCGTTTACATTTCTTGAAATGATTTTTATAGCAGTTATGTAATTCACAAAAAAATATATTAGCTTAAATTAATATGCAAATATTTTTCCTTTTTTAAAAGCTTCTCAAATCAAATGAATTAAATACTATAAAATATCATATAATTCGCAAACAATGATTTTATAGAAAAAATTATTTTCGTACTTTCTATTGAAATGTTGTGCGTAGCAATATTTGTTTAATGATATGGATTACAACCAGTTACTTTTGTAAATTATAAACAAAATAAACAACTACTTAAAAGAAAAATAAATTTGAAATTTACCAAGACATTATAATAGTATAAGATATGTTTAATTCATCACACGATTTAAATTTATGAAGTTAGTTTTAGAAAAAAATTATTCATTAAAGGTATATAACATTCTTGTCAGTTAAATTAAATTAAACTTTATACAAATACAAAGTAAATCACTTGTATACCATTAATTAATGAAATTAATAAGCTTTTTAAATTTGAAAAATAATTTATCCCCAGATGTTGTAAGAAATTAAAATTTTAAATTATACTGTTACAATATAATTATACATGATGTGATGTATTAATATAAAAACTCCAAAAATCCGAATTTGAATAAATTCAGTATTAAAACAAAAATTTCAGAAGTAAGCATATTTTAATGCTTGATGAATTACCTATATATTATAATTTATAATATATTAAAAATGAATTTTATAGATGCATTTATAGGGGTTGGGGTATTAAATTAATTATTATTATTATTGATATAATAGATAATATATTGTCATACGTAATTATAGGTCATGACGTCAATATTTATATTAGTATAAAATTGGATAAATTTGATTTATTGATAAAAATCCAATTGTAAAATCCCACTTCGTTAGTTTTCAGAACAATATACTGATTGTTTTAAGCACGCGCACTAATTGTAAACCGCTCAAAATTATAATATTATTATGATTTATTATCAATGTCATGTTAATAAACTACTTAAACACTTTT
This sequence comes from Melanaphis sacchari, assembly GCF_002803265.2. Classification (NCBI taxonomy): domain Eukaryota; kingdom Metazoa; phylum Arthropoda; class Insecta; order Hemiptera; family Aphididae; genus Melanaphis; species Melanaphis sacchari. The sequence goes on from NW_020271179.1 coordinate 595,586, forward strand.
GTGGTGTGAACATCATGTGTAGGTGATTAATAAAGCATTAGACAAATACCTGTGTGAGGTACGTTGGTGTTTAAAATAACTCACCAACAATAATTTTAGGGAACGTTCAAACATTTTCGGGGAGACATTTATCTTCGCTAAATTTTTAAAGTAACACCGCAGTGTACTTTGTATTTATATTTAAATTCAGACCAATGTTGAGTTCATTGGAGGAATAAAAAAAAAGTCCGGTAATATGCATAGGATGTAATCATTCCTATTGAATTTTTATTATAGGGTCGTTAAGGGATTCAGAGCGGGTTTTTGCAAGGATATGGTATACAGTCGACTGTCGAGCGGCACGTTTTACCATTTTATTTCCCTCTAAATAAAACTTCCAACCAACGGGATTCTTAATCAAAACGCGTGTTAAGTATCCATTTCGTTTTTGTCAAATGGAATGTAAAACAAATTTACCCAAACCAAATTAACTAATTGTCAAACAACACAATATATTTATCTTACTCGTTTAATAACTTACTAACTCTGTTTAATTATAGTAATGGAATAATAGAAACAAAATAAAAGTTTATTATTGTTATAAAACTGCATTTCTGTAATAATCAACAAATAACAGCTGTATTCTGTACACAAAACCAGATTCGAATAAAAATTAAATTAAATATATGTAAACTAATGATACGGTTTATATTTTATTAAATATGAACTTTAGTTATTAATCAACTAATTTATTTAGTTTCTTAAATTATACCTACAATACCTACGTCTTTTCTTAGCATAAGGTGATGATTATAAAAATATCGTAAATATAGAATATGCATCAACGTAATGTATATTTTATTTTATTAATATTTTATTTTTATAAGTAATTGCACGGTGAGAAGTATAGTAGTTATAGATTGATTTACTCAGTAAAAGTGTTAAGACAATTTAAATATGTTTAAGCTCTTGGTAAAATATCAAGATGAATTCAAGAAAAGAACAAAAAGCTAATAAATTCAAAAAGTATATTATGACTTTATGAAGAATTCAGGCGTCTACTAACTATAACAAGTACCACTGTTGTCTTATAGATTATAATACATACAGCACCATTAAAATATAAGCATTTTATCTTTTATATTCTCTTACGAGTAATGATGATAACTATTCAATATTTCGTGGTACTTTCGAACAAATTATCTTAAATCCTAAATATTTTTCCGGTAATTCATACACGGATATAAAATTACCAAAATTCGTATACCAACAAATATTTTTTTCTTTGCTTTTAAAATAAAATTTAATAAAGAAAGAAATAAAGTGTAATAATAGTACTAACCACAATATAATATTATAATAGGTTTAAAATATGGTATTATAACACGCACTTCTGCAGTGTTTGTTTAAACGAATCCTATAAGTCGTTATCTACTATATATATAACACGCATTTTAACGCGCATAAATCCGCAACGCAAGGGTGGTCGTTATTCGAACATTTTGTTTGTATAATGCAGCAACAGCATTAAAAACGGTTAAAAGGCATAATTTTTATCAAACGAAGTAAACAAAAATACAAAGTCGTTAAACTCATATATATATCACAAGTTGAACTTTACTTCATTCATCGAAACTTTAAATGCATCACTAATGTTATCATTAATTAACTTTACTAATCAATTGATATTCGAAATCATCGTTGATATTTAAGATATTTTGTTTCAAAATATGAAATTAAAAATGTATGTTGCTTATTCAAAATAGTAAAACCTAAGATAAATATTAACAATAAAACACAGCAAGTACCTAATTATTTTTCTTGAAACGTATAATATGTTTTTATAGTACAAAGAATCATCTAGGACTTTTACCGTTTAAAACGCACTTTATGATGATGAACACTGGGAGGGCACACAATATCTCGTACATAAATATATTTAAGTAGATACCTAATAATATTATGGTTATCCGGTTAAGTCGGTTAATGCGACTTTTTGTTATCGTCCGAAAGATTTATGTGCATATAATATTATCTTTCTATTTTTACCGAGAAACGCATCTCGATCGCAAGCTGCAGGTGATGTAGTCATACTTATATTATATAATATATACACATATATAAATAGTTAACGTGTGCGAGCGGGAGGCGGAGAGAGATAATAATATAATACATAAATATATATATATATGTGTGTGTATAAACGTAGTGGCGTCGGCGGCGGCGGCTGTGGCAGGAAAAAGCAAGTTAGCGAGAAAGGGACTACGTGGTTATAGATGGAGTAGCGGCGAGGGCGGAAATACGGGAAGAGACTATGGAGACGCGAAGAGATTCCTATACATGTATATACAGTCACCAAGCGGCACACGCGGCAAAGGATCGATACAATAACGCGTAAAGGCCGGGCTGTGATGCGCACCACTTGCAGCAGGAATAGGTTGAAAGAAAAAAAACCCATTTCCACCGGTACGACGACAGACTATATATATATATATATCCGAGACCGTTTTGCCTGTATTATATATAATATTATATATATATAATATATATATACGCGTGCGATATATAGAACGATGTTATTGTATTGTTTTAACACGTCGTACCCACATCCCCCTACCCATTAACTAAAAAAAAAGAACAATAACAATAATATTATGCCATAAGTACAATGTTTTTGTACGCCACGGGTAGTTGTACACACACAAACTGTACAATAATAACGTACGCGTATATCGTCACTCCGGATATCCAACCTACGACAAAAGCGATTAAGTCACCATCAAACTCCGCGCCACCGGGTGGGGGAGTGGGAGGGATGTAGATTACTTTGATGAAATCTTAAATTACATCGTGAAATTTTTCTGATTAATTTTCTAATTAATCTGATAGTTTATTGAGGATCTTAGCCCTTGCATCTATTTGCCACTTTGTATTTGCACTTACGAACTATTACCTGCTGCAATTGCAAGTGGTTTTTATTTATTTTTCTTATTCATATCTATAAGATATAACATCTTAATCTATCATAGTTTCTATAATAATATTTATGGCACTTTCAATTTGTTACCTACCTAACAATATTGTATTTAAATGTTTCAACATAATATTGAATATCCTTTTTAATAATTATATTATTGGTAATCTTAGAAATTCTGTTTATTGTTCTTATCACCGCTATATACTTCACAGTTCACAATTCTATACCTAGTGTATTTAGTGCACAAATTTAAGCAATTCTTATTTCTGATTGTCAAATATTTTTTTTATTTTTTTTTTTAAATTGTACTGCTTTTATTTATTTTTAAATACCCGCCATCTCGTACGACAATTGTCAATGAAGCAACCTACAGATTTAACATCATCAAAGTAACAAGAAATATGTAACAAATAACGATACAAATACAATACATATAATTTAATCTTTTCGTTAGATTATATATTATTTTTATTTTTTTTTTAAGTTACAAAATACTAATTTAATTTTAATTAAATAGTATTAAAGTTATTTCAAAAATTTTAAGAAGTAAAACTGGCCAAATAATACTATTCATTAATAGGCTATACGTTGCGTAAATATATAAGTACTTCAAATATTATTCTATCTAAACACTAACTGCGTGTCAATTTATTTACAATAATCTGCCTATCCACCAACATCAACAATGATGTAAGGCATGGCCACCAAATTTTAGGTTTTGATTCCAATATAGAGACACATATAAAAAATAATGGTACGCAATATTTTTTATTTTATTTGAGTAAAATTCGATAAAAAGTAACGGTTGGAATTTAATTACCATAAATTCATAACAAATCTAAAAGTTTATATCATTATTATCAGGATTTATCAGACACTATATAACTAAGTTTTGTTTTGTATAGACGTAACTTTTTGTAACACAACTAAACAAAAATTATCAATATTAAAGTTGAAAGAATTACGCAATTAATTAATTTATAAAAACATGTTTTAAATTTTTCAAAAATGTATATTTGCAATTTATTTATTTTATGTAATTAATAATATAACTGAAGTACGCGTTTATAGGTATTATTAAATTATATATTATTTAAATGTAGTGTAGTGAGTAGTATTAAATATAGTACTGCTGACTACTCATTAAAACTGTATTTTTATCTGTGCACAATTGTACTTTACATAATATTTTCTCAGAAAAATCGTTAAAATAAAATATGATATCCTTAGCCATTGAATAAATATATAATCGTATAATTAACCAATGTTAATATTTCAACGTTAAATACAAACAAAATAATGAAAAAAATATTTTTTGTTGATAATTAATTGAAAACTTCTATTTTATTATTATTATTATTATTATTATTTCAAATTTACAAACATTCTTGCATGCGACTTTATGAATATATTACCCATTATTCATAATTTTGTATAAGTCATGTACCTACCTATAACTCATCAATTTAAAATACAGATCGTTTTACAAAGGCCTGACGTATATAATACATTTTTTACCAGTGCACCCGTGCTGGGAATTATATCACGCAATAATTCTACATTTTATTTAATTATATAAATAACATTTTTATTGAAATTTTAAATACTCATATAATTTCAATCGTTGTTACGTATTGTTATATTATATACAACTACATAATAATTCATCGTATTGTACTCTCGTATTTATTAAAACCGTTCAAACATACATTTTATATAATACAGTATTACATATTATAATAGAATGAACGATTTATATATTATAATAATATAATTATTATATTATGTGTAGGTACTGACGACTACTTTTATACGTATGTTGGGTGTATATATTTTTATAACCGTTTTAAAGCTTATGATGTCACTAGCAGCAGTAGTAATAATAACAATGATATGTAACTGTAAACGCAAACACAACAACTGTGTTGTAATAATATGAGCTTTTGAACAAAATAAATGTTAAAGGGCCGTCGTTACGAATGAATTCAACGCAAAACGGGAATGGCAGTGTTTTGCGTAGGTATATGTGGCTGCAAGAAACTTAGTTTTCATACAGAATAATAGTAGATACCCATTCTACATAAATCGTACATCATTTTTGAGGCTATAAAAAATTATCAAATTAATTTACGTACACGCCTCTTTTTAATGCTGCTTAGTTTTTTTGCAGACCCAGCAATCGGAACAATAGAACAATATAGTTGGTATCGATTAGTTGTATTGATTTCTGCAAAAGTTTATTACAATTTACAATACTACGATTTCATATCACATCGTTAAAGATAATATTTGTTTTAACTAAAATTTTTTTAGGGTGATTTATTTAGTAAGCATAACCCCGCGTCTCTATTGATGATTAGTTTATTCAAATTCTAATTTTTTTAATTTTTAGATATTCTCAGAGCATATTTTCAATTTTTTTTTTTTTGTGGTAATAAAAACTTCTGATTTTTAAAAGAGAATGTTTTACAGAAAATTATTTAATGGATAATTAATGAAAAATGTTGGTATAATAATAAAATGTGAACATTTACAGTTTCTCAGTTATTAAAATATTTATACTAAATTAGTTCTTAAAAATTGTTTCATAAGAATTTCAAATACGTGTAATACGAGTATAGGATATAGTATTAATAGGTCATTTTTAGTTTTTAAAAATTATAAATGTTGAAATGTAACGGATTAAAATTTTCAAAAGATCATAGTGCCCATGAACATTTCATGGAACTATTATTTTATTAGAAATTAAATAGCTCATAAACTATTATTAGATACAAATGTTAATTCTGATACGTCAATATTTTCATAAATAAATTACAGTCGAAAAGAAGAGTTCTGTTTTGAAAAATAGATGTTTATCTCCACTAAACATTTCTTGAGTAATATAAAAAACCTTATAAGTTTAATAATATTTTCTTAAATTATATTTAAAAACTCCAAAAATCAGATTTTTTAATGCATCACTTTGCATAATTGAAACAAACAAGTAAGTGTTTTTTTAATTTAATTTTATTGAAATTTTATAGATAAATTAAATATATAAAATTTCAATCAATATTTTTTGTCAAATAATACCACATTATATACAATACCGTCAACACCCTACGAAAAAACACAAAGGGAAAAAAATTAAAGAGTTTTTTAAACAAAAAATAGTAATTTAATAGATTACAATGTCAACAATTAATAGACAATTGTTAACTGCAACATCAGAAATTCAAACCAATGTAACTAATTTGAAAAAATATTTTTACAGACGAATTTTTCGTTTGTTTTTTAATTATACCGCATTATAATATTATGTTCCGTTACTGAACCGCGTTTTACAACCGCCGTATAATCAATACTCTATGATTTATAATGTGTTAAAAATTCTATACAATAATACAGGCAATTTAATGACCTATTAATAAATAATATTTCACGACACCTCCTCCCACAGAGATATGATCTTATTAACGCACACCAACGTTCAACAAGTTTTGTTTTGTTTTTTTTTTTAGCAACACGAATCGATTAAATAATAATAATAATGCAATTTATACGGATAGTGAATTTGGTGTTTAAAGAAGCAATCGTAATAATAATAATAATAATAATTATTATTATTATTATTATAATCACAATAATTAACAAACGGTTTTGCGGGTAACACGCGCGTTTACGTGGCTATTGTGATGCGTTTAAAAATCAGATAATTGACTATATGCCTAGTTCTTACACCGTCGAATCGGATTACCCACGAATCGATGATCAGAGTGAACAGAAAAAGAGGAAGACACAGTGAGAGAACACTGTGCGATGAATATAATACCGGGACAACGAGCGGAGAGGGCAACGAACCTGTCTTAACGACGACGACGACTCGTCCACAGTTTTCATTGTTCATTCATCCGACAAAATCCACATGTTTTATTTTACGTTATATTATGTATATAAAGAAAAAAAAACCGTAGTTACAGAGCATCGCTGTACCGAGTAACATAAATGTGTATCGGACACAATCTAAGAAAGGTATAAAATATCATTATTATATTGTTGTGGGCAAAACAAGCACACTAATATTATATATGTAAACGTACACGCGTGTAACCCCGAACAAGCAAACCAAACAGGGTTATGATAATAATATTATAATACAATATTGTAGCGTGATGTATTTCGATTTTTTAACGTCAAAAAAAAAAAATAAATAAATAAAACGGTTTTACGACAAAATCAACTTATTGTTAGATGTTTTAATTGAAACTTTTTAGCTTTAATTCTTTCAGAGAAAAAAAATATATGAGCAATACGAGGACAAAAATATTATTCTTCATCGGTAATAGAGCTAAACTAATAACAAATAATAATTACGACTCAAGTTCTTTGATTAAATATTAAAAACTAATTTTAGTTTTTAGACACCATATTATTTATATTAATACTGTTATAGTAAATAAGAATATTATGTCCTCGTTGTGTAGCGGTGAAATACGCGTTTAAATTTATTATTATTATTATTATTATATTTATTATGTATTTAATTTCTTATTATTGATTATTATTATATACCTACAAATTACTCCCGTGACTTTCATATTTTATTATTTTATTGTTCAATTGGTATACTTCAGTATTTAACTGTTGTAACATGATATTTAAATATTATAACTCTATTTAATACGAACTTAATATTATACAATAAACACTTACAAGCAGATTAACACGTCTTATGAAACTAAAACTATAATAACTAGTTTATAGTCCAATACTATTCATTATTTATTTTTTTTCGTGTTGATTCTCTGTTTTTTGGACATCAAACATCATCACTGTTGATATACTATATTATACAAAACCACATTTTTCGTCTTGGTAACTCTCAAAATATATAGACAGTTATTTAATTAACAGTGAAATACTTATTGGTCATAATTATCATGAAAAATACATAAATAAATATAATTTATAAATTTATATTACAAAATGTATTAATTATATAAAAATTAATGGAAACAGCTGTTTTTATAATATTTTCATTTAAATTATGTGCCACATTGTCTCATAAAATATATGATCAAAGTTTCAGTATTCATTTATCACACTATAGTAATTAGTACTATACATTATTATTATTTATTATAAATAATACGTATTTATGAATAATTTTTAATCGAATACACCATCAGGTTCAGAAATGTATTAATATAATTAAAAATAGGATATTTAGAGATATCACAATATTACTAAAATGTAATACAATATTTTATCTTAAATAATAATCTAATATTATTCATTATTTTTTAATAAAATTATTTGATATATTTCTATTTGAAAACATTTAAAACATCAATATGCTATTAATCAACCTTTAATTTTATATTTTTTTTTCAGATATATCTAAAATAAGTACAAAAGCAGGCAACGCCATACGTTTGAATAGAAATATATTAAACAATATGTACATTGCACATGTCACACACTGATACACGCTTACTTTTAATCTTATTTTATAATATATATAATTTTTATTGTCTACAGATTACAATATACACTAAATCAAAACATTAATATTTAAACTTATAATTGCTTGATTGTCCGATCGTTACTATAAATTAAAATATCAATATAGCAATAAAATAATATTATTTTGTAAAACAAAAATTCATACGATATATTTTATTTTTTTTACTATTTAATTTAATTTAAAAGTATAAAGTAATACTGCCCTTGTACATTATTGAAAAACGTTACGTAAATAATATTATATAGGTACCTCGCTATGTGTATTAATATCATTTTTAAGGAAATCAATTTTTTTTTTAGAAATTTTGAAATAATATAGTATTTTACGTATATTTTTTTTCACGTAACGATGATTAAAGTTTTAACGTGATAATAACAAAAACGTATCTATATATAATGTATATGTACATAGATATCCGTTAAAAAAAATATTTGCTTAATAACGATAATAATTTTGTAACGCAGTCACTTAGGCATGTTTTTTTTTTTCATTATCTCTTTTTGTTGTTGCTTTTATTAAATCCATCTCGACAAATAAACAGAAAAAAACTTAAACAAATCTTACATCTCAGCGGCGAACCAAGCTGCACAGCGTTTAAGCATGTAACGAATATAAGAGAAAAACTCGTTTCGCATTCGAGTGATCGTAGGGTTCGTGGAAAGATACACAAAGAGTCATATTTTCTCTGTGCTCCTCTCTCTATCGCTATGTGTGTTTTTCTCTTTCTCTTTCACACACACACACACACACACACACACACACACACACACACACACACACACACACACACACACACACACACATATGATATTCCTTCCTTTCCCTCTCATACATACACATACGCCGCCGTGTTCCCAGTCGTACCTTGTTTACTTTTAAGTGTTGGAAGAGAAATACGGTGGAAAACATGAAGAGAGAGACATAGTGACAAAGTGAGTGAGAGTGAAAGAGTTTGAAAAAAACCGAGGATAATATATATATATTTATAATATGAAGTATAAAAGGCATCGTACAGCTACAACCGCCATCTCACGCGTATACATATGTTTATTTTTCGGGGTTGCAGGCTGGGGAGGAAACGCGCGTATCAAAGAAGCGGGAAAAAAATATTATACGACATCAAATAACAGCGGATGCAAATCTATCCCGCTCGTCCACCGCAATCGACCGATTTTATACGGTTGTGACTCGCCCGCCGCCCACAAAGCGGAGCCCTCCTCATGCCACTCCAATGCCGCCACGTCCACACCACACCGCGCCACCGTTGACGTTAGGTCCGAACCGGATGTGCCTACAGAGAGCAAAGACCGCGCTCTAGGTGCATCCTCGATGCCATGCACAAACCCATTTACACGTTCGTGTCGAGTACCTATATATTATAATATTATATTAAACATGTATATGCAACAAATGCACGCGAGCACATATCATTATTAAATGTATAATGTGCAATTCGGCAAACGGACACTGTTGTACTTATAATAATATTATTAATATTTTATATCGACCGAAGAGTGAAATTATAAAATATGATTACTTTTTTTTCATTTATTTATCTTATGAAATTACACCCTAAAGGGTGTAAGAGTATAAAATTAGCATATATGTTGTGCGCATTAAATACAATAGCTTAAAAAAGTTATACGAATTATACACAAGTATTTCAGTTCAAAATAATCGATTTTAATTGTATGTAAATTGTACAAAAATTACATGTATGATCAACATTTTGAATATCATTTCCCGTCCCGAATCTAAGAACTGACCAGCCGCACTCTACAAATAATAAATGTCTACAATATCTACCTGCTTCTTATTTATTATAACTAGAGAGTGGTAGTCAATAATTTATAAATATATATTATAGAAAACCCACGCTGCATTTTTTAAGCTTATCAATTAAAACTTAATAACTTATTTAGTATTAAATAGCCGTGAAAAATGTTAGTGTAGACCTAATCAGGAAATAAAAAAAAATACTTTTTGCGAAGTGAGTCATTTAATGTGGGCAAATATTAATAATAATGTGTATTATACTACATACAATATTATATTATTGTGATGGACTGAGTTTACATTTAATATCTTACTAATATCAATAATAAAAGATACATCACTCGTGTGATATCAGGTGAGTTATTGCCTATTGATAAAAAAAAACACACACAAGCTCATTACAAATGGACGTTAGTGCATTTTTTAATTAGTTTATATTTTTTTCCAAGTACAATATTCAGTTTCAAAGAGTTATTTACCCTTTATCCCACTTTTTACGCAATTTACTATTAAAGTACTATAATACTTCTATATGCTGTCATTTAAAATGTACCAATATCATATAACTATTACATTATAATTATTAAATAAACGCACAACCGTTACCCGGAGCTAAATATACTTAAGATTGGACACCTAAACATTATTAAACTACTATTTTTAAATTTTAAATTAAAGTGTATAATGTAACTTAATTGTAAAAGGGTAATATCCTTTAAATTATTAATTAGTTAATAAATGATTTTTGTTCTTGTTACTGTAATACCAACAGCTCAATATTTCTTAAAATTAAAAGGTAATTGTTTTATACCTGATCCGAGACAAACTTTAATGTTTAGATAAAAAAAAAAAACAATCGTTATTTTAATATTATTATACAATATACAGTATAATATGCAACAGTATACTATTTTTTCTTTGAATTTGTGTAGTTATTACTTTTATTTTTGTATTATGAGTATAACTATTACTTAATATGATTAATGTTACAATGAAACTCATAATATTCTAATGTATATATTATTACAAAACTGTTACTAATATAATTATATTAAATATTTATCTCATTTAATTAATAATAATTAATATTTAGATATAATAAAACTAAAAACAAAAGATTATGAACAATGAGTCACTTAGTACTTTGTTTAACACTTATGTTTTATTTAAATTGACTTAAAATATATATGTTTATGTAGTATAAAAATAAAAGTTACATTTTAAGCTTATTCAAGCACGATTTAAGAATTCGATGTCCAATTATACTAATATTAAGTGAAAATTCCCATAAAAATATACAGTGCATAATATTAATCATATTGTATTATTTATTCTAAACTAAAAAGTAAAGTTATATAAAAAACAAATTGGGAACATAACAAAACTAATCAATTGGAAAATTAAAAATTCATAAGTATCCATAAAAAAAAATATTTATAAATAAGTATTAGATAAAAATGAATTTTCCATTACTATGAAAATGTGAAGAATATAAGTATGTGAAACAATAATTTTCTAACATATTTTTGCACTCAGTATAGTGATGCTTCTTATAACTAGATCAAGGTCAAGCGATTTGAACATACATGACCCTGTTTGTTTTGTTAAAAAATAAATCGAAGTCTTCATATAACTTTAATAGGTAATCATTTAAAAAATAATAATTATTATTGTTTGTATGCATTATATTATATAGATAGGCTACTTTATATATTTATTATTTTATACCTATATTCCTCTTTTTGATTTTTATTATTAAAATTTTAAAAATTATTAAATTGTTATCTGAACCATTTTACTAAATTAGCTTATCCTAAATATTACATTAAAATTATTGGAGTTATTTATATACGATTTAAATTAGTACAAGTATTAATTTACATGAAGTAAATACATAAATAAATTATAATAAGACAAATATAAATTTCGTTTAAAAAAAAAAATATAACATAAACGATATATTACAATTTATAGACATTTAAAGACAAAATAATGTACTTACGAACTTTAAGTTGCACATACGTACAAATTAAATATATAAGTTGAGTTTCTAACTCGCGTATTTTGTATTGTTAAAAAATTTAATATGAATAATGCATACAACTAACAAGTATAATAGCTTTACATTATGTAGTCAGTTATTATTTACCACTGTACTTATTATATTATTTCGTTAATCTATCCTCAGTAGTTTAATAAAGAAGATTTTATTTTATTTAAGACACTTTAATATAATTTATTATTGAGCTCATAAATTGATAGGTATATTACTTATGATTTATCAATACTGTTAGAATACAAATAACATAAAAACCAAATGGATAATTGTGTAGACCATTTGCGTCAACTTAGAATTTATCGGAATAATAAAGCACATCGATCAACTTAAATAAAATGTTAAAGTTTTAATTCGACCTGATAATATTATTATTTAGAAAAAATAAAATAAATAATAAAAGAATTTAACGCAATAATAATAATGATCGGGTTTAACGAAACAACATAATATAGCGAGCAAACCGATAAATTAGTATCCAATAATAATTAAATATAACTTGTGCAGAGGCGTAGTAATTAGCTTTTATAAATTCTGGGTGGAGCGAAGAATGTTTTTTCTCTGTGTAAAATATGATTTATCAAAGCTCGCGTGCGTTGACGCTGTTGATGGGAGAGCGGTGCTTATAATATTCTACATACGCTTTGAACACATGCACACACAATATAATACGATACTATTATACGAGTCGCCAATATGTATTTTTATCATACGTGGCCAAAATGAACAACGATAAACTTCTGTTTAAACACATCGAATTCCCTTTTGACTAGCTGCAGCGCACGACCCTCTTTCGCCGAGGGATTATGGCGAGCCACCCTAAATTTTGTAATAATAATAATAACAACGTGTGTTAAAAAAAAAAATACACCACGCGCGTCTGCCGTTTTCGGACGATCCAGCGTGTGCAGATCATTATCGAGCCGATGAGAAATATTATTTTAAACGAGCTTACAACGAGAAAAAAAAACGTAGTTCGTACTAGTACGCATATACTACATAATACACATCCAGACTGGCTATACAGAGTGAGCGATATCCGGAGGATTTGGCGATAGTTTGTTTAAATCACATACTTATTGTCCTTTGCTAAGCTATTAAGCCCAAAAATATTGATTTCATCATACCCTCCGAAAATAAAAACTGTGTGACTTTATATGATCACTTTTATAAAACATATTCATATTTGCCGTGTGTTCTGTTAATAATATTATCATAATCATATTATCAACCTGTTTATCTGCAGTGTCGGTACCTGATTATTGTCGTTTGTATGATACTTGCAGCTTATAATTTATTTCACCCTAAAGCCCGGTGTAATGGCATCCTACACTGTCACGGTTTAGTAACTATATACATATAAGAATTTATATACATTATTACACGTCGTAATCGTGACCGATGTTGAACAGCTGCCGTCATGGTTGGCCTTTATGTGTGTATATGTTTTTTGTTTTGTGATTCGATGACCGTTACACGTTACATAATATTATTATAATATTATTTATTGTACTTTATAACCAATAACAAACTTATTCGAATTATTTCAGTGATAATTGTTATTTAATAGTGCAGCGCTTAAGATATATTATAATAAATATTAATTTTTTTATTATAAATAAAAAGTATATTCCATTTAAATAAGATTGTTTTACTTGTATACTTAGCCTTATAACAACTGTGAAAACCATTTTAGACGATGCATTAATGAAATATTATTGAAATATAATAATTCAATAATAGTAAATGTTTAAATGTTTAAATATTTAATTATTACAAAATATTAAGAGCTATAATTAGTATCTCCTAATTTATGAATTTACTGGTTTCATGTTTTAAATTTGTAACAGAAAAAAAGTTTTTTGCAGTTCTTTACAATACGTATGGGGCTATTCCGACGCAAACTCATAATTTAATATAATAATACAAAAACAACTAATGATCTACACAATGCAATGTATCCTACATGGCTACATTTTAAAACTATCATTCAACTGGACATTGTTAAATATTTTTTCTAATAATTCAAAACATTTTCAAGACCTTGGATTATTTATAAATTAATTTTTATGTTTTTAAAAATTTTAAATAGCTTATTTAAATACCAGATCTTTGTAAAAATGTAAATAATAATAAAAAAGACAAAAATAAAAAAATAAATACATTTTATCAAAAAAGTTTAATAAGTTTTCCGAAACATCTCTGCAGATTGAAAATTGAATACAAATTTTACGTTGAAGTTTCTTTGACAAACTATACCTACTATTTTTCGTGAACATTTTAAAAATAAAAAACAAACCTAAAGAAATAATTTAAACAACAAAACTTATAAGTGCACTTATTTAACGGCATATATTAATTAAAATAGTATTAACTTGTAACATATCATTATTGTTTATTTATTCATAAAAATATTACGCCTATATTGTGTTCTTTAAAAATTTCATATTTTACATATGTCATACATTATAATAATATGTCCATTTATTATAATATTATAATAATCATAAAAATTATTTTATAAGTTTCTCTGATGACAAATTCTGAAATTATTTTTTTATAAACTTATTTGGGATTGACGATTTAAAATAAAAAATAAATAATTAGAAATCTACGCAATTACACGAATAATGTTTTTTAGGTTTTAAAGAATATCCATCTAAAGTTATGCAAAACTTCCCTACCAGTCTTTAGACATTTATCATTACTTCCGGTTGAGTCCGTTATTTTATCTTTTGACATTATATTATGACTAAATTTATGAAGGTAACGAGAACTTGAAATCTTACACAGTCTTTTTTATTTAAATTTATACTGATGTGTTCAAGTTGGACAAAGATACTAATTAATTAAAACAAATATATTAAATAACAAAAAATAAACGATTACATTATGTAAAATAAAATGATTATTATCATATATTTAATCGTTCATTTATTAAATTTTCATTTTCATTTTCGAAGTTCGAGCACAATATTATATTTAATAATTATGAGATAAGTTTGAAGAAAGGTTAATTTAAATAATTGTAGTTATAATAAAATAATATTAAATATTAAAATGTATGTTACATAAAGGTACAACATTAAATATTAATTGTTTCATAAAGACTTAGACATTCATAAACAAGCTTCTGGTATAAAATATAAAAACTTATAAAAATACGTTTTGCACAATAAATTATATATTTAAATATTAAAAATGATATAAGTTATGTCAACTCGTAGAATATTATAGTTTCCTGAAATAAATAATAAAAATGATCGTGTTTTATTTAAAAACAAGATATTTAATTTTAGTTACACAAAGGGCCGTAAACAATATTATGATAATTCTCGTATGATGATAAATCACGTAAAAGTTTTTTTGAAAAAAAATCGTTTTTAATTTGAACACACATACTATACTTACAACACTACTATAGTACGTCTCTTCCATAGTTTTTGGATACCCATCATAAATTTAACGTTACCTCGTGTATGCATAACATTAAATTATACTTTGAAGTACACAAAAGTTGCAGAGAATTATATATAGTATAATATGTACATTTGTATAAACGAACGACGCACCCTATGGGTTAATATGTTTAATGGATAAAATTAAAATTAGCGTGTGGAAGGATATTTATAAACTTTTTGCATTGTGTAGGAATAAAATGTAAGCGACTATTTGGTTGAAATCTTAAGCGTAGGTCGTCAGGTCATGCTATTATAAAGTGTTAAAAGTGTATAATATGTAAAACAATGATAATAAATAACGCAGCGTGCAACTTTAAAATCTCATAACATTATAATGATCGACAAAACGTTACAGAAACAAAATATTTTATTAATAGAGATTTATTTACAAATTATTATAAATTTATGTGCGTGTGTATTATAATATTACATTATTATTATGTAAAATTTATGACAAGATGTCTTAGAATTTAAACAAATTATTTGTAATTGAAAAAATCTAAGAACATTATGACTTCTGGTATACAATCTTAAATCATAAAAAAAGAATGCACGAGTTTAAAATCCGACTGCTGAATAATATTAAATCAATTTTAATGTTTTATCAAAATAAATGATAAACATAGAGATCTTAAACATTTTATTCAAAAAAATAAATCACAATTGCTTTTTTAAACAAATCTTTCACTTGTATTCAATTTTTTACTTAATAACATATTATGTAATGTATTATATAAGTAATACGAGTAGCTTGTAATATTTTGTTAGAAATATTAAATAGATTTATTTTTTTTTTAACAATGATAAAGTACAAAAATAACTATGCACATTTTATATTGTAAGGACATTTACTGTAATGTCGGATAATTGGTATTAACCAATTATCTACCTATCACTTATATGATGTACCTACCAAATACCAATGTTTATCGTGATTACATTGAAAACTTTTTAGACTTTTTTTCTATTTACAAATAAAAATCACTTTGAAAGTAATGCGTTTTAGCTCAATATCAAAAGTTTCTTTTAAGTTATTTTTTTATGTTACAGTCTTACAAACATTATTTATTCTTATACACATTATATACAACTATTATATATGTATTATACATGTATTAACCATGATTCAAATTGGGTAGGATATATCATACAGTTTTCTCTATAACGTTTTATATACATTAAAAATATTTATTAATTTAATTTATTTTATTTTATGTTTTTGATAATAACTTGGTTTGAGAAAATAATATAACTACCATTTTCAGACCAATGTAGATTGAAAGTTTTTGGATAGTCAACTAGTTGGCTGTACGATACACGGAAAACTCAAAATGAATATTCTGCAATTAATCATGATCGAACTGCTATATTTGTCTTGTGTATTCGAGCTTTCAGTTTACGCATATATTGGGTATTAGGTATGTGTTATTGATTTAAATCAATTTGCCTATAATCTCAAAAAAAAAAAAAAATTCTGATCACAAAATTGATGTAACTATTTACAAATATTTTTAACGCACGCTATCATCTGTATAAAATACACATTATAATTTTTAAGTTACACTAATGTGTTGGTTTTAAATAACTCATAAATATAAAATGTAAATCAATATAAATAATAACTATAATACGTAAGTAGATTCACCAAGACCCTATACATTTCCCTTTAATATAGTATTAATTCAAAATCTGATTTTTTTAACTTTTAAGTTTACTTTAGACTAATTTTTAAATATTTAGATTTCTCATATAATAAATGAATTCTTTTAAACATTAAAAACTTTTTTTTTTTAAATGAATCACCCTTCTTACAAAAAATTATTGAAGAAAATGATTTTTTTGTATATTTTGATACATATAAACTGAAATTTGAATAAATAGTTTATGATTTATTAAACTTTGTATGACAAAGATAATTATTTAAGATAATAGGCTTAAAATAATGAAATATATAGGAATTTTATGATTTGATAATTGCTATGATGATTTTAAAATTGAAATATAACAAATATAATTAATTACAATATATTATATAATATATTGTAATATTTTCCATGTATAATGTAAATCTAACTAATGCACTTATTACATTAATTTTATATTTTATGTAAAACTATTATTAGGTACTATTATTCTTGGTACAAACACTTTAATATCTCATTAAACTAATCGTTCGAATTGTAATTATATAGATACACAGACATTTTCTCAAGCACTAAAAAATTTATTTGAAAAAAATAAGAGTTTTATCGTAACATACTCCTTAAATGATAAAGAAATTTAAAGTATTTTAAAATGTCGACTTTAAGTATGATTTAAAGTTAAAAAAAAAACAGAATTTGAATACATTTAATATTCAACGAAAATATGGGAGATACCTGGATGAACTTGCTTACAGTCGAACAACTATATATACACGTATACCTAGTACATGTTATAAAAATTAATTAAAAAAGAAAAGATTCTACATTTTAGATTGGAATATAAATATTTTACCTTTTGGTTTACTTAATTGCATAATAAGTATTATTATTAAATTAGTTTATATTAGTACTTTTATATAACTAATAGTCAATTGAGCATAGGTGAATTTAGTCGTAATTTTAAAATTACTTCATGCAATTATTTTTACTTATACATATAATTAATAAATTTTAAATTGGAGAGAATTCATTCGTTGAAATTCAGTGAAAATGAAGTTTTCTCTAATTTCTTGAAAAATAATAGATCGATAAAAAGAAAAGCATATTATATGGTATTGTTATAAGTTTATAACAATGAATATATTATAATATGAACGTACAATTTTGCAGTCGAAATGTATACGGTATGTTGAAAATATTTATTACTATTGTACATTTGAAAAATGTCTAAATGATATGACACTAAATAAACAATGCATAAATACATACATTATAGTACATAAATACATGCTGAAAAAAATAGCATTCTTTCTGGTGCACAAATAACGCGTATAATTATTGATTATTATTATTAATGAGAGAATTTTTTTATCGGTTAAGCATCAATTACAAAGTTTAACAAGAGTATTAAAATTTTACATTAAAAAAGAATTTTTATTTTATTTATAAATCTAGGTTAATGTATAATATGTTGATTGTTATCCTATTATAATTTTAAATTTCCGTTGTATAAAAATTTACTCAAAATATTTTTTTTAGCTAGAATCAAAATTCAAAAAAAAAAAAAATGGACTATTATTTGAAACTTGATGCTAGTTCAATCGTTTATAAAAATTAAAAATAGTTATATTTATTTATACAACTCCGATTTATTATTATTATTATTATTAACTCTTAAAGATATTTATTTGTGTTCTAATTTTCATTACAATAATTATTTGAATATAATGCTATTTTACCAAACAATATTCACCGCAATAAAAACATCAACATCATTTGAATAGGATTTCTACTTATTAATTTTAAAAATTATAACTAGATCTATATTTTTTTCTTTTTATTTACAAAAAAGTATCTATACATAAACCAAACACACAATAAGATTTGGTATTTTAATTCTGTAAATTATCATATAATTTAAATATTAATATTTAATAGAAAGTTGGAAAAATTGATCTACAATTTTAAATATTGTCTAAAAAAAGAACTTGATGATTTCAAATTTATTAAATAAAAGAATTATTATTAAATAAAATTATAGAAATACACCAATTATTTATTTAAACTAAAATAATATAACATTAGCAAAATAGGAAGAAAAAATTATATTAGGAATGACATAAATAATTACGTTGGATTAACGAAATAATTAAACTTCGGCAAGTGGATTAATGAGAAAACGGTCGTAAATGGAGTTAGCTTATTCAGCGAGATCGATAAACGGTTAGGTCTATGGGTTATTGACTAAATTGAATAGTAAAAAAGAATAACTTAAATAATATTATCAGTTAATTTGGTGTTTCATTAACCATATATTTAACCAAATTAATTATTAACATAATACTTTACACTAGCGGTGAATCCATATTCCCAGACCAAATAATATAAGAACGGTCGATGACATTGTTTGAATAAAACCGAAAAAGATTTTAAAAGGTTAACTATATATTGTACGCTGCTCTTATTGTTTCGTTTTATTATTAGTAACTGCTATACAATTTGTTCATATAAAAATTTATTGTTCTGTTATGAGTAGGTATTTAATGGTAAACGTGTGGTTAATAAAGTGACCACTAAAACGATATGAACCGGAAACGTAGGGAAACCGGAAACAGAATATTAATATTGTATAATAGCATATGTTTGAAACGTGCATACTTATAATAACTAGACAAAGCCAATCGGTAATGCCGTAATAGCACCTATATAACTATGTTATTTACTTTTGTGGGGTATACGCTATAAAGACAAAAGTGGGATTAACTAGGTAGTTAATAAATTACAGCTATATGTTAAATAGTTCATTTTTTTAAACAACTTTTTAACTCAACTTGTTACCTAGTTAATTTTTAATAATTTTTTTAAAACTTAACTAGTTAAAGTATCGCTACTAATAAATTAACTTTTTTCAATTAATTTAAAAATAAATAATATTATGTTCAGAGAAAATCCAATTTTACAATATAATTTCTATGACTACTGCTCTAACATTTTTTTTTTTTTTTTTTTTTTATTTAATCCACATTGCATATAATTATTTTAAATAAAAATAAATTATTTAGTCATTATTTAATGCTTGTCCAAACTAAATAGTAAAATTTATTATTAAAAAAAAAAAAAAAATAAGTACCTAACTCAGATACAATTTTTTTATAAGCTTGACAACCTTTGACTATAAGTATCGAATAGACAAAATGTTAGGTATATATTTTTGAAAATCAAATTATGTAATATTTTGGATAGTACGGCTGTCATTAGATTTGCATTTTACGACTATGAGTATTTAAAATTAAACAAAGAACAATTTATATTCTCACTAAATCGTATTGTATTATTACTATTATTAGGGGCGGAGGAGAAGAGGATGTAAAATGTATGATATATAAAGTGACCTGAGATTAAAAAGGTTCTATGAAATCAATAATTATTAACAAGCTAACCTTCAAAAATTATTTATTTTTACTTTAAAAAGGTTCTACGCATAAAATATTTTTAGTGAACAAATTGAGATGGAACTTTACAGAGGTTTAAAAAGTTTTCAAATCGAATGATTTAATATAAAACCTTTTTAAAGGGAACAAATAACACCAAGTTTTTAAACCGTATTCATAGACTTTAGTTCATAAAAAAAAATAATCAGGAGGTATTTATCGTACATGAGAATATCACTTTTAATGAATGAACGAGGAATATCTTACCACCGTTCGATAGAATAATATTACTATGATAGGTTATGTTTAGTTGCCATATGTTATAAACTCATAATAATATTGTATTCACTGAAACGTAAAAGTTATTGTTTTATACGATATAGAGAGGTGTAATAATAGAGCTACTTAAATAAAATCATAGGCATCAAAAATCGGAAGATGTGTCGACGCATTGTATAGTATTATTATATAAACATTGATTTTTCAAAGTGTCACAACCTTTTTATACTCAGATCGCGGTTGTTTATTGTTTCTTATTGTGCGGGTACACGACAATGAGCTGAAACGTAAAATAATAATAATAATAATAATAATAATAAAAACACCAACATCGCACGATTGTTGCACGTGACGTCATCGATCAATCGATTGTCGCAGTAGTTATCGCGTCCGAGGTCGAATGCAATACTTGCCGATAGTGTGATACCAGGATCGCATAAAGTTTGATACACCGCGCGATAGCTGAGAGAGAGAGAGAGAGAGAGAAAGAGAGAAAGAGAGAAAGAAATAGTGATTCGAATTCGAACGATAAGCGGAAAAGTCGAAATTATTCGGAATGACGTAGATTTTTGAATACTGGCGTCGTCGCCATAATATTTTATAACAATAATGCCATAGTCGAGTTTTATCGTATTTATAATATCGTTTTAAAATATGAGATAATTCATAGCATTATTATAATATAATATTATAATAATCCATAGTGGAATACGATTGAAACGACGCGAACGATAAGGTCATTTTCTTCTTTTTTTTTTCAAAAACGCATTAGCTATACCAAATGCATTCGAATAGTTGATGTCATGTTATTTGTTAATGTAAAACCTCACGTTGTGTTTAAGTACGAAATGTCGTTAGTGTACGACGCAACGTCTTCAACCTCTCTGCAGTCGATATGCCACGCGAAAACAATCGAAAAACGGAACCGTATCGATGCGGTTTAAAACGCGATGAGCTATCACCCGGCACCAGGGCACCATCATACGACGACGCGCTATTCCGCTATGTCAACTGACTTATTGAAAAACAAATAATATCTAATAGGTACATTTAAATATTTTATAATTTTATTGTCATGTATAATGCAATGATTTCTCTGGTCTGCTCACCCGACAAACGAGCCCACCATCCACTCGTCAAGTTGTCTAAAATATAGAATATAGTCTCATGTATTTTAATAATATTACCTACGACGATTGTTGTTCCGGTCGTCCGATCTAAAATTGTTCATAGCTATGATATTATTATCATACTAGCTATGATTTTTTAAAAAAAAGGCAATATACGATGTCATACTGAACATTGTTTCGAAGAATTTGTGCAATTAGAAAGTATGATATTGAAATGATCTATTATTTTGTCGGGGAAACCGCTATCAACTTTCGAATTTTCTATTTCCACCGATATTTTTGATTTTCTGCTTTATTCCTATGCGAAATGTGAATAGCGACTTTTAAAAGGTTTGTGAGCAGTAAAAAATCTCGACGAATTTTAAACGGCAATTTTATAGTTTGATATCATAACTATAACAAATGATAGTAAAAGTAGATAATGATTTCAGTTATAATTATTTTAAATTGTATGTATCATCAGTTA
This sequence comes from Melanaphis sacchari, assembly GCF_002803265.2. Taxonomy (NCBI): domain Eukaryota; kingdom Metazoa; phylum Arthropoda; class Insecta; order Hemiptera; family Aphididae; genus Melanaphis; species Melanaphis sacchari. The sequence goes on from NW_020271179.1 coordinate 618,293, forward strand.
TATCAAATACTTGAAAATAAAATTGTTATCATATAAATATTTAATAAACGTTAAATATAAAGAACACATTTAAAATACAACTTTATGAATAAATTTCATTGTACTTTTGAAATAACAACTATTTAATTTTTTTGTAAAATAGAAAACCTCATAATAATACCTTATAAGGTATAACATATAAATCGATAATTCACATTTTACATAGTTAGTAGTTTTTCATTGTTCAATGTGAACTTTTGATATAATTTTACGCTCACCATTGATTGATCGCTTATCCAGTTTAATTACTTTGGTTTGTAAATTGTTTTAGTTAAATTTCTGGGAAATTAACTCGAACAAAAGATAGAAACTTACAAGGTTAAAGCTTAAACATGTAGAATAAGTGTGTTTTGAAATCTCAAAATTTAACGTTCTGACACAATACTGGATTCCCGTGGTAGAGCAAAATACCGAGGAAAAGGGTCCATTGTATGAAGCTTTTTCACATATTTGATCCTCCCCTCACTCACTCTAATTATTTATTATATTTATTTTACACTTTTTACACCAAAATGAAAATTGAAAATACAATATCGTTAATTTACCGCTCTTAAATAATAATAATAATGGTTTTTATTATGTTTGTAAATGATTAGAAAACATTTTAATAAATTAATTTAATTTACCAACAAATACAAAAAACAAAAATTAACATAATATTTGATAACAATAATTGACTGATTATTAAAGAAACATAATATAGGTAGTTGTTAGTATAATTAATAATATTTGTACCATTTACAATAATAATAATTATATTGTTCGTATTTAAAAACCATTAGTTAGTTTTAGTTTTATTTTGAATACATAAACACATAAATAAAAAATAATTTAATACAGCTTTCAAAATATTTTAAAAATGTACGAGAAATATTATGTACATTAAACATTTATTTTATTAATTATATATTATAATACTAATAGTAATAGTATGTACACATGCATTAATTTTATTTATATATAACATTATTGTGCTTATTATACACATTTATCAATTTATCAAATTTTTCAAAATAAAAAACATTTTTAACTTTACCTATTTTTCCTTGTTATACCTAATCCTAAACTTGAAATTTATACAAATTGTAAGAACAATTATTTGATTCAAAGTATAGACTGAATTCATTATAAAATTTGAGAATAACATAATAACACCTAACAACTTCTTGATAATTTACTCAATGACATTTAGGATATTAACATATTGTACAAAGTCTTATTTTTTTTTTTTGCTGTTCGGTATGTTTTTTCTTTAAAAATATAATTTTACACTCGTATTTTATGGGTTTCATAAAAATTCCAACTAATCGTATTTTTATTCATTTTGTCAAACGAAATTTACTTAAAAACTGCTTGTGGTCGTCTCTATATTAAAATATATATTATTACATTTTAAAATTTTATTTCATAATTTTCTTATTTTATTCTTTACAACATTGTACAAATAAGTATCTTTTTACATTTTCTCTTAAATCTATTCTACCTTAAGAATAATTGAATTAGTAGAATAATAGTTAAAAAAATATAATAGTATATATGGCTGAATATTGGTTTACATGGATACAGACTACGGTAGATTTAAAACGATCAATAATAATTAAAATTGTATAGAATATATATACATATATATATAATATTATTTACTTAAATAAACTTGCGTACTCTCACACAGTCGCACGTGTGTGTGTATACTGAATTTAAACCATTCTAAGTATTGTATTATATATATATTACATTTTAAATTAATTTTTTTCCCACATATGCCACTTTGCGAAGGTACAAATAAATTCTTACATACGTACTACAGTTTTTAACTTCAGAGGAGATATGAGTTTTTTTTCTACATGCTCAATTTTAATTTTTAATTGCATTTTTATACAAATAATACCAAACGCATAAATAGTAATAAGTGCCAATGTCAAAACAAATATGGAATTTTCACATAAATGTCATGATAATAATAATAATAATTTTAAATTTTTCGGAGAAACGTTAAATTTTTGTGTACCTATAAAATATAATATTATAATACTCATATAACACCATAATTATATGAAATAAAATATAATCTGTAAATTGGTAAAGAATTATTTTTCTTATATTTATGAATATTATATAAAATATAATAAGATTTATAAAAGAAGGTGTTTAATATAAATTACATAATATTATGACGATCATTATTCGTTAACTATAAATCATACTACGAAAGACGCGCATCATTATTAAAGCTTAGACGATATCTACACACAAAGAGATTGTATTTCTATAAACTAGTATTACGTTCACCACCCAAACAGAGCTTAAAAATAAAATATAATATATAGAAGTATACATTAGTTATTATTGAAACTAACGGGTTCTAAATAACAACTGTAAAACAAATCACACGCAACAAAAGAATTATTAACACTTAGCCCATATTCGTAAATGAATCATCACTTTATCTTTAAAAACAATGTAATATAACATTGGTTATATCTATATATACAACATATAAATAATAAACGCTCAGCTTTGATCGAATTATTGAAAACCGAAACGATCGGTACAAACTTCGCGTATGTTTCGCATTCCAGACACGTAATAGTTTATAGCAGGGAAAAAATACCTTATATAAATTGTAACGCGCAGATGTTATTAGAAAGAAACAAAAAAAACTGTTTGCCAAAGTCTGGAAAATCGAAAAAATATAATAATATCTCTTTAAATCGAAATCATCGCTAGCTGATTAGATTTTCCATTCACCCGTTGTTTACACGATGACAGACGAATCCTACAAAAACCGCGATCAAGTATGTCACATAAAATAATAATAACACGATTAAGCGCATAGTAAACTACGGAGCTTATTATAATATTATGATATTGTGTGTATCTTACTGATTTATATTTTTTTGCACCGAACCCTAGTTATGGAAATGTGTCAACATTATCATCGTTAGTCATCTTAAACAAAAACGAAAAGACTACAAAATAAGTCATAATGTTTATTGTAATATTTATTAGTATTACAGTTTTTAGTTAAATTGTTCAAACTTAAAATGATTATAACTCATACAATAAACATTGTATATCATTGTACAATATATAATTTAACTTTAATATTTTTAAATCAAAAATAAACGAATAAAATATGATAATCATATAATTTTATTAAACTAACCATTAGTCACATTTTAAACTAATATGCCAATATATATGCCTAAAATACTCATTATCATCTAACTGTTTCACTAATTCTATGATTGAGCATTGCACAACATGGTTTCATACATACTCACAGCAGTCACAACATATAAAATAATTGGATATATTTTGAATTTTTTTTTTTTTTTTGAGTTATTAAAATCAATTTATAATAAATCTTTTAGGTGAAAAATGTGTGTAGCTCGTATGTTTATTTATTATATTTTTTATAGTTAGAGACAAATATTAAATTAAATTTCTTATTAAATTAGATTTATTATAATAGCTCTAGGAACTATTTTATATCTTATTAATATACAATAAAGAAGTATTTATTAATTATAATAAAATTAGGTTATATAAGTTAGACAGTTAAATTTTCGATCATTATTTAATAACGAAAAGCTATGACTGTAAGATTGGGTAATAATATAATACTAATGTTATTAATTTGTATACGTTATTAACAAGTAAAACTAATAAAATTCATGCTAATCTTTATTCGTTAAAGATGTCAGAATCACAAATTGTGTAAAAAATTGTTATGCTGATATCAATTAAAACTAAGAACTAATTAATAAAAATAAATAGGAAGTGTCTCAAACCGGTAGTTTCTTTCGTGAGCTGTTTGATGTATGTAGATACTATATTTTATTGAGCCCATAGTATTAGTATTGCAATACTCTCATAAAACTTGAGTGTTCAATTTGTGTATCTATTTAAATTTTAAAAGATTAAAATTAAAATATTTGATTAAGTTTTGGAATAGAATATTCTATGAACATAATAATTTACATAATTTTATGTTTGTGTTATATATATATATATTTTAAAATAATGAAGCTGTGTTAGTAGTATTACATATTATAATATTATAATTTATAACCATTATTAATTTTAATGTCTGTTGTACGTAGTGTGTATAAATATTAGCTTAATCTAAGTTATTAAAAATGTATAATAATAAAATAAAATTCGTTTTAAGTTAAAACTACATTTTTTATAAAATAAATGTGCCATTTCAATAGATTACTTTAACTATAAATACAACATAATATAACGATTCTGCTTCGAATTAATACCTACTATACTAAGTATATTATTACTTCTATAATAATGCCAACGTATTATATACGTGCTAATTTTATTTTAACATAAAATAAATTAGATAAATATTTAAAAGCTATGCAATCATATCATAACATGATCACACAGATACAATGCATTTGACAATATCTTCATCCAAGATATACTAAAATAAAATTACCAAGTTCACGTTAAAGGTTTACTTTCAGAATAATAACAATATAATTTGTTTTTATCATGTAAAAATTTATAAAACAAATTATGTCATTAAAAAAATAACAAACATTTTGATTCATAAACTCTTTAATTGGTAAAAGAAATAAGTGTAAAAGAAGTTTAAGTACGATTAAAATTAAACAATGTGTAAAAATGTAATAAGAATTTTAAATTCTGTCAATCAGAGGGGTCCAAACCGGGAATCCATTCCACCGTTGGGTACGTCACTGGTATGACGTTGCATAGATAATATATCTTACTTCAAAGTTAAAATACTTTTGAAAATGTTCAAATTGTTCATTGCTTCCTCGCAAATATTTTACCTCTGGCATATATATGTAATCCACAAGTTGATATTTATTTTTCACTAAAGGATTTATACAACTACATCTGCACTTCTGAGAAAAAAATAATATGTTTTGACTTTCATTGAATTTGGTTCATATTTTACGGTTATTTTGTTTTTCTCAATAATTCGTCTTGACATATCGAATTACCTAAACTAAATATCTAACATTTTTTTTATTCTTACGTTTCTAAGTACTTTTACAATATAGATAACTCATTTTTCAATGTATTTAATAATGTTTTATTGACCCGTTCATTTCATTGACTATACGAGTAATAGTAGTTAATATTATTTACGTTTTAATATTTGTAATAAAAAAATGTGGTGATCAAGATAATAACAAATTATATTATTCAATTTCAAATAATTAAAAATCTTCGTCATGTTATATTATCTCATTTCGAAAACGATATTATTTAAAATAGAGTATAAACAATTTGCAAATTGATTTCGATTCTACAAGTGTTACAAACGGGTCACTTGCACAATATTGCAGCAGATACGAATAAAATAATAATTTGCACCGATAAATCTTTTCCATTATTGTTCGTAACCTATAAATAAGTAACCGTTTATGAAATCAATCCATAAGTAATCACTGCACAGAGACTTTAAAAAGATTCTTTTTTTTTTCAACATTATGAATGAAAATGGCGATGAGTGTAGCGGCTGGTTATATACATATTATATCATATATGTATACAAAATCCTTTGTAACAATGATCTCAGCATTTATCACATAGTATAACAACACACTACTACTACATAAGCATCGGGTCGAGGACGAATAAAATCGTTTTCATTAATTCACCCCCCCCCCTCTAACATACACCATCACCTTAATCCTTCTCGATCTCAACGCGTATAAAAACTTTTTCCGTGGCCGTCGTACGTATTATTATTATCATATAAGTAATAACCCTTTCGTCAGCGGCGAGGAGCGCAACAAACAATAATAATTATGCAGCAATAGTTTGGCGCGGGCACTCGTACACACACAAATCTCACAAAAGAGGGTTTATAGGGAAAAGTTAATGAAGAACATTTGTATGTATATACGTATATAGGTTTGGCGTTTGCGTGCGCACGTACATATGAGTTTCAACAAGAAACTGCTCCCCGCGATCCCCTCGCAGCCGTAAACACACACACACATATATATATATATATATATATATATGACACCCATTGTTGTCGGGGCGGCGAAGGCTTCCGTAGTACGCTAGAAAGAGAAAAAGCCCATTTAAGCCGGTCGGAACATCACAAGAACGACCACGCGCGTGCAACACCGCCCTCCATGCACAACTCTCCCATTACCACAACCATATACAACGTATTATATATATTATATTATACTTCGTATATATAGTGTATATAATGTGCTAAAAGGGGACGCTGGGGGAGACAAAAAAAGGGCAAACGGTAAAAATAAGGGATTTCGTCGGAACAACTGAACTACATACATGTATATATACGTTTGGTGTGTCGTCATCGTCAACCCGAGGGTCACGCTAGGAATATGTGCGGACCTCACCCCTCCGACGACGATCATCACCCAGCTATACACTTATCGACTGTAGACTATGACACCAACATTATATATGTATTCAATGCATGTTTGTGTGTCCGGAAAACGAAACTTAACTATACTGCCAACGAAAAGCCCCTCACGACGAGTTTTCCAATAATCGAAAAATTATTATATTATTATTACTACTTTTTTTTTACACTTTTCGAATTGACTCTTTCGTTTGACGCCAAAAACGAATAACATTACTGTAAAAAATGATTCACTTGTGATTGAATTTATATTGTACACTTTTTTAATATTTTACTGTACCAAATACATTATAAATAAATTATACTTACTAATGTACGTTAGATTTTAATTATTGTTTAAATGTATTCGTACATTTTTCAATTATAATATAATGGTTTTTAAAGAAACATTTATTTCCTTGAAAGTTTTTTTTTATTATTATTATTTAATTTAATAACTTATTGAATTACTTTACAAATAATGACACCGGATCAATATTGCATTTATACCTATTTTATACAATTCGATTATCGTACTAAACTTGTATATTTACTTACAAATATCTAACACTACGGATTTTAAATATGTACTCACCAGACAAATTTTTACTTTAATTGTCATTCATACTAATTTAATTTTCAATTCTTCTATAAAATACGCAATTATTATTAATCCAAATATTAACTTTTAAGTATTATATTGTATTAAGTATTATAGTTCATATTTAAATTATTCAATCCATTAATATAAAATATTGTTTTGTAATATTATATAAGTTTTGGGAGACATATTAGCTGGTTTTTAAACAGTAGTTTGCACTTAGCTTAACCAAATATTTGGCCAAACCATACAAATACATCATAATACACCAGCTAGATAGAATATCTAGATTTTATGCGGTAATTAAATAATGATGGATAGGTTCGAAGCTGAGTCAAAGAAGCAAATCAAAGTTATCTGTGTTTGAACAAAATTATGTCAAAGAAGAGGATTAATGTGAAAAACATTTTGAGTTGTAAAATACAAACAGTACAGGAAATTTTTCCAGAAAGTTTTCAAAGTTCTATTTAACAACCATTTATAAGGCTCTTTGAATACTATTCTCTGTATAATTTTCAAGCAAATTGGCGTATTACTATTTTACTTAGAGATATGAAGATAATAAGATATAATTATACCTAGCAAAATTAATTTATAAAATAAATCAACAAAACTTTTCTTTAGAACAAAAAATTATTTTAAATAATACAATCTAATTATTATATCACATATATATATATACATATATTATAATATACAAAACTAATGAAACTCGTTAAAGTTATAGTAGAGAATAAAGAGATAAACATTTAAAAATCGTTACAGACAGTTAGTATAATAGACTAAAAGTAAGAAGACGCGCTTTTCTTGGTGCTCATAGATTTGTTACTGTAAAAAGTTATCAGAGTTATTAAATAAATTGATATTTATTTAAAATCTTTGTTCTAGATCACTTAATGATAGGTCTCTTGGCCCATATAGATAATATTTAGGGAAATAATTTAAAAAGATAAAATAGATTTATTTCGATGGTTATGTTGTTATGTATTACGAAAGAAATAACGAGAAAAGAAGATTAACATGAGCCGGACTACATAACGGAAACATTATACCGTGTAATTTTACAAAAAAAGACCCAGCAGGAAAAATATTGCCAAATAAACCATGCCTAAATATAGTGTGTAAAAATATGTCAAAGTAATAGACTACTGAACCAATTGGAGAGAACAGAGAAGCAGCTGCAAATAGAAAGAAAGATGGAGAATGTAACATCTATTTTATATTTTTTGTAAAAATTACTATAATATATTATTATATAAAAATTATTATAAATTATATTAAAAGTACTAAGTAAGTATTTAAAGTTTACTAACTCAGAAAATACTTGATAAAATTTTGTTTCAGATGCATCAACATGTTCAAAAATTCTATATTTATCTATGTTTGGCAATTTGCAGAAAAAGAATGGTTTTCATTAAAAAGAAAATTATTAGTATCATCATGGAATACTTTTTAAATAATATTCATATTTTAAGTACATATGTGGATATTAAGTCATTAACTAGTTTATTTAACTTATTAAATTTAATTATTAATTATTATTATTATTTAATTATTAAAAATTCCATAAAGAAGAATTTGAATAAAATGTAATGTTAAATTATAAAAAGGAATGAGAAATCACTCTGTATGTACATAATAAATAGTTTATAATAAAAAAACAAATATTTAACTTAACATTATGGTATTTAAGAATGAACTACAATGAAAGGTAGCCCTTTTTAAATATCTAACGGTTAATTAACAAATATTTATGGTTTCACTTTCATGCGTAAACCTATATAGCCGTATAAATTTATATTACATTGAATGTTTTTGTTTTCATTTATAAAATTTATTTATTTTTAGTATATAGTATATTACCTAGTGAAATAACAGTAAGTGATTACAAATATTTGTTTATTTTTGATTACCATGAATTGATTGGAGAAATCGCCCAGAGGTACATAGGATTGGATTTGGAATTTACTACAGAGAGCATTGTAGATTAAATTTTGCTTATATAATTCATAAATACAGTTTTTCTTAAAATTAATGAATTGATCCCTTCAGCTATTTGAGTTTAAGTCTTCTTTGAGAATTATCAGGAAAAAAGCTTAGTTATGAATTATAATATCCGTGTAATTTCATCTGAACTGGTTTCTGTCAGTATAAAAATTCACTGTTCGCTTAACTGGGATTTTTTTTTATAATAAATATATTGTACATTATATAAATTATAAATATTTATATTAACTATTTTAAGTGTATAATAATATATCCTGTATACATACTATATACGGATTTGTAATGTATATTGTACAATATAAACCATATTGAAAATATAAGGCAAATATGAATGATTTTTATGGCAATTTAAAATTTAATGAAATCAATACACACAGCAAATTCCTTAAATGGTAAAAAAAAAAAAATCTACCCAAAATTCTGTGCTCATATAAAATATGCATTATTAAAGAATAAAAGGGGAATTGAACATGCTTAGTGAATCATCCTGTGTAATAAACAATATGTATATTATTCGGACGTAAAAACCGCATGTGCGTGCGCGTTAGAATGGTTTTTATTCTTTAGATTTTTTTTTTTTTTTTTTGATTTTTTTATTTCCGTTCCCACGTATACACGCTTATGTATATATTTATGTATTTATGTCATACGCGTATACCAGCCCGCGTTACGGCGTGTCAAGCCAAAACTAGTTTAGCGAATTTATTAATGTTTTTTATTTCATCGTCCTCATCTTTGCCATATTATTATATAATTGTACTATACTATGTAATATATATATAGCTCCGCGGCACTGTAGTTGTGCAGGGGGTATAATATACAGGTATAACGTGCGGCGGAAATAATTGCAGTCAACGGCGGAAACGATTACGTGACTTGAGCAATAAACGGTAAACTATATTATATTTATATATATGTATGTATATTGCTGCGTCGCGCCCAGAAGGTTTGACTTAATCAGCTGTTGGAAATAACCAATGCCGGATCTCGGGTTCTACGCGAAGCCTAGATGTGAATAAAAATAGATAGTTGCAAGCTAATAACAATTGCTGTTGAAGCCTAAAATTTATAAAAAGAAAAAAATAGGTAATACGATGTACTTCGCACACCCTGAAGTAACTACTTGATTTGTTTACAATATATTTTGCCACATAAACGTTGATGCCATATTATATAGTGTTATTTCCTTCACAAATATCGTAATAATATTTGTGAAGACTTTGTTAAAACACTTATTTTACAAAATAACCACAGTTATCACACTCAACTGTAGTATCAATTTTATTTATTTTTTATTTTTACTAAACCACGATTCAAATTACAATGTAATAAAAGCAAAAGATTATTGTTTACCATGCTCGGTATTAAAATTGTTCAACTTTATAATATTATAGGTGTTAATAGGAAAATTAACCTAATATTACAAAATGTATCAAATATAATATAATAAATCAACAAACTTGGTTTGAACTAATTACGGTAACTTAATTATACTTTAAACCGAACACCCGAAATACCTTTTCGTATAATAATAACAAACAGCCAAACCACAGTAGGTACCTATCTAAAACATTTAACTATCTCCATGCCTTTAAATATTTGCGAAATTCACGATAATTAGTTGAAAGTAGTATTTATAAGATTTTTAGTTCGTTTTATTCGGAGTTCAAAATGGAAAAGCTTTTAACTAGGGGCCACCAAATTTAATCCAAAATGCGAAAATTATCTGATTTACCATAACTATCTACTTAATGCCTTAATAAGAACAGAGAGGATCCCGTATTATTACGTCACGGCGTCGTACATAACAGCATACTTCTTCACATATTTTAGAGATAAATTACTAATTACACAATAAATACTATTCCTACTGGTAACTTAAGTTTATATAAACTGAGACAATTAATAAATATGATAGACCTTGATACAGGTTTCATCAACAACTTTTATATTTATATAACACATTATTTTTACAAATAATTTAACAATATTTTTAATAAAATTTCCTAATGTTATATTATTACCTTTTTTTATCATTAAATCTTGTAATAAATGTTTGATAACGTACAATTAATGAATCGTTTTAAATACACTTACTTTTGAATTATATACTATAACAATAAGTTGTAATTGCAATTACTTAATGATCTTTTTGTTTTACTGTTAATTTAACCAAATATTTTTTATTTTTAAAAAAAGGATACATTAATTTACTAAGATCACACACTTATTTGTCACAATAATACGTATAATCTATAAAACACACATTTAAATATCGTAAATTATTTGTATAACATGTTATGGTTATTTAAATTAAATATTAACAAAATATATTACACACAAAGAAAAAATAACCGTAATACTTATCATAATCTGTATAACTCATTAATATTTAATATTATAATATTTTTAAGCAGTATAAAATATAAATTACATAATTATGAGATAATATTTTAATGATTAAAACAATCATGGGATAACAATCTGTTACTCTTGTCTCTTTGTTAGGGTGTGATAGGATATTATTTTTCTTTATTATAGATTTTTTTTGTTTGCTTATTTTATATAATATTACATTGTATTATCATTTTAGGATTTGCACGTACACATACACGTGAACGTGGTATTTATTGAAGACCTGTGTAAAAGCATCTTCGGTGTGATTGGTAAAAATATTTACCGGGACAAAGCACGCAATTGACCGGAAATCCAAGTGATTGAACACGTATCCAGTGATGAAATGATCCTTGTACTGCGTGTTTCGTACACGAATGGCTAAATAAATGCAACATGTTTATATAGGTATTATTTGGTGACATGTTATGTAAATCGTTGATACAAGATTAAAAAAATTAACAGTACAGACTGCTGAGATTACTTTAGTGCAGACGTGTTGTGATTCCAACACTACGCTATATATTTTGTATAACTATTAAAGTATTCTTAAGCAATTTGTATTGTATTAGAAAAAACGATTTTGAGCCAAATATTATAGCACATTCAAAATATCGAAGATTTTTGGGTATACGAGTATTTTCTTAATGTTTAGCTAAACAAGGTATTGGGGAAATTAAAATGCTGCCTTTTTTAAAATAATGTGTTTAATGTACCAGTGCGTACAGTCTTAAATACTAATATTAACAATAAAGTCCCAAACATGAAACTTTTATTATTCAAAAACTGTTTTATATTTTTTTTTGAAATAGTATAACAATAGTATAAACAATAGTTGTAAGAATCTAAAAAATATCTACTATACCTATGTCACTTTATATTCATTAAATTATATAGCTAATAAGACGCAAGTTTTAATACCAATACGAATAAACCTAATTGTTCTAGTATTTTATGGGAACATAAAAATAAAGTTTTCTATAACATTGGCATGTCATATTCATTTTGACCTACATCGGTAGTTTGACTATAAACGTGTCCTTTTTTTATTTATTTATTTCTGTTGCCAAGCTTTAAAGCCAATTTTTATGCTCTCTGGGTTTGAAATTGATCCCTCTACTCATGTGTAACATATTAGCTTCGAAGGTTGTTGTTGTCTGTAGTCTCATAAAACCAAAAATAAACGACAATTGTTCAAGGATATGCAGTATCGTATTGTTGCGGGAAAATATACGATAAAATCTAAATTATTTCTATCGTGTTAATCTTGAAATAATTTTTGCAATTATTGTTCAGCTAAAAGCATACTGTTTTTATAATAGACAGTTTCAAAATTATCAGTTATAAAATGGATATAGGATTATTTATTAATTTTTATTTATAAGTCGTAGTTGAATAGTCATTAGTTAACAATTTATTAAATGGTATGAATTAGTTTAAATAAGAATAACTCTTACTTATACTAGGTGACAACTAAACAGTTTATAAACCGTGATCATAATAATCATATACATTATAACTGTAATACCTATTAATAATCATAATATGTCTCATAAAATATTGAAATTGATACACAAACGATACAAATCTCAATTTCAATACTCGTTTTCCCATGGATAACTCTTATTACTGGAGATGTGAATAAAAATATCACCCGTCTCTATAATGCTTGCTGTACGCACAAATAATATAATTATATCCGCGTCACGTTTAAAACGTGAAAACCGTTTGATAAAAAATGTAATCGCATTATAACTTTACTATGCCGTACCATAGTCAATAGTTATTATAGCATAGTGTTTTATGATGTAAAATCTTATTCTACCTTATAAAACAACTTAAGTATATCGTGTAATGTATAAATGATAGTCCTCCTTCGAGAATACGCTGCATTTGATTAACTTTAATCATTTTATATTATATATATTATAATATGATAATCTAATAATCTTATGAATCCAATCACTAGCTATAGAGGCCCGGTATTCAGCTAAATTATACAAGTCTTCTCGCGCTGCATGTAAAACACAGCGAGACATTTAAAATAATTTTAAACCGCAGTTGACTGCGGTCAATGATCATATTATACCTTATAAGTTGAATATTTAATTACGTTTAACCCACAACCTTATGGCAGATAAAATATTTAATTTGTTACTTTGTTAGTACCTGTATAACTGTATAATATCACACGTAAGTGGTAAATATTTACAGGAGATTATTAATTCTTATGCGTTATTGAATTATATCAAAAGTATTTGCGTCGGAAAACCATAAAAATTTAAAAAAAAAAAAAAAAAAAAACAAAGTTTACCATGAAAGTTTTCAAAAAAGGCAATAAAAAATTAATTGTAAAAAATTTTCCCAAAAAATAACATGTAAAACTTAGATTTAGGTGGCAATTTCAAAAATAAAACAACCTAATTAGCCTTTCACCTCATGTACCTAACTGCTTTTTTTTAAAACTGAAATATAAAGTGGTGCAGTTAATTTTTTTAAGATTTTAAATAATAGTAATTATTAAATTATTATTCTCTTCTCGAAAAGAACTTAGTATAAGGAACCCTTTTTAATAAACCTTTTTAGAATTATAACAGTATCATTGATGATCTTATTAAATCAACTGCAGTCGAATGCCTATGCATGTATGTGTTATCGTAATGTGTTCATTTTTTAAATCTTTAAGTCCATTTCATCGGTTTTAAATTACATTTTTGTTAAGCTATATATGCATACAATCAGTTTATAAATATGGTACATAGATATACGACGTCGGTAAATAATAATAAATTGAATAGTAAACAATACTACCGAATAATCCTGCCAGACGTATATTTTGATACTTCGTGTAATTGGGTTACCAGATGGAATTACAATATAATGTTGTATTTTTTTTTGATCGTTAAGTTTGCTAGATTGAATTGAATACGGTACACGGATTTTATTAAAAACTGTAATCGTTGAAATATTTATATTTTCATATATTTTGACTATTAAAGGCATTACTATTTAGTCTACATTGATATAAATTTGTATTTGGTTTTTTTTCAATTGATTGGAAGTTGGAACTGTAGAAAATACTCATAAAAATTTTAACATGCTATTATAGTCTGCTTACCATCTACAATGATTAAAAACATGGAAAAATAATTTAAATATTACGACATTACAGTAAATGCAATCATATTAGCCTGGACTGTTTATAGCATGTATCGTTATAATGGATAGATATAATACTTAAAAATTAAATCAAAAACACTGCAGTTTTGAAAAGTTCGATTGTTTACCAATTCAATTATATTTATTAAAACTTTGCACGCTATGTGCATTATTGTGACGGAGCGGACGGCGAAGCATATAACTGTGTACTCACGCTATCGAATATTGTCAACCCTCTCTTATAAATAAAAACAAAAAATGTTCGGATGAACCAAGAACTAAGAAGCATACAAAAAAAAAAAACATACAATTTTCATCTTTATTTATATCTTACGACCCGTACGTGACATTATTCCGGGCAGGTCGATGTGTGTATGATATACAGGGGTGGAGATCACCCCGAACGAAATGATATAAATTATTGTGTCCATGGAGTCTAGTTACTCGGTGAGGATTGAAGGGGTTAGTGCTGCGGGTGGATGAACGACGGACGGAAGGGTGGGCCCATCAAAGGAGCAATGAAGCACGTGGATTATGTTTCCGGTGTGG
Organism: Melanaphis sacchari; assembly: GCF_002803265.2. Lineage (NCBI taxonomy): Eukaryota > Metazoa > Arthropoda > Insecta > Hemiptera > Aphididae > Melanaphis > Melanaphis sacchari. The sequence continues at coordinate 633,421 of NW_020271179.1, forward strand.
TGGCGGAAGACTACCATGAGTGGTGAGTGGCAGGAGAGGCGAGGTCGGACTGGTTGAATGGATATCGATTGTTTGTCAAATCCATGATGGGGAAGAGGGTGAAGATAAGTGGAAAGTTTGATAATTCGCTGCCTGTGTGTGGTAGGTACGGTGGTGACGGGTACTGAGAAAGAGAGAAAGAAAATAAATGGATTTTTCTATTTTTCGGTTTTTAGTATATACGGTAACAACAAAGGTGGACGATTGCAAGTATTGCAAAATAAGGGTTGAGTCTGCGGTCATACTTGTTTCCCTTTTTTTTAAGTGTTTGATATGTATATCTACCGATTATTGATGACGACAAAATAATAATAAATAATTATAACCCTGGTTAACGGGCGCAAGACTTCTCAGAATTTCAATAGACACAACCGTTATTGATTTATTATTATATACCACATTCGTTTAATGTATATTATACCAAATTAAAATATTGAAACAGTAAGTCAATAAATAAACATCGCGTTTACTGGATAACTATTGCTATTAAAAGAGTAATTTACTTTTTTTTCTCTAAGCATAAGCCAACAATCAAACCAAAATCATCTGAAAACATAAAACTACAGAATTATAATAAGTATATACTATAGTAAATAGTAATTAGTCACTAATAAATAGCAATATAGTGGCTGTTTTTGTAAATATAAAAAATCAAAATACATATCATTAAACACTCGACACAATTTTTATCAATACATTAATTTTAGCTGTAGGTATAATATCACATCAATACACATCAAAACTGTTTCATAATTACGGGACAATAAAATTGAACAAAGAATAAATAAAACTCGATAAAATGTACATTAATTTACGATCAAATGGCATGTGTCATGTACAGCGCTGCAAAATAGGTAACTTGTGCATAAATTATAGAAACGAATAGATATATTTTTAATAAAAACTAATAGATTTTAGGCTACCGTAGGATTTTGTAAATTTTTACATCAAATATATCGGCAGGTTTCAACAATTCTGACCAACAGTAAATTTTTAACCCAACAACTAGATGGAACTATGGAATTATTTATGATTTATTCTTGATATTTTTTCATCATAGTTTTTTTTTATTCTATGCGGCGTATTTTCATTTTGATTGAAACATAAAAATTTTGCTTAGAATAATATTTGCAATAAAATACTTTATATTTATATACTTACTTTTTGAAAAATTATTTATTATACACAATATGTTGCTGTAACATATAATATAATAATATTTTCTAAAATTGGAAATGGTATATAATAATAAGACATAAATATAATTTTGTAATATAATATAGCGTAGGTAGATAGGTACCTACATCTTTTTATTTGAACTATTTCAGATATTTTCATATAAGTTACAAAAATATCATGAAAATATTGACATAACGATATGTCGGAAACCATTAAATAAGAACATACTCTAGTCTTTTACAATAAAATAATTCTAATTTTTACATAGTTATAAATTATAATATAAAATATAAAATTGATATTCTACCTATATTGTAATTATAATTATTTGAAAAGTGCTACTAACATTTATTCATATTTTAGAACTGATTAGTATTTACACTATAGTTTTCTTTCAAACTTATATATTTGTATATGAATATAAAATACAAATATATAATTTATATAATATCTCTAAAATAGACCTTTTTGGGCACGAGTTAGTTTTGGAACTGCTTATCAAAAGTCATGCTGTCTTTTAATTCATAGAGCACACCAGGGAACAGACTCTAAATATAGTTAGTACGCGGTATAGTCGTATAGAAGATAATAAATTAAAGTCGAATTCAAAGCTACGTTGACTGTCATGTTGTGTCCAAAAGTTGAGCTCGGTCCAACTCTAGAAATTTCCCAATTTCCCGGAAGATCATGGTTTACGAATGATACCGTGATTACGACTACCAATCAGAATACGATAAAAGGCAAACCACACAACAGATAAAGTGCTAAAGTAGTTGTCGACGATGTGGTTTCAATTCAGTAGTAGGTATTTCTTATCTGTCCCTGTGAAATTGAGCGATGAAATAAAAATACACACACATGGCGCTATCTGTACAATAGTTAAAATATTTTTTAAATACCCATTTCTGTATTTTATTGCATTGTATAGACTATAGAAATAAAATTAAAACTGAGCGAAATTGAAATAATATGAAATAAAAAATAATAAGAAGAAGAACTATCAGTTTTTATTTACGACCAAATAAATTACGAGTAAGTAGAAAAGTGTAATGTGTTTTAGATCATTTTTACATGAAGTAGTACAAGGACTTATACAGTAATACTATAGTAAAATAAATATACACACTTCTACTTTGTGTATTTGTAAGCGATATAGTAAATAATAATCTTCCAAAGATTGAAAGTTTCAACGTTTGGTTGACAAATAAGTTTTTTTTTTTTTGATTTATAGGTATTGTATGTGTTTAATTTATAAACTATAGTCTATAATGTATTAAGTTTGAAATTTTTACCTGATTGTAATCTTTAGCTTTTTTTGTACCTATGTTATTTTCAAATTTTATCGTTCATTTTGTGGATGTATTTCTACTTGTACATGAAGTTGCTTTTTTAAGTAAATGATCATAATGTTGGTCTAAATGATTACTGATTATAATTATACATTCCATATGCGTTCTAAAATGAATAGTGTACCTATAAAGTAGTATTAGATAAATAGGTATTTAAAAATAATAAATAAAAATTAAGTTACTATATTTATAAATGTATAGTTTATTTAAATCTAAATTGATAAGTTAAATTGGTCTAAAGACAATTAGTGAGTAAATAAATTGAAAGTTAATTACTTATAATATTTTGGATAAATATTATGAAAATATTTTTAAATTCATTTTTATCGTTTAAGTCTTAACTTGTCAATTGGAAATTTTTACTTTATCAACTTATTTTAAACTTTAACTTTATTTTTACCCTAAATCAAGCATGTTTATTTTGAATCAAACGTATTTATTCATATAGTACTTTATCTATTTAAGCATTCTTTAAAAAAATTAGTATACATTTTAATACATGATGCATTTATAATATAATTTAAAATGAATACCTCATTTAAATGTATAAACATTAAAAATAATATTTTTTTTTAAGTAAAAACTTTTCTTTCAATTCTTTTCTTCGAATTAAATAATTAATATAATGTGAACAATATATATATTGGATTAGTATTTAAGTATGTACAATTTCCCTTCTGAATTTAAAAATTCCTAAATGTTATCGCAACGAAAAACTTTCGTTGGGCAAGTATAATATTCACATAAATTAGTGGTTTAAAAACGATTTAAAAATATTCAAACATCGTACATCAAAAAAAATTTTTAATTTCATTGTTTAACTATTTTGTATAGATACATAATATATATCATATCAAGTGATTCAATTGTTATTTCTCGTTTATGAATATAAACGAGTTCCAGTACATTCAGCACACAAGCTAAGAATATTATAAATATTACCATAAAAAATTATGATAGCTATTTTTGACTATCCATATATTATATTAAGTTAAATAAATTAATATTTAAATTAATTGACGTTTTAAAATTAACAATTACATTATTATTAATAATTTAGGTGTGAAGTTCTTCTTAAACTTAAAATAAAACCACTATAATATATAATAGGATAATAAATATTCACCTATTAAATAATTATTACTTAATGTTATATGACATATTAAATATATTTTACAGTAAATTTTATTTTATTTTATTATAACACAACATATTATGTATATTTGTAAATAAATTCATCTATTTATGTGGTTTATTTTAGAGAAACTTATAAACCAGTAGTTACTTAATTATTTATGGGGAGGAGTAACTAGTATGAACGTATTAAGGAGGAAACTCATAAATAATTATAAACTTTCTGATTATCATAAGCAACTAGTATTGTTTAAGTATAATCTTTTTTTATTTACAAATTACAATAGCATGTCAGGGAATTCGTACATTTTAAGAGGTAACTATAGTAATTCTGCTTATCACAATATTAAAATTAAAGAATGAAGATTTGCTTTTTATACATTTGTCTAAATAATTGTATTTTCAATTGCAGTTATCGGTTATAATCATTTTTTTGTTTTTATACTTATAAAATCATTATAAAATATTATTACATAGTAATATTTAAAAATTACAATAACATTTACTTATCGTATACTAAAGTTAATACTGCGTTCTGCAGTTTACATAACGCATTCAAGATTACTATTATTAAATGTTTTTTTAATTAATTGTAGGTAGTAATTTTTTAAGTGGGAATGTGTTTGTGTATCGTAATATTATTATAAATGTGCTAACCTTTATAGCCGTATATTAATACTGTTAGTAAGCACGTCAATATCACTATGGTTTAATAAGGTACATTCAAGTTTTTTAATTGAACCACTGTAATTAACATAACACAACGCATCTTGTGAACCTAAGTTATATAATACCATTATACTTTAATATTCTGACAAATGATTAAAATGTTTATTAATAAAAACGTATGATTAACATAAACAAGATGAACTATGTCTTAAAATTATTAAACGGTTTTTATTTAATTAGATAATAGCTATTTAAAACTAATTCAAAAACTTTCTTAAAGTTTTAAACTTAACCATTCATATTACTACTTCATTAGAAAATCATTTATTTAATGAATACATTTAAAATGTAGTTTATTGCTAAATAATATTTTTTAATAATTTGTTAATGTGATTAATTATAAATATAAACTACACTAATAATATGTATTTCAGGCCACACATAAGTAAAATAGTAGAATGTTATATTGTTTGTAGATTATTTTCCTTGCTTTTTTTAATTTTGTAGTTTATATTTTCAAAGCTTAATTTCTTTAAAAAGACTTAGTCTAAATCTTTTCAAGCCATTTCATTCATCATCAATTAAATGTAAATATTGGAAAGCAGCTAAGGTACAAGACAAAAAATAATAATAATTAATAATTAGTAATAAACAATATAATATGAACAATAAAATAATTCTTGTTTTTATTGAACCTATGGCCAAATAAAAATTTTCACTCAAAAAATTTGAACTTGCAATTATTTATATTTTATAGTATTGCGTAGGTATTAAAATAAAAAATATTTATAATCCATAAATCGTGCATGGATAATGAGGAAATAATTAATGCATGTTAAAATGCACACAACAGTAAATGTTGCTATAATATACCTAAAGTCATAATGTGGTAATTATCTGTATAGGATATTTGAACGATATTGTCGCTATTTTAGTGTAAAATGAAATTAATTGGGCATGATTTGGGTTTCTATTTTCGTTGCAAAAATCATTCTGGTTTATTCTGTGCATTCGATCGAACCACTGTTTCCGCTACCTCGTCATCATCCCCTTATGACTTTGGCAACTTCCCAACCCCCTTATGCGAAGTTTATTCAAAACGTGTCCGCTTGTTAAATAATACGCTGCTACTGCAATCATTTGCATTGTACAATGTTTCAGTACAAGTGTACAACACTATATTATATTTATCAGAATTGTTGAAAATAGCAAATATTGTATAAGTTCAAATTATATTTTTGAATTTTTATGACCAAATTTCAGTCAGCATTATAATATTCATGAATAATATTAACAGCATGAATTACAAAAACATAAAAATTCTCATGCTTCAAGTTATTATTGATTATGGTCTATTGCTTATAATGTTTTTACTGGTTACGAATTAATAAAAACACAATATTGCTGTTTTATTTAGTTGACACGTTATATTTAATATTATTGTTGAGATAAAATGTAAGACTTATATTTAAATCATCGGATGAGTTTTATCTCATTAGGCATTTTTATATTATGTTTGTACTAAGCATTATTAAATATTTAAATGTACTTAATTAGATATGTTATCACTTATCAATAAATAAATAAAATATATTTATCCCCTATACCAAGAAAAAGTTTAAATATAACTTAGATATTATGAATAATGATTTTTTTTATTATATTTTGACAAATATTGTTGTTTGTTGTATCAATTTAAGTTTATAAATAAAAATATAATTAAAAATATTTGTTGAACAGATAATATTAAATTTATTAATAAATTTAAATTTAAACTTCATGGTTCTTATTATATAATTATTAATTGTGTTTGAATATCGATATTCAAATTTCTTTTAGTGCTTGACAGATATATATAATATACTCTTAAATAACATATTATTTAAATGGCTGGTTACTTTAGGGCTCTGACTAGCTCTCAAAATAAAACGCATTTTTTTTTATGTTTTATTTAATTACACAAACCAATCATTAATTTATTCAATTTAGATTACATTTTATATATTCAAAAATGTATAAAAATTTGTTTTTCATTTAGGTAAATTGTATGAAATAATCAAATAAAGAAATTTTTCTAAATAAATCACACTTTAAACACAATATATATATATATTATATGTATAAGAATTTATATAATTGTATTAAATTCTTTTTTTATATATATGGTACGCTATCTATCGTTCAGAAATAAAAAAACGTGTTATTTGACATCACTAAACCTTCTACCCAATTATATTAAATAATATAGTTAGTAGTTTTTGACAAAAAATGTATTTGTCATCTCGCTTAGGATTCAAAAGTAATGACTGACTACGATTAAAAAAAAAATTCATTCAATTTATATATATATATATAAATTGTGTTTAAAGTATATATATATATATATATATATATATATCATATTAATATAATAATATTATAACACTTATTTATTGCATTTACTATGTTTAAAAACTCAATATAAATATTACAGTATAGGTAGGATTTTTATACTTCGCTTTAACATAAATTTATAATAATAATATCTGAAAGTTATAACATACATTACGTTGATATTTAAATGTAATATTCATGTTGTTCTTTAGTGCCCTGCAATAAATAAGTTTATAAAAAAAAATTGAATCCTAAGAATTAATCTAATTTCGTAAACTTTTATTCGATTTAAAATTTAATTTATGTATAAATTTATGATGAAAAATATTGTTTCATAAACTTTTATTGTTAAACTTCAATCGTTTGTTATCAAATCAAAAGCATAACTAACTAATTATTACAAGTTAAAAATAGTTTAATATTACACAAAATAACGTAATAACACAATAATTTATAATTTATTATGATATATAATTTATAATAGTAATATACTAATAATAAGGCTATAGACGTTCTTTTAGTCACATGAAAACAAAAATATTACAGTTTAGCCTACCTTATTAGTATTTTTTTATAATTTTTAAAAATATTTAAATCTAAAATAGTCACGTTAACAACACGTAGAAAACCACAGATATTTAAATTTTATTGCATTTGGACTCTCTCCCTCAATCATTTAAATAATTTTTCAAGTATATTTATTTAATTTAGAATATTTTATATATAAAATATTAACTAATAATGATTTTGGCATAGTGTAAAGAAAAATTATAACATAAATATAATGAAAATTTAACAGTATTCGGAAAATCAAACAATGTATGGACCCCTCCTCACCTCTTAAAAGAATTTTGGTTGTGCTATTATCTTCAATTATTTATATATTTTATATGTGTGTTTGTTTGTGTGTGTGTGTATTAAAATTATTAAACTTATAGTAACACGCTTCAATATGTTAACACGTTTTAAGTATAGTAAATAATAATATGAGCAAGGCATAATATTTACTTAGTCCGTTGTTCTTTGGTTTAGATGTGTCTCAGTTCGAATACACGGACATCTAGGGTTGTTTGGATTAAAACTGTCCTTTCGCGAAATATATGTTAGGTAACATTATATCATTAGCTTTATGAAGTAACAAAATAAAAAACGAACCCTCCAAAATTATGTAATTAAATTGCCTATTCAAGACGCCGTATTATCATAATTTTATTATTAAATAATGCCAATCTTAAAATTAATGCAATATTAAATATTGGAAAGAAGGAACCAATAATAGTGGTATACATTTTGTCATATTAGTTCATGAAAAATTTAAAGATAAATCTGTCTTGTATTTTATTTTCTATGAATAATAAATTATTACTTAATTAATCGAATAACAGAGAATAATTTATATAAAATATAAAAAATAACACAGTAGTCAGTATATATTAAAACATAATTAGTACAGACGTATAATTGACATGATGCAAGTCTATTCGTATTTTAGTAGAAAATACAACAGGAATCAAATTGTCTCCATGTTGTAAATTGTAATACACTTTAATTCATTAGCAATAATATGTTAATTGAATTTGAAATGTAATTGTGAAATATGTTAATTGAAATGTAATTCAATTTTTGAAAAAAAAAAATATTATGTTATTAATGTATTTGTATAGATATTATATTGTACTAAAATAAACGTACATAGTGTAAATAATAGTATAGAAACAAATATACCATCATGAATAATAATTATTAGTTTTGTTTGTCTTATATAATACGCACATATCTCAAACATATTAATATTCTTGAAAAAAAATCGTACACACCGATAAAGTCGTATCATACGATATTAATACGCTCTACTATAATATTAAATATTATTATATACAAGAGTATAATATGTTATAATAACGCCGTAACTGAACTATAAGTTATGTAAATTTAAGGTAACAATCCAATTAGTTTCAAATAACTATTATATTGCACGTTAATAGTGTGCATTTTATTCTTAGAAAATATCATATTTGCTATTGCAGTATAGTATGCGGCCGGACGGTTATTAGAATATCATATTTGCACGTATACGTATATATATATACGCCACCGCGAATAGCCATTAGTGTGAAAATACGTAGTGGTAATTTTTTATTTATTTCCTTCTCCCATTCTCACCCCTCCTCAAAGGTTTTCAAATACCCACACAATACACACACACATACACGCATGCACGTACACGGTACAGATATATTTTAAGAATCGAGTGAGAAAGAGAGAGCTCTCCAGAGAGTTTGTACAATAAATCACAGCTTGTCAAGTCGCCTTACACAAATACACGGAAACACACACTAAGAATATACAATCTACACATCTCCGAAAGAGTGTGTGTGTGTTTGTGCGAGAGAGAGAGGAGTCGAAAATTACACGCACGCGTACACTGCGGTACGATTGAAAACTATGTATATGAATATATATTTATATATATGTATATAAATATATATTTATATATATATATATATATTATAGCGATGTACGCAATACGCATATAAAAAAAACATACCGCGTATGAAGTAGCTATTCGGTAGTCACGCGTAAATAAAGGTCGTGCCTCATATACGTAGTTTTAAATCGATTTTTGTACATAGTTGTTTTTTGCGTTGTTTATTTGTACGCTGCAGCAAAGTAAATAACGAAATAAAATACCATAATTGCATAAGATATATCGTAGGTCAGTGACTCAGTGCTTATATTATATTCGTATACTATATACACATTATGCGTATATTTTATTATTATCATATAAATAAAGTGCTATATAAACGCTATATTATAATTACGAGTATTAGTTATTAATGTGCCGTAATTATAATATTATGATACAAAACGTACACGTGATTTTTTTTTTTTTTTTTAATAATTTACGAAATACAACGTTTTATTGTAGTTCGATTAATCTTATCCTAGTAGACTTGACTATTCCGACGATGTGTAAGCGGTTATTCTCGCGGTTGTGATGGTTGCGGGGCAGAAATGTACCATCAAACAGCTTTAAGGATTTTATTACGCATTTACGCGCACCAAATTGAAACGAATTGCATTGATGCTACAACTGGTGCCGCGTGTTTACAACAACATAGTTTCTTATTAAATATTATAAAGTGCAAAGTGCAAATCCTCTTAAATATTAAATATCAACCCTAATCCTCAAAATTGACTCATAGACCGTTTTACTGTAAACATGAATAGTATATAAGGATTTGAGAAAAGTGTACTATATTATATTGTGTTATAGTAACACTCGACGTCTTGTATACCTACAACTTACAAGTTAGCGTTCGACTGTAGTCGTTCTCTCTTCACTAATTATGAAAATCCGATCTTTTAAAACAATATCTATAATCAGGATTTAAATTATAAAAATTATACATCGTTTTTATGTTTTCGAGTATTCAAGCGTTATAAAATTTAAATATTTAATATAGGTACTAATAATATCATACTTAATATTTAATACAAAAAAATAAATAAATAAAATATTTCGAAAAATATTAGCTATTGTTAATAAAAGTTAAACAGCTTTGAATTAATCATACCTGAAAAGTAAAAAAAAAAATTAATAAAATTTAAAGTTTCCATTGGAATTATAATAATATAACATATTGGTAAATAAAAGAAAAAAGGACAAACATTATTTATGGAATTATAGGTAACTAATTTTTCAATTTACATATTATACATTTATTGTTTATTATTTATTTTAATTTTTAAAGCATGTTTTTAATTGATATATTTTGTTCAATAATATTTGAGTTTTTTATTTTTCGTTGGTTGATTTTGTAATATTTTTCTGTTACAAGTTGTAACTTACAATGTGTCAGCATTATAAAAAGCATTTTAAAACTCTGATTGAAATATTTGTAGACACCAGATAAACTTTAAGTATACACAGTATTATGAACGATACGAAGGAGTAACATTATTATAGTCAAAATTGGAAGTCAGTGAGAAGACATTATTTTTTTTTTATTATTAGAATTAAGCCTTGGCAGCGATGACTATTGGCTGAAATTAATATTATAGTTTTTTTTTTTTATACATTATTATAATAGGAATAATTATAATTCATCTTATCCGTGGTGTAAAATGGCTGTCTCATTTGCTTGACAACTAATTTTTTTTAGTGATAATATTTTATATAAGTATATTCATAAATATACATATGTGTATCATTTTTTTGATATACTAATTTTGTACTTACTTTTTCTTCTCTAAGTAGCGGACAACATTTTGACGACCGCAAGTGTAATGTACCTAATTGGAGGTTTCACTATATTATACCAATATAGATTTCTATTTTCGTAGCTTGTTAAATAACGATTGATAAACGAAATATATTTAATAGTAATACACTAATACGCAGTGGTTGAATTAACTTTAGTGAAATATCCTAATTGAAAATATTAAGTGCACATTTTACATGTCATACTATCATAGCTCAAAGGGGTGTTTATTTATTTAAACTTCAAATGTTTATAAAAATAAATCACGTCTATGTGTTTTAAATATTTTTATATACCCAATCTATATAAGAAACCCTTAGATAAGATATTTTTTTAAATTTTTAAACTTTTTGAACAATCAAAAATTTTTTATTGACATTTATAGAAATAAAATTGAAAATGTCTATAAATTACTCATAACAGTAAAATATTTTGAAAATATTATTACGCATAGAAAATGCGTGGGTTTAAATACATGTTCAATGTTCATATAAACATTTGGTAAAAATTTCAGGTAGGTATCTATGATTTTTCATTTTAGAGTTACATCAAATAAACAAAATCGATTTTTTTTTTTAACTGTGATTTGCATAGAATTTTTTCTAATTATTTATAAAAGTACCAAGAGTTTTTAATTATGACCTCTTCAAAGTATAAATAAGCTACCCAAAACCATCTTCAAACTTGAAAATCAAAATCATTTTTCAACTAGATACTTATCATGCATAGGTACACACAAATATTTTTTTTTTTTTTAACACAATCATAATTTTTAAAAATCGAATATCTCTAACCTATAAATTATAATATTATGTAATAATAATTATATTAAATGTATAGTATATATTTTTACAGATATACTATAATAAAAAATAGTAAAATGGTAAAATTATTTATTATTTACTACGATATTTATGACCCGCATAATTTGTTCATTGTTTACAATGTTTGGTGGCGACGATAGATGGTTTCTAAGAAATACTGATCGAAACGATTCCAGATTAGATTCACACACACTTATGTTCGTTTACATTGCACACACAAGTCACTTAAATGTCATCATGTTATATTGCCTATATTAATTTCCTTAAAACACGATCGACTGCAGCCCCCCTTAAATTAGTACTTCCATGTAGAAAATAAAAAATTTATAACAGTCAATACAGAAATAAGAAGTATTTTTATTTCCTAAGAAGTATTGACTTTGACTTAAGGCATTTTAACTACGTGAGCCATTTAATTTACTAACCATACTTCATGATTAATTTTGTTTTGCATTTGATGGTATTAATTAAAAAAATATACAGGTTTACCATACAGGTTTATTTAACAAATTCAATTAATTTATTGAAATTCATTAATTATTAATTATTATCAATTAAAGTATACAAGTAATCAGTAATTAATAATTTGTTCATTTCATAATACAATAAAAATTAATTTTAAATAAATAAAATTATAACATGAATATTTAAAAATACAAATTAAATTGTATTCTTGTGTTGGCAGTATAAAGTAAATGAAAAAATTAAAACAACTTTCCTTTATAAAATATAAATTTAAACAATTTTGCAGCTCAATTAAATTTTTGTCTGACAATATTTATCCTAAGTTTCTATTAGTAACACATAACATATAGTTATAAGCTTATACATTATATAAATAATTATTTTATTATAGAAATCAATAAATTATGTCATACAGTTTTTAATAAGCTTAAGAAATCAACAACTAGTAACATTTAAAGTAAAAAACTGGTTGTACAATATTGATTTCATAAAACTATTAAGAAAAACAAACTTATAAAAATAAAAATATATACACATAGGATAGATAAATCATAATAGAAATTCATTATGTTTAAGTCTCTTTAATATTCTGCTGTAAGCATTCATGCCTACAGTTGACCTGCATAAAATTATGACTTAATTATTCACATTTGTATAATATATCATATAGAAAGTACTATTTTATTTTTCTCTAAATATTTTACTAGCTACCAATTACTTAATGTAAATTAGTGAATTGTACTAATATTTTTGGCAACTGATCACAGTAGTATTTCTTTGGACATTGATACCTGAGCACACTGGCAGATAAACATTTTAAACTCCTTGGTACATTATTTGTTAAATGAAATAAATCTAAAACAATAGTTTATATAAGCAATAAAATAAAGTTAAGTTACACAATATAAAATAATTACTTGACAGATATCCTGTATGAGGACAAACTCCTAATTTGTTTACAAAATCTGTGTGAGCACCAGCATTTAACAATTCCATGACCATTTTTCTTGTGTCTAAAAAATCACTGTCGTGTGGTATATGAGGACTAAAAGTACAATTATTTTAAAATAAAAAATATAACTATTAATTACTTGAAAAAGTTTCCAAAATAATAATACCACAAAATATAACAAACACTTACAAATCAGTTATGAATTTACCGATGTAATGAAGGGGTGTATTTTTATCATTGTCAACTGCATCTACATTTGCTCCACAGTGAACTAATAGTTTCATTGCAAGAAAATTTGGAAAGCTGTAATAAAAAAATACAAAAAATTAATTGTTCTACTAATATATTCAACAAAGAAAGTAATAATTCACTTTTAAAATACATAATATGTGAATTCAATGTGATTAAATAATGTAAGTAAAATCTAAATCAGGGGCGACCAAACAGTCGATCGTGCTAGAATTTATTTTTAGGCTGCGCACACGAAAATTAATTATGGTGGTATAGTAACTTAATAATAAAAAATTTTTATCGAAGTCGATCCTCAAAGGTGAAGTTTATTTTTAGTAGATCGCGGCTGAAAAAAGTTTGAGCGTCCCTGATCTAGATCATAGGAGTAAATGTAACAAAAAAATTAATAAAATATCAGGTAAATTTAAACTACTTTTTTTTTTTAGTTCTTGTATGTACTTATATAGAATTATCTTACCAGCAAATTCCTGTTGTAAAGATATTGTCAACATTTGTATCATAATTAAGACACAAGTGAAGTAATGTTTGGCCTTTATTTGTTTTGAGTTCAAGTTTATTTATTTCCACTATAACTTTCATCAAATCGCCTACTAACGGATCATCTTTATTACCATTTTGTAATAATGCAATACTGGTTATAATAATTAAACCAAGTGTTGACTTTATATTTGAATAGTATTCATTCTGTAAAAATAGATAATCTTATTTTCTTAATTTTGAATTTATTTATCTATTATTTAAGGATACAAAACTCGGTAGAGTAGCTACAAATATTCACCATTATTTTGATTAGAAATATAAATAAGTACTTTTATACTATCTGTACTGCCTGGGTTGATCAAAAATTTATTAAACTACTATATATATATGTATAGTATATATTACCTATGTATTTTTTGGACAACCACTGTTTTTATATATTTTTATATTATATTAATGTACTATGTTCTATTCAGGTTAAAATTGAACCATTCTGCACTTACACTGTGACATGAATCACCGTTTGACTCCTCTAAGCTAATACTATGTGCTCTATCATTGGTTGACAATTATCAGTGGCAGTTATTTTGATTATCAATATTGGTATAATTACTGTTACAGATGTACTGAGAATCATAAATTGCAGTGAAGGGGCCATCAAGTGGTAGGAGTGCACCAACTTGACGAGTTTAGGTAGGCCAAGTGGTTCAATCTTAAACTGAATAGAGTAAATAAATATTAAGGTGCACAAAGTTACCTAATCTTAAATAAGGTATTATATGTCTAATAACATAACATTATGGCTAATTTAGATTACTCAATATATGAATTTGTAGTCATTGTCATCAAATTAATAAGGATCAGTATAAATACTTCATATGAGAGAAATATTGTCACTTATTAGAGTATATTTAAATTATTTTTAAACTAATTTATACATGGGAAAAATTGTAAATTATAGAAGTACAATGTAAAAACATAATAAAAACAAATCTATTAACAAAATAATTGGTTTAAAAATGCCATATACTGTTTACAATAGTTATTAGCTTTATTTATGCATGTCATGAAATATAAACAAATTTAACATATTTAATAAAACTGTTATCGATTGGAATTGGTTTTTAATAGGTAATTGTGTTATGTCAATAAAAACTGGAAAAATTCTAATAGAATTAAAATTGAAAGATCAAACATGATTGGAGAAATTAATGAAATTGTTCTAAGTGTAAAAACGAATCTGTCAACATATTAACCATAACAATGGATATTTGAAAACATTTGCTGTAAAATACAATAATATTTTATTGTTAAGGTTTATGATAAAACAATCCTACTCAAAGAAATTAAAAATAATATTTAATCAGGGTCAAAAATATACTTGGATTGTTGACAAACTTACAATGCTTAATAATTAATTAACCATTTTACAATTAATAAGTCATAATTTAGTAGATACAATGACAATGGTTTACACACAAAATTTAAAAATATTACGGAGATCAGAAAAGTGATGTAAATGGTGTAATTTTTACCTCTTTTTAAAAACAATACTAATTTTATATTGTTTTATTTTATCTTAACTATATTTTTTATATAATTGATAATTTTGTTGAATGATGTAACGTAAAAATAAACAATAATAATATACCTTAATATTTTATATTGTTTATTAGTAAATTAATATATGTATAAAAATACGCAAAAATAGTGGCTGTCCAAATAAATGTATAAACGTGTATACTCTGATGTATAGTCCAGTAAATTTTCAAATATCCAATAGTTTGGATAATACCTAAATGTCTATGTAGTTATAGTTTATTTATAGTTTATACCATACCTTTGATAATTCCTTTTCAGATGAACAATCAGCCTCAGATAATCTTTTTTTAATAATAATCAATTCATTACATGCAGATTGTAAAATATTCTTTAAATCCGATAATTTGATAATAATATTATTTTTAATCATTTGACAAAATACCTGAAAAAGTATAATTATTAGGAACTATATTATCTAAAAATATTTAACTTTATAACTAAAAAACCAATGGAAACGGAAGCTCTAATTAATATTATTTTATTTTTGTTAATTTCTTAATGAATATTATATAATAGGACTATAGATTCAAATGAATGATAAGTATTTCATATCTAAATATACGTTCATAACTATGTTTAATTTTTTTAACTGTCTTAAAACATTTTATACTTTTGTAGATATGAACTGAATAAACTAAGAAAAGTATTATATAAAATTAAATTATTTTCAAGATAGAAAAGTTTGAAAAATCATAGTTTCATTAGCTATAATGCTTACAATTTTAAATTTTATAATATGTTACTTTATACCTAATTTAAAACCATTTACAACGTATTTTTTTTATCAAAGATAAAAGTCACAATCTTACCATTGATTTATTTTTTTACATTTTATAAAAATAGAGATTTGATCTTGAAGTACTTGGATTAAAAAATTTTATTTTTATATTGATTATTAGATTAATTACATATTTTTTATAATTACTTACTATTTATAAAAATATCATACAATACTATTTTATAAAAATAATATATAATTTATTAAAAATTGTATCATTAGTCTTTAATTTACAATAAACAAGCCATCACTATTCAGATAATTAGTGAGTAAAATAAAGACAGAAATCTTACACTGCTACATATATATGATTGCTGGACACCTTCATACTTAATTTTTAATTACATTACTTGGACTAAAACATATGAATTAAAAAGCTTAGTGTTCTCCAATAAAAGATGATACAGAAAAATAATCATAAAACATTTTATAATTTATTGTATGAAATTAAAAATATATTAAATGTCGTAATACATTTTTTAATTTATATTATTTAATATTTGTGATATTGAGGCTGTTCCCACAAATTATGAAAGCTTAGCAGGCAGTAGGATTTTAGCTAGTATTTTGGCTTGTTATTTTGTATAAACAATTTTTTTAATAGATCATGATAAATTTTATAACGCAAATGAATGAATCTGAAAACTAACTTATAAATTGTTATATCTAAAAATATAACTAGTATCAAAAATAATACTTCCTAAATTTAATGTAGTTAAACTTTGAAGTTATAAAAATAAAAATAAAATATCATTATAAACATTTAAATGAACTGGTTTGATCAAAAGTAATATTAAGAAGTTTATTAATAATACTATAATTAATAAATTATATAGGATAAAATTGTTTTAACATTTTTAAAATTTTGAAATATAAAACATTACTTGAGTGAATCTTAAAAGATCTCTATGGATACTATGTTTATTATGATTAGCTATTTTTAAGGCATGATTCCAGAGAAGTATACATGGTGTAAAATTTTGTGCATCTGCATAAACAGCACCACGGTATATGATTGATTGCAATAAATCTGGATTGTTTTCTCCTAAAATCCGTTCTCTAAAATAATAAACATTAGAAAAAAATCTATATTAAATACTAATTATTTGAATAGTATATTGCTATTTTTTTTTTTTTTTAATTAGGCAATTTACTACTTAATAAAAAAAGGCATTAATTAATAGTGTCAATTTCGAATTAGTATTTAATGAACTAATTAATTAATTATACTGGTATAGAAGGTATTACAAAATTAGAAAAACCTTTAAAAGTTAATCATTTTATAGTATTTATGGAATTTTATTTAGTATATTTAGTTCTGTTTCTTATAAGACAAACAAATTAGTTATTAAAATCATGTTTCTCAGAAGACACTGTAATAATTATCTATTATGAAAAATTATTGAAAATTTTGTTATTAAGATAAATTGAATCTTAATCTCAATAAATTAATGGTTTAAATAATATTTTCATTCAGTTAACTCTTCTAAATTTCTTATACTTCAGCATAATATGAGAAATATTCAGCTGATTACCACAAACCTATTATCTATTTTTATCAGTAACACTATTCCTGTGCTTAATTATGTGGCTTTTGCCTGGTTAATATTTTTCTTAACCAAATGTCTATCTAATAAATTCTAATTGGTTTGACAGTTATGACGACGTAGTTATTATATCCTGCCAGTTTATTCAAAAAGTCACATAATCATTGATTATCTTATAATTACAACCATTAATGATTTGATTGGCATAGTAACATTCATCATTAACAATAATGATTTACTCAAACTTTAGTCCATACATAACTCTTCTTCGTCAATAAAGACTCAAACTCCAAGATAATATCTAACAACTACATAATTGGTACTATTTTCAATTTAGGAGGTAACTTTAATTGTCACCATCTTGCATGGTTAGATTGGTGGTAACAACTACCATGGCAATGCCAACCAATAAACAATTATCTCTAATCTTAACATTCTTTATATTGGTGTTATCATTAATGTCAACCTTCTTCCTTTATAAAATTCTGCTGTTGACATGTAGATTTCTCTCAGCAATTTTTACCTGACTTGTGTGTGGTTTATTATGAAGATTATTTTTAAAACAAAACAATGGAATTTGAATAATAAATACAAATTTGTTGACAATAAATAAAACTTACCTAATAATCAGGGATTCAAAATGTATAGCTTCAGCATTGTCTTTTATATCTAATAATTCTTGTACAGTTTGACATTCAACTTTATTATTGTAACATTCAACTGTTTTGCCAATTTTTTTTTTAATAATTGGATGCTCTTCATACCTAAAATTATACACAATTTTTAGTTTTTATTTAATTTTTTTTTAAATAAAATTACAATATAATTTTTGTATAGTATGATATTCAAGGAACCTTAAAAATTCAGTAGTTTGACCAAATAAATGTATTTTACAAGAGTTAAAACTAATACTCATATAATCACAACCTATATAATTATTAAAAATAAATATTAAACATATTTAAATTTTTTAAGTTTTACTTACAGTGGCGCCGATTTATATTTCATATTATGGGAAAAAAATGCTGGAGTAAGACCCACCCATTTATAAAAAAAATTCTAGCCAAGCTCCTAATACCTTATTTTTTATAACTAAACACGGACAAGATACTACATAACAAAATAACTTTTTAAACATAATTAATACATACTTATATTATTTTATCAACAACCTACAAATATCAGAAAAAATTTATAAATATTAATATAAAAATAATATATTATAGTTATAATAGAATACATAATAAAGTACATGATCTAGCAATCTGCCATACTTTTACTACCTATACTTGATACTTACTGTTATTGTTAAATGATAATGATGTTTAAATATGATTATTGAATATAAATCAATAATCACTTATTACCACTCCCAATTATTTGACCCACCTATAAATAGTTTTAGGGAATTTACACCAGTTGATACCTGTAATCAGCGCCACTGTTTACTTATATTTTTTACAGATAGTTTGCAGCATCTCACATTTTTGTTCTAATAATCTAGAGTTCCTTAAAATTGTACCATTGAGTGTAATTACTAGTTAGTACCTCATTGTTGAACCATTGAATTGAATAGAATATTGTTAATGTCATTAAATTTAATATGATTTACAAATTAAATTTCATACCGCCTTTTCATAGCTCGAAGTAGAATATTATATCCCTGATGTAAGTCATAATGATCTTTATCATTTAAAAAAGAAGCACCTAGTAACTCTTCAGCTTCTATCTTCTCTTCTCTGGTCAAATTTAGTTGACTTTCATCAATGAGAAAATATACAAAATCATGATGAGTTCTTTCAGCTGCCACTAGAATTGGAGTTAAAGCTAAAAATAAAAATAAAAATTTATTCAAATTATTAATAAAAACAAATCAAAACATGTACATACATTGTTCATTTTTCAGTTGTTTAGCATTATACGCTATGAGTAGCTTAGCAATTTCTAAATTATCGGCTTGTGCAGCAAAGTGCATGGCTGTAGATCCACAATTAGTTTGTTTATTAATATCAGCTCCTTTTTTCAACAAATATTTAACAACTTCTTTGTGATCTAGAATCAAAAATAATATTTTATTAATTCAATACGTAATGATTTTTATTGAAAAGTAGAAAAATATAATTTACAAGCTATTTTTATATAATATTTAAAAATTTAAATTAATCGTATAAATAAAAATGTTCTATTCATTTAGTATGAATTAAATTTATGAATAATAATATTATAGTTATTATTTATAGATATTAAGAACTATACTCTTGTAAGTTTTCTAAAAATGGTTTCTTATATTTGTGTGCTGAAATAAAACAATACAATTATAAATATATACTTACTATTATGAGAAGCAATCATAAGACATGTGCTATTATATATATTAGTTATATTAACATTTGCCCCATGTTCAACCAAATATTCAACAATATTTAAATGTCCTAAATAACAAGCTGCTCGTAACGGAGATGACTTAGTTTCAGTAAGAAAATTAACATTTGCACCATTTTCAACAAGAATTTTGACTATTTCTATAGATCCAGTTCCTAAAAAATGCAAAAATTTAGTTACTTGATAACAATTTTATTTTAGATATAAACAATTTATGTTTGTAATAAATAAAATCAAATAATTGGATAATGATAGATATAATTAATTGAATTTATTTTTATACTTGGACTAATCAAACTATTTATTTCCACAAATATAAATAAACATTCTATAGAACCTATAGAACACAATAATCTTTTGACTTTTTATTATAGGGCATATTTCCCTAGTCAAGTTTTCATTTTTCAGTAGAAATCAGTAAGTTATAAGTAAGGTGTACATGATATAAAAAGTCTAAATATTAGAGTAAAGAACACACTTTACATTAAGTAGGTTTAAATTGGCAAATAAGCAGTTGAAGTTTTGATTATCTATCATATATTTTTCAATTTTTGTTTTTTGTTTAACAACAGAATGGCTATAATTATGGACAAAATAATATACTGACCAGCTGCACACCAAAGCGCTGTAGCCCCTTTGACAAGTGAACCAAAATGTACCACATCTCCTATGTTGTCCACTGCAACATTAAATCTGTTGAATAATTCCCTCACAATTTTTATTTGGCCATTCAAGCTAGCTTCCATTAGTAGCGTAAATTGCTGATCGAAGTTACTGGTATAAGTCTAAACGAGACAGAACACAATACATTAAAGAACGCAGGTATAACTACCAACAGAAATCTTTTATATAGGAATCAATATTACCCTATTGATTAAAAAATCTGTATCGACAATGTCCTCGTCTTCCATTTCAATTAATTTAATAGTTTCGATGAAGCGCATGTACAAGTATTTTTTGTCAGTACCCAATTGGTTAGCGTAGGATGAGAACGAGTGAATATGACAAGGATCATCAATACCTAATGGCAGATCTGGTCTAACTAATATGTGTCGAGACATTTTTGGGATAAAATGAACGGCAATTACTTTATCTCAGGCAAGTAAGTTCGTGTGTTCACTTTTGAGAGTTTTCTCAAATTTGATAATTCGACATTCGCGTCATCCAGTACGTAAACAAATAAATAGTAATACATAAATAAGTAGTGAACCATTAATTACTAAATGTTAGAATTTAAACGATGTGAGGTAATTAATAATTTGTGTGTGATAATCAGTAATCACTGAAAAGTGAAAAGTTACGAGTGAAGGTGAGATTAAGACTATATTATAGTAACGACTACTAGACATTGATAATCACTATAATCACGAAATAATATCATTGAACAAATACGACATAAATTAAGGATAAGAGTACTAAAGGGCATGTTGTTCGTAGATAAAAATATAAACGTGTAAATAATACTTAATCCATGATAGTACCACAGGCACGTAATATTCTCAGAGCCCAGAGGCACAGACTATCTTAGTCCTTATATCATAATACACCTATCTAAATTCTAAAGACTTAAATATATTTTTTATATTAATATTCATATTTATCTAAATAGAAAATTCTAAATCACGGTTATTGAGGATGGTCTTATAGAATCTCCTATAACATTCTGATCTATATTATGCACGTAGACCTGATGGCTGATAATAAAATGTATTATCATGTCTATAGTATTATCACAGAATGTTATATGCTATATAGTAAGATCTTAAACCATGTTCAAATTTTAAATCTAAACAAGTCCCAACTTGTATATAGTGACCACTGACCTGTTCAGACTTGTGATGTACTGCGACAGCGATAAATTGTTTAAAATTTACCGCAGGCAGAGTGTACATTTCACACTTTTAATGGTTTAAATTTTTGTTGAATATAAAGTAGTTTTATATTTTTCATTGAGCAGTCGATGCCGCGATTTAAGTAATTTAATAATTTATCTCTAGTTTTCGTAGCTAGCCAGCGCCGTGTTTTTATCTAACAGTGTTATATTAATCGTTACGACTTGTATAACATTACAATAAATTTAATTCTTGACATCAAATGCAAACGATATGGTGTCGACTGAAAGCGATAAGAATAATGACGTACAACAGTTTATGTGTCGTTTAATGAATCTTAACACCAGAAGATTGTCTGGCCAGTCGAACTCCAATGACATAGAAAATGCGACGGACACTTTTCGTTGGCTTAGGAACAATTCTCCCTTTCTTGAAGATAGTGATAAATGCCGATTGTTGGATTCAAGACTGATTGAAATCTGTTCATGGTACTGCAATACTTATTTTTCCAATGAGCCCCTGAGCTGTAGTATATTGCTACAGTTTTTGGCCAACTTCTCTGTGGGCCACGAGAGCGCTCAGCGTCAGATATTTGAAGGTTTCTGTTGCTCATTAAGGTACATTGTTCTATCTAAAATTCTTCTAACATTAGTCAAAACATTGATACATTATTTATTAATATTATTCTCATTAAATGTTTAAAATGTCTTAATTATTATTTTTTAGACATTTTATTGTATCTTCTCAAGATTCCAAGCTATTGAACAATTCAATGATGTTACTGTACAATCTATGTTTATGTGATGTTAACTTCAGAGAGAAGATCTTAAAAGATTTAAATATAGTTCAACAGATTATGACACATTGGACTTTAAAAGAATTAGAATATAGGTAAGTAGTGTGTTAATACATAATACAGGAGAGGTATTTTGTATATAATATCAATTAATTTTATAGAATAAAACAGTAATTAAATTAAACTTATTTTTAGTAAAATATTTTTAGATTCAATCTTTTTGAATTCAAAAGATTTCTTATTGGTCTATACAAATCTTCCTGATTGTTCTAAAGATCAATTAATGAACATTATCTCTATTTGGCTTGACAATTATAATGAAGAAGTATCTTTAGATGTCATTGTTGTAATAAGGAATAATTTTTTTATCAATTGTGATGTAGAAAAAATAACAAGACATGTAGTGAATGTTCTTGCTAAGGCTTCAAATGTAGAAAAATTCAATTCTGAAATAAAAAAACACACTACTCTTTTAAAAAAAGTTATGGGTAGGTATAAGATTAGTTTCATTATGATAAACCATGAATTGTATGATTGTTAAATAATAATAATTATATCTTAGATTTGTTGGTATTCATACATAAGTGTTCTAAAGATAATGATGATTCAAATGACTTTAGTCGTGTGAAGGATCTATCAGCTCTGTTTAATTCAGATGTACAAACACACAATAGATTTTGGTTCAAATCGGATCTAATACGATTGATAGCAAATATGTGTTATAACAATCAAGAACATCAAAACCTAGTAAGTACATGATATTGTAGTTCAAGTGATAATAAATTTAATAACATATAAATACATGTATAGTTTTAACATTTACAGATGCGTTCTGATAATATTATTCCCATACTGTTGGAGTGTTGTGCATTTGATGCTAAAAATCCATGTAAGTTTCATTTATTAATATATTTAATGTTAGGCAATTGAAGTTTATTTGATTGTATACTATTTTTGATAAAGATTAAATATATTAAAATAATAGGTTATGTACAGAATGAATGAGTATACTTAATAAATTTGCCAATTAAAATTATAGAATATTACCATTAGCAAATTTTTTAATTTTGTTCCAGTGATGCGAGAATGGAGTTTATTTGCACTTAGAAATATTTTAGAAGGAAATATGGATAACCAAGATTTTGTGGCTAATATAGATTCTGTTGGATCCGTTGATCCTGAGTCATCAGTTACACTAACCGATACACTTAAAATGGCTTCAATTAAGAATTCTATTTCAGATGGCGACACTATGTTCATCTAATTTAAGGTGGATTATTATATCAATTATTTTTTAATGAATAAACTAAATAAAATTATTTTCTGATGTGAAAAGTTTCTCATCCACATGAAAAAAGAAATTGCAAATGTTTGCTCCTTGGTACTTAATTACTTACAATGCTTACTTACTGTAATTATTGAAAATATCTTAACAGAAAACAAAACTTTTCAGAACACGTTTATATTGTATTATTTGTTTATTTATTAATTAATTCTATTGGGAAATGTTAAAAATAATAAATAGATAATTTAAAATGTTTAATAAAAAAAAATATTTTTATTTAATAATTAGTATTACTGAATGAATAATAACAGAAACTAGCAGTGAAAACGTCATTACAATATTTATGGCTATGAACTAGCTCGAGAATAAGTGATGCAACTTGTTTGCCAGTTAATAAGCATTGTAATTTAGATTACTGGTTAGAGAAGATAAGATCTCTTATTTGAAATAGAAGTTAGAATAAAATTATTTGCGATATAGAATGAGTGATATGAATTTTTCTCCAAGTGAAAGATATTGACTGACATTTGTCAACAATAAGGAGGAGCCTGATAGAGTTTAACTGTAAGATTAAATTATTACTATTACTTTGAAGTATAAATCAGTAAGTTGTCTATTGAGTTAATTAGGAAGAAAATGTTCAGATCATCAGCTAAATAGTAAAGATTACTATTCAGAATAATCTTTTAATTTTGTTGATGAATAGTGTGAAAAGAAGTGTAGAAAGATGGCTACACTATGCGATCCTAGAAATTATACACACTATCTCAGATTTACATTCATAGATTTTAATACGTTGAAAATTGAAACTCTATGGTCAAGTATGATTCTAACCAGGATAGAAAATCACTTAAGTCATATTAAAAATATTATAAATTATTAATAAAAACAAAAATAATTAATAAATATTATATTATTTATTCGTGAAAAATTGGTAAATATTAATAATAGGTTATCTGAAAATTGAAATTAAAATAACTTAATAATAATAAATTTTCAAAATCAAAGTGTATTTCACTATCATTACAACTATTATTCATTGTACTTTCATTATCCATTGAGTTAAGAAGGAATACCTTCGGCTTTTATTTTGAAACTATTCATACCTATAAGAACAAAAATGATAAATAAAATGAATTACTGTGTATTCTTACCTCTATTTTTCCTGTAATTACATATTTATTTAAATTTTGGATTTATGAATTTTTAAGTATATTTAAGGACCATATTTTCAAATTAAAACAACCTTTATTGTACATTATGAATCAGATTATTTTTTAAAAAATGTTGACGTATTATCTTAACTGAAAATTAAATTTTGAATGAGTTGTATCGGTTATTAAAATATAGAATTGACCAAGAATAATATCTATTAAGAATATGTATTAAATGTTAGATTAATATTACCTAGTAATTACTATAATTTTCAAATCATGATTCTATAATATTATCTATATCTATTATAATTATTCCTTAATGCTTAAAGTTAAAGTGAGTGTATACAATAATAGTGAGCTACTTGATATTTTCTTTGCTATATGGAAAAATATTGAATCATATTATATATTTGTAATATGATGATTAAAAAAAAAAAAAAATCAAGAAAGTTACTATAGTGACATACATCTTTCCGTGTGTTGCGGGGTCGACCAGTTCTTCCAGGTTGCTCCGGAGACACTCAGCCCCTTTATATAACCGTGGGGTTGTCTCTTCCGGGCAGTAGTCCCGGAGTCCCGGATAGCTCCGGGGGTCCTACCCGGGGCGCCATAATGAGTGACCGCCGCGGCCAGAGCCCGACGGATTATCAACTGAGTCAAACCCCTTCTACTAAGGCGGTACTCCCACTATAGTGGGAGTACTATACTGTACTATACTATACTATCCCACTATACTCTCCACTACAGTGACATACAGTGGCAATTTTGTAATGACAACCAAAATCAGATTATGAAAGAAAAATAAGAGTAAGCATATTAAGCGAATCACTCTGAATAATAATCCTCATAACAAAATTATATTCATACAAATTATTATAATTAAATATTATACTTTTTATCCAGATGGAAAAGTCTTTGATTTCAGTGTATTTGGTATCATATTTCACATTTGTATGATGCTTACTACATAAAAATAACCGTGGCCATTTGTAATCTGTAAAAATATTTATATTGTAGACTTAGACTTTTAGTAGTTTTGAGTTATAACATACTCAATCAATTTGTCAAGCCCGAGTAGTCTACAACCAAGTCAAATGAATTATTCAAAACATCAAAATTGTTATTTATATAAATAATTCTAAAACAATAATACACAATATTAACCCACTATTACTATTTGAATTAAAAATTATTTTCAACTATATAAGCTTGGAAATTTTGTTAGGTATGTTAGATTAAGTTAAATACAATATTAAATAGTTTTATTCAGCTCTATATAAAGTAATTTAATTAAAATTTGATTAGTCACAAGATTTGATTTAAAAGCTTAGTTTAATACTTATTCATAATTCAACCCACCACTAATATATTGATAATACAAAACACACTTGTTTTATACAATTTTTCAGCTTTAATATAGAAACCTTTATAATTATGTCTGTATATTACACTTTTATTTATAATAAAACCAAAAAGCCTAACACAAAACTCATGAAAATTTTTTGAATTTAGATCTGCAAATAAAACATTTAGTTTAGAACAATATTTTTTTAATACTTATTTTGTATAAAATATTTAATACAATCAATCTTACTTAAACTTTATACTTTCCATTGCATTTTCCACATTAAAATCATCTATTTCAAGAATATTGAGTTTTAAGTAAATATTATTTTTATCTTGATGCCAAGTGCATACAGGAATGATTGACTGTTTATTAGTATTGCATGTCAAACAAATGTTTTTTTGTTTTTCTCTAAGTTTCTGTTTACAATTATTTAGCATACATATATCTTTAATCAGAGTTATATTATCAATGGATCTAATTTTATTAGTTTTAACTGAATCAATATTAATGTTATCTTTAAAAGATTCACTTTCGATTAATGGTGTTATATCTGTAATAGTTAAAGAATCTTCTTTTTTAACATCCATAATATCTTGGTCTGTACCTTTAAAAATGTAATAGGTATGCTTAAATACTGTATAAGCTTAAAAACAAATAATTTTTAATTTTAAGTATTGACAATAAAATAATTTATTATACCTATATAAAGTTTTAATTTCTATTTTCTAAATTATTATATTATTATCTATTTTTAAGAATTATAATAATACTAACATTGAACAACTTTCAAGTTTGATAATCTTATCAATATGTATGGACACTTTGTATAATATATACAATATTTTTGAAATGTTGGATATTCCAATCTTTAAAAGTAATCTTATTTTGAGGATGTTACCCCGCATGGGTTATCTCTAACTTACGAGTGAATAACATGGCAAATCTATACTCAACAATCTATGTTTAACTTTGGTACTTTTAATATTGGAATGAATCCTTATATTTTTTTAGATATTTTTAATTTGAAGTAAATTATATATTGAATAATATATTAAAATTTAAAAATTTTCACTTGAAAATTTAAATTTAAAAAGAAAAACAACTTTAACTACAATTTTTTTTATAATATTAAGGCTCGATAGTCAATTCATTTTAATATTAAAATAACAAAGTTAAACATAAACTGCTGAATATAAAATGTACATACTTTTAAGATTGAAAAATATGTAAAAAATATAAAGTATCTTTTTAAGAATTAATAATTATTACCTAATTCTATAACTTATTGATTACTTCTCCAAAAGTTGCAATTCTGAAATCATCAACAAATTCTTGCACAATTTTCAATTTATCAGGACGCATATCTCCAATATAAAATTTATTTTTATCAACAACATATGGAATACTTTTATCATTTTCTTCAATAACATTTGCATTACATTCATTGTTAATTAAATTTTAACATAATATAGACATTTGAATATGGTCACAGTATTGACTGATTTTTTTTTGAATCTCTAACTTAACAGCAATATCTTTGTCATATAAAATCACTTCATAGAGACTACCGTCAGTTAACATTGTTGATGGAATAACGTCAGTAACTTAAAATTAAAAATAGATTAAAAATAATGTTTATTAACTTTTAAACATAGTGGATTTTTAATCATATCAAATAAATAATCTATTAGTTCATTTAACTTATTATCTATTGATAATTTATCTTTAACACTACTTAAACTACATTCAATTGCTTAAGTAGTTTTGAAGAAAAATTAAAATCAAATGTTTTTATAAAAATTAAGTTTTTAGCAAACACCTAAAATGTAATCTTTTATATTATTCACAAACAAATAGAATATTTGATCTATCATAATACCTGACATTTTCAACAAAAACCAAAGTGACATTTTGGTTCAGATAATAATATATAATCAATGCTAATACCTACTATAGGCTATAGTAAAATATAGTTTTATAATATCTAAATAAAATAAATAAATACAGCGTAATTTATTAAAATAAATTTAATTTATTTTTATTATTAACACAATAGATAAAGATAATATAGATTTGAATTTTAGAATTTAGTATTGATTAATTATTGATTTTTTTTTTTTTTTTGAATTCTTCAATATTTTGTATGATATGTGGAGATTCAATTATATCATTTTTCAACATACGTTTAATGAACTGAGGGTCAATTAGCTCTCTTGACAAGCACTCTTCGTAAAATCTAAATTAAAATAATATAAGTAAATTTTAAAATACAGATAAATTAATGTTTTATAAACCAATAGACGTATTTATTAATAAATATTCAATAGACTTTATTGAATATAGACGAATAGACCATAATTATTCTGTCAGTACAACTTACAACTTTAGGCTTGATTCCATTTTGGAGTGTATATAAAGAAATAACAAATGTTACGTTCAGTCACATGTAATTGGCCTTGGATCTGGTAAAAATAATGACTTTTTTCTTTCAAAGTTGGTAAATTATTTTTAATTTTCATATAAGGAAGCTGAAATGAGAATATATAAATGTATATTACATAATAATTAATGTTTTATAGTTATTTCCAAAGAATAAATTATTTATATTATTCTAATCCGTTAAATATTAAAGTTTTAATAA
This sequence comes from Melanaphis sacchari, assembly GCF_002803265.2. Classification (NCBI taxonomy): domain Eukaryota; kingdom Metazoa; phylum Arthropoda; class Insecta; order Hemiptera; family Aphididae; genus Melanaphis; species Melanaphis sacchari. Next base: position 662,773 of record NW_020271179.1, read on the forward strand.
ATGCATATACATTACTTTTTTGTCCGAAATAGCTTTTTCTAGACTACAATAATCTTTAACAGAATAAGGGAATAATGGTATTTCATTTCACATAGTTTATCGTCTTCTATTAAACCATCTGCAATTGAAAAATATTTATTTAGTTATATATCCAATAAAATATGTGAAATCGATGCTGATCCAAGGTATATATATTAATAAAATATGTATTCATAAAGGCTCAAATTAATATTTATTATTTTCCATAACATTTCAGACTTTTTGTTTTGTCTTTAGTATATTTTAAAAATGTTTCCTAATGATTCCTAAAGCAGCATAAAAAAATAGTTAAGTTAAATAATAAATAATTTATAATATAGTTATAATTAAATAACTATATTACAGAGTATTTCAAAATATTATGAAATTACTTTAACTACCTATATTGTGAACAAAATTATATAGGTACCTGGACTTTTTTTTCGTAATTATTTTTTTTTTTATTTTTTTTTTATGGATTTCGCGAATAAATTGACCACCCGAATTGAATGATACAATAGCTGCATGGACCCTAATATTGTATGATTGCTTTTGGGTGAAATTTATTCGTTTACCAGCAATATATTTGTTGATGACGCTATTAAATTGCTTACATCAGTCTTGTGCCGCTATCCACTCGGGTCGCACGTCCGCCGCTCCGCACACTCCGCTGTAACCAGGGCCGTGTTAAGGGGGGGCGGCAAAGGGGTCATTTGCCCCCGGGCGCCACACAGCTTGGTAAAATCAAGGGGCGCCTCGAGCTTGAGAAACCGCTGTTGCCTGTTGGTGACTCCTCAATTTATATTTAATAACAATTTTAATGAAAAAATGACGATGATTATTTCCTTAGTTAAATGTTTAGAAATATATTTTTATTGTACCGATAATAAAATAAAAATTAATCGAATTCAATTTTATGTAGGTACTAGGTACTAACAATAATGATATAATAAATTGGTGAACTGGTCACTAACTTCTTATCGCGAGTTATTTATACTCGCACGGGTTTTTCGATGAGAGACTGCTGTCCCTGCTTACCCTGTCTATCTAATTAGTGATTAATTTAAAATTATATTTATTTTCGATAAATAAATAAATTACGTCATCTACTGACACAAGTCATTATAAATTGATAAGTTTTCATATCGCAGTATCATCATTCCGCATCCGGCGTCCGTCCGCGACAGTCCGTCTTCCCTACGTCTGTCACACCGTACGCCATCTTCCACGTGACTAGCGTCCTCGACGCGCTCCCGCCGTCGCCAGACCGCGCTCTGGCACCACCACGGCAACATTATCCGGCTCCCTCCCGCAACCCGCTGGCACATTCAAACTGCCCGCACGATACAGCGGCTTGTCTACTACTCGGCACGGCGTCCAAGCCAGCTGAAAGCCGTCAACTCCAGTCTAACATGGGCAGACGCAAGCACGTGAAGAGGCCAAACCCCTCGCCGACTCCCACGGATCACAAGAAACAAAAACAACAAGGTTGCCAACGCAGTGCACCTCCGTCCCCTATGCCGACCGAATCCGACTCCATCTCCAGCGATTCATTTGAAAGCAGCTCCGCTTATAGTCAAAGTTCACGCTCCACGTCACCTACTCCTCCACCTCAAACCATCCAAAAGGAACGCATCCCACCTATAATCGTGGACCCGACCCACTGGGCTTCGGTCGCACCTATGATCACGCCTTCATTCACTCAAGACAAACTCACAGCCAAGTTCAGTCAGAACAACATCAAGCTCCAAGCTGCAGACACAACCACCTTCCGTTCAGTACAAGCCGTCTTGGAAAACGCCAACATACCCTTCCATACCTTCTCATTGCTGACAGAACGCCAACTCAAAGTACTGCTCAGGGGCGTCCCATGTCACCCTACAACACCGAGGATACCGTAAAATCCGAGCTCGAATCACTAGGATACACCATCTCGCATGTGCGCCAATTCCTGAAAGACGGAAGGAAGTTGCCGATGTACATGGTGTGTCTCCCTAACACCCAATTAAGCAAGAACATCTTCAACCTATCCAGTCTATTTTACCTAATCATTCGCGTAGAGGCATATAAAACATCAGGACCATCCCAGTGCTTCTCTTGATCATCATTCATATTTCAAGTGTCTAATTGTAAACTACCATATCATCATATTCAATCATCAGATCAATCATCACTCATCAACATCAGATCATCATATTTCGTTCTATTTCATAAGTTTGTTAATTAATCACATCAATTGTAAACTACCAGTTCACACCAACTGCACAAATCGAACCTCACTCCAGCTCTCCACGCTGACTCACTATTCTGACGGATCAACTCGCATCTATCCGGTAAGTAGCCAAAAATCTTATACACCCCCCCCCTCTACGACCACGAGGCTCAGTCACCGGTGGGTGACACTGCCGGGTCTCGCACCGTAGCGTAGGCAAGCCACAACACGCCGATCATGGATAACCGTAGCAAAAAACGCGGAGCCACTCCTCCACAAATCGTGTCTAAGAAAAACCGACACCAATCCCCTCTGCCTCTACTAAAACCACCATTGTCCACGGTCAAAGAAGATCGAAACACAGCGTATTCACCACCTCCCGTAACGACTAATAATGTAACCTCCGCTCCAGTTCCGTTCACTACTACTAGACAACGCGATGCTCCAGCCTCACCATCCGTCTCTGGTGAATCTTTGTCGGGCGACTCCTATGCTTCGTCGGACACTGGAGAAAGCCTAGTCTCTACCAAATCAAATTCTGTTTTACTTAAGAAAGCCAAGATTAGCATACCACCGATTTTCATTAAAAACTCCGTTGATTGGCGCAGAGCTGCACCAAGTGTTTTTAAAAATTCTGACCTCACCCCTGAAACTGTCTGTGCGCAAACTACCTCTGATGGATCCATTATTGTGAAAACTCGCGAACCAACTCACTACAGACTACTTCAAAAAATCCTACTAGAAATGGAAATACCTTTTCAAACATCAAAACTGCCAGAAGAACGAACTTTAAAAGTTGTACTGAGGGGCATCCCCATTTATATTACTCCTGATGATTTAAAAAGCGAACTAGAATTATTAAACTTCGATGTCAAGCTCGTTAAACGTTTTGGTCCACCAAACAAACCCATGCCAATCTGTCTAGTCGTACTTGGTAGTGGCACAAATTCCAAAGAAATTTTCGAGCTGAACGACCTATTCTTTATAAAAATCTCAGTTGAGACCTATAAGCAATCAGGCCCCTCACAGTGCTTCGCATGCCAACGAATTGGCCACGGTTCTTCTAACTGTACCCATCCCCCTAGATGTGTAAAATGTTCAGGCGAGCACAAAGCCAGTAACTGTCCGAAAACCATTGACCAAGATCCAACTTGCTGTAACTGCGGTGGGAGTCACACCGCAAATTACCGTGGCTGCCCGTATCTTACTCAAGCCACAATCGCCAAATCTGCCCAAATATCCACTAAGCATCCAACGCCAATCCTGGGAGCACCAGTCACGCAACCAATCATCACAGATCTCACACAAATGGACTACGCTACAGCAACTAAATCCAAGGAAACAATCAGCAACGAACTAATCTTAGCCCTATTATCTGATCTCCTCACGGTCATATCTACAACAAACGACCCCAAAGAAATGCTGCTATCCACAATTAAGTCCTTCTTGACCCTCTTCGGTAAACAAAAATGAACACAAATCTAAAAATTTTACATTGGAACGCCAACGGCATTTCAAAACGAATAAACGAACTCAATGCACTAGCCTCCTCAATCAAACTTGATATTATTTTAATCGGTGAAACACACCTAAAACCAAACTTAAGCCTCAAAATCCCAAACTACTTTACCTACAGAAACGACCTGCCGTTACGACCGGGCTCAAAAGCCCATGGCGGCACTGCAATTTTGGTTCATCGTAATATTATTCATCAATCAATTCAAATAAATACTAAACTCCAATCTACTTCCATTTTAATTAAAATCAACAACAGTAGCTTGCTTGTCTCCTCGATCTACAAATCTCCCTCGTCTACCTTAGACCCTTCTCACCTGGACCTTCTCACCAACAGTGCTGACAATTTCGTAATTGCTGGTGACTTAAACTCTAAGCATCCACTCTGGAACAGTCGTAAAATTAACTCTGCAGGAATGATATTATACAATCACCTTCAGCAAAACAACTACTCAATATTAGCGCCTGACACACCAACCCATTTTCCAAACTCATACAAATACAGGCCAGATGTACTCGACATTGCCATAATCCGCACCACTCTATTAATTCAACTCACAAACCTCAATGAACTTTCATCGGATCATAATCCAATTCTACTAGAGCTATCTGACTCGCCAATTAAAACCTCCCCTCCATCGCCAAACCTTTCCATCAATTGGAAAAAATTCTATCAAATTCTTAGTGCGGAAAAATCCAGTGTCAATCCCTCTATGAACACCAAGGAAAGCATTGACAGCACCATTCAAAACTTCACAAACTCTATACAATCTGCACTAGACAACAGCTCTTACGTCCGAAATCCCAAAAAGCGCCAATCTATCATTCCTACTGAAATTCAGCTAGAAATCTGGGCCAAAAACCGTTTACGCAGAGAATGGCAACGGACCCGTGACTCCACGACAAAAAGGTTACTAAACTCAAAAATACTTTGTATAAGACTCATGCTCCGGACCCATAGACAAGATGAATGGGACAAATATATGAACTCCTTAAATCAAAATGAAAAATCAATATACAAACTAAACAGAAACTTATTAAGGAAGAAACCAGCCACCCACCCTATCTTAGGGCCCAGTGGTTTGGTGTACTCAGCTCAGGAAAAAACAGAAATTTTTGCAGATTCCCTGGAACGACAGTTGACAACTATTCATGGACCAAATCTCCCGGGAGTTCAAGCCAGTATCTCAACGCTCCAGAAATCAGTCACAAATAGTTCACCCATCTTCACTACTCCGGGTACAATCCAAAAACAAATCGACACGCTCGTAAAGAACAAAGCACCTGGATGGGACCAAATCACAAACACAGCCCTGAAATTTTTGCCCAAAAACAAAATACTACAACTAACAAAAATTATCAATAGCTGTTTTAAATTTTGCTACTTCCCTAACATATGGAAACTATCTCATATAATATCAATACCAAAACCCGGCAAAAATCTCCAACTACCGGAAAGCTATAGACCTATAGCCCTTCTCTCCTCTCTCTCAAAAATTTACGAGCGTTTAATCCTTCAGTTTCTCCAAGAATCTTTAGCTGGCAAAATAAGGGACGAGCAGTTCGCCTTCCGTCAAAACCACTCAACTTCCTTCAACTTACCAAACTAATAGACCAAATCAGCGACAATCTCAACCAAGGTATTCAAACAGCTGCCATATTTTTTGACGTCGAAAAAGCCTTTGATACTGTCTGGCACGATGGACTTCTCCACAAGATGATGTCCATGGACATTCCTCTACAACTTATGAAAATTACCGAATCTTTCCTCTCGGATCGTACCTTTTCTGTTAAAATTGAAGACCAAAACTCGTCAGTAAGGAAGGCAAACGCGGGCGTGCCACAAGGCTCATGTCTTTCCCCTACGCTCTTTAATATTTATACTAACGACCTACCTACGAATACAAATTCTCGAGTTTCTCTGTTTGCGGATGACACAATGTTTTATTGTTCTAACCATAATGCGCGTTTTGCAATTTTACAACTTCAGAAACAAATTGACCTGGCATCGAAATGGTTCAAAAAATGGCGTCTTCGGATTAACGAGTCCAAAACTACAGCAATTCTGTTCGGCCGTACAAAAACAATAAACTTAAATAATATCCAAATAAATAACATTCTAATCCCTTGGTCCAGGAGCATAAAATATTTAGGGGTAACATTAGACCAAAAATTAAGCTTTTCCAATCATGTGACAAAAATTGTCAAAAAAGCTACCCAAATTCGCGGCATACTCTACTCAATCCTCAACAAAAAAAGTCCTATCCCAGCTAGGACTAGACTAAACCTTTTCAAATTATATATCCTACCTGTTTTGACCTATGCTGGTGCATCGTGGGCGCCATTTGTCTGCAAATCTTCATGGACGAAAATCGAAGCCGTACAGACCATCGGTATCCGGACCATCCTGGGTCAATCGTCCATAGTTCTGAACGCGGTCCTCCTGAACACAGCTGGCTTCGACACTGTCAGGAATACCATCAAGAAGAACTCTGTAGCTATGTTCTACCGTTGCTCAATATCTCAATATAACCATATAAGGAACATAGGTCAGATCACCCCCTCACCACCTCACCCAAGGTACTCTCAACGCCATAGAGCAAAACTCTGGGCAAACAACCAATAAAAAAAAAAAAAAATAATAATAATAAATATATAATAAATCCAACAGTTCAAATTAGTTCTTAACTTACCGCGACTAGCAAAGGCAAAGCCTGGAATAGTTAAATAGGCGAAAGCCATCCTACCGAGTAGTAGTAGTAGTAGTGCTTCTCTTGCCAAGGCTTCGGACACTCTTCAGCTAATTGCAAGCACCAGCCAAAATGCGTGAAATGCGGCAATGACCACGCAACCAAGACGTGTACCAAAACTCCTGATCAACCGCCAAAATGCTGCAACTGCAATGGCGAACACACGGCTAACTACCGTCAATGTCCCGCCTACATCAAAGCTATTTCTGCAAAGAAATCCAAACTTCATGACATCACTCCGTCACCAGCTACTCAACCAACATCTATTCCGCCCACAAGCCCCACGCAACTCACCTATGCACAGGCTCTATCGCCGCCCAAATCTCAACTAGCTCCACCTCAACCGCTAAGCGAGATTAACACAAACCTAATTGATATCCTGAATCACGCCATATACCAGATATCTACTGCATCAAGTTTCAAAGACTCCATCCTGTCTGCAATCTCGGCCATTGTCTCACTTATAAACCAAGATGGACGAACAACTTAAAATTCTCTACTGGAATTGCCAAAGCCTGGGCAATAAAAAATCAGAACTCCTCCATTTCGTTCGACTACATAAAACCCACATCATCCTACTCAGCGAAACACACCTCCAACCTTCAACGTCTTTCAAACTCCCAAACTACCACATTTATAGAAACGATCGACCCACTCCTCCCGGCCAGCCAAGAAGCGCCGGAGACACAGCGATCCTAGTAGCCAACAAGCTCATTCACTATGAAGTACCCATCCAGACGAACTCTCTGGAAAACACTACCATCCACATTCAGTTAAACAACCGAGAGACCAGAATCTCGGCAATTTACAAAAGACCTATAAACCCACTTATGCCATCAGACATGGATAACCTCCTGGACACCGACCTTCCGACAATTCTCGCGGGCGATTGGAACGCTAAACACCCGTTTTGGAACAGCCAAAGAACAAATGCTGCTGGCCTGACACTTCTTAACCACACGGAGGAGAATGACTACCTCATTGTCGCACCAGATACCCCGACCCACCACCCAGACCAGCGCAATCATCAACCTGACGTTCTAGATATTGTAATACTAAAGAACAACCACCTACAATATGAACTCTGCAATTTCTCAGACGAACTCTCGTCTGACCACAGTCCGGTCATCTTAAACCTTCGAGGCAAGCCATCGTCCGACCCGCCAAACCAACAGAAACATGTTACAAACTGGCCAAAATTCGCAGTCGATCTGCATTTTGCCATCCCAAGTCCGAATCCAACCATCAACTCAACTTCGGAACTCAATCAAGCGATCGAGAACTTTACCACTACTGTCCAGGACACATTGTCCAAAAATACTTCAATCTTCATCGACCAACCAAACCAAACACGCATACCAGACAATATCCAGCTCGAAATCACTAAAAAGAGAAGACTACGGAGGGCCTGGCAAAATACCCGGAACCCAATAGTCAAACCCTGGTTCAATAATCAGACATCAAAAGTCAAGAGGCTCATCCAACTTCATAGAGCCGCCGAATGGGACTCATTCCTTGAAAAAATAAGACCTGGAGACTCTAAAATATTCAAAATCAACAAATCTCTAATAAACAGTAAACCTCCAAACCACCCATTAAACGGCCAACAAGGACCAGTCTTCGATTCCCCAGGGAAAGCTGAACTCTTCGCTGCTAACTTAGCCACACAATTCAATTGCCCGGATGGAACTCCAAGTGGAGGAATATAGAAGCCATACAGAACATAGGTCTACGCACCATAACTGCTCAACCTTGGTTTGTCTCAAATAAAACCATTATCAACTCAGCCCGAATCCAGACAATCAAACACAACATTAAGAAAAACGCCAAAACATTCTTTCACAAAAATCAGCTCTCCCCACATCCACACATTAGAAACTTAGGGCGCTCTGAAATGAACCCCCTGATCATCCGATCAACTAATCATCTCGATTGGGCATTATCTCCATAATTGGAAAAAAAAAAACAACCCATCACTTCCAATAATCACTACAATAGCTAATCCATCCAGTCATAGGCTCACGCCTGAAACTGGAAAATAGGCCAAAAAAAAATAGGCCGTCCCACAAGCAAAAGCAAAAAAAACACCACATGCATATAGTCATAGGCGCAAGCCTGACACTCTACTAAGCCGCATTGGCATTCCAACCAAAGCAAAGCAAAAGATCGCCATCATCATCATCATCATCAGTCATCATTCATCTCAGCATATATACATTCAACGTGCAGCTCTCGAAGCATCAAGTCTCTCGACGCAAACGTAGTCGCACAATCAACAGGGCACCAGCGCCCACTGACAATCTCTCCTGCAGCCACCACACTGCCACAGAGATCACTAATCAACAGGGCACCAACCAGCGCCCACAGGTAAGCCGTTGCTAGCAACGGGAAACATACCACTTCTAGCTGTCGTGGGGCCGCGCCCTCACATCGCCGCAGCATCCCACCCCACTTACCAACTAACACCACCCACTCATCCCCTCACTACCACCAATAAAACGTTCTTTTCAGAGCGACAGGAAAAATACTGCCACTTTCGCGATGGGCGGTCGTAAACCGCTTAAGCGTAAAGGAGGTAGCGCCTCTAACCCAGTACACAAACTTGCACGCCAACGCTCAGCGCCTCCCTCTCCTTCACCACCAGCAAACTCTTCCGATTCCGAGACAATCGAGTCCCTTTCAGACTCAGGCACCATAACATCCTATACCTTCGACAAAGATCCTACCTTAACTGCGGTAATCAAACCCACTTCACCATCCGTACCTAAAAATAACTTTGCTTCCGTACCTACAAACAACTTAACTTCCGTACCAGAAATCACTACTTCCCAAACCTCTCCTGCAACCAAACCTCCGACCAAACCAACAAACTCAAGACCTCCGCCCATCATCCTAAACTCCAGCTCCTGGCGTAAGGTCGCCCCGGTGATCTACGCCCTCCCCAACCTTACCCCAAACTCAATGACCGCCAAGACATCAGCAAACAACAAAATCTCCATCCAGACATCAGACCCGTCCCAATTCCGTCTGTTCCAAAACACCCTACTATCCAATGGTACCGAATTCCACACATTCTCTCTCCCAGAAGAACGATCTGTCAAGGTCGTCCTGAAGGAAATCCCCACCGACATCCCGGTCGACGAGATCAAACGGGAACTCGAAACCCTCGGCTTTTCTACCTCATTCATCCGCCGTTTCGGAACTCCTGAAAAACCCATGCCCTTATGGTCTTGTCCACATTACCGCAGACCAAAAATCCAAAGACATCTTCCTCCTAAACAATCTGTTCTATATTTCCATCTCGGTAGAACCCCTAAAATCATCCGGCCCCTCCCAATGCTTCTCGTGCCAACGCTTCGGCCACGGCTCCCGAAACTGCGGACACCCACCGAGGTGTGTTAAATGTGCTGGCAACCACGCTGCCAAAGATTATAGTAAAACCCGTGAACAATCACCGACCTGGTGCAACTGCGGCGGCCCTCATACCGCCAATTTCTGTGGATGTCCACACTTCCTAGATCAAAAGTCACTCCCACCACCAACTTCTGTCCCTATCATGCGGACTCCCTAGAAAAACAATTCCAAACAAACCCCGGTCCCAACATACCAGAAGTAACCGCACACTACCTCTCACTACAAAACCAAAATATACTAACCTAACCTAGCTCTCGACCTTTTTACCGCGAACATTGCAACTGCTGTCAACAACAGTACATACACCAGGAACAACCGGACATTCAAAAGCGCTCTACCGCCCGAAATCGCAAAGGAAATCGAAATTAAAAACCGCCTACGACGCGAATGGCAACGTTCTCGTGACCCATTGGTCAAACGTCGTTTAAACTGTAAAATTAAAATTTATACGGCTTATCCTCAAAACGCACCGTGCCGACGAATGGGATCACTTCCTCGATACCATGGACGCCCAAGACAGTTCAATCTATAAATTAAATAAAAAACTACTAAATAGAACCCCTGCGGTCCATCCACTGATTGGCCCAAACGGCCTTATGTACAAGGATGAAGATAAGGCTGAATTATTTTCAGACACATACGAACATCAATTCAAGTCAACTACGGGCCCTGACATACCAGCAGTCAACACCTTCATCCATCCCCTTCGGTCACCCTCACAAACCGCTTGTTACACATCACCTAGCACCGTCCAAAAAATAATAAACCGAATCCCAAAACGTAAAGCACCTGGCGCAGACTCCATCACCAATATAGCCATCAAACTACTACCCAGGAAATCAGTTTTGCTCCTCACTCACCTAATCAACGGCTGCTTACGTATTGGCTATTTCCCAACGTCATGGAAGCACGCAATTATCATAACAAACCCCAAACCAGGAAAAGACCACCGACATCCAGTCAACTACCGCCTTATTGCACTACTATCCTCCCTCTCAAAAATCTTTGAACGAGTTATTTTGAAGAAACTTAATGCTACGATTGGTCCCAAAATCAGAAATGAACGATTCGCTTTCCGTCCACAACATTCCACAACCCACCAGCTAGTCGGCCTAATTGACCAATTGGCATCAAATTAAACAGCAAACTCCGCACAGCCGCCGTCTTCCTCGACGTCGAAAGCCTTCGATCGTGTTTGGCACGCGGGCTTATTATACAAACTCCATATCTTGGGCACCCATACCCCATTGTTGAATATAATAAAATCATTCCTGACTGACCGCACATTCTCTGTAAGATTAAACACCACCTTATCTAGCAGCAGGCCGGTTTATTCAGGTGTACCTCAAGGCTCCTGTCTTTCGCCAACACTATATCTAGCTTACACTAACGACGTCCCCCTCAACCAAAACGCTCGGCTTTATCTATTCGCCGACGACACAATGTTCACCGCCTCGAATAAAAACCCCAAAAGAGCAGCCATTCAATTACAAAAACAACTAAACATAACACTAACCTGGTACGACAAATGGCGTCTCAACATCAATGCTCAAAAAACGGTTGCGGTCATGTTCAACGGTTCTAACAATTTCGCTTCACATCACCTGAACCTAAACGGTCACCAAATCCCCTGGTCTCCTACATCAAAATACCTTGGCGTAACCATCGATCGAAATCTCACGTTCTCAGCGCATATCAAATCAACTGTCAAGAAAGCCACCGCCGTCCGCGGCATGCTCTATCCGGTCCTCAACCGCTCCAGCCCCATCCCCATCAAAACAAAACTTAATATACTACAACTGTATATTAAACCTATCCTATCGTATGCCAGTCCGGCATGGGGACCACTAATACTAAAGCGAACTGGCGCAAACTCGAAGCCGTCCAAAATATCGGCCTCCGTACTATCACCTCCTCCCCATGGTTTGTGACAAATAAAGTAATTCTCTCTTCAACACGTACCTCCACCATCAAACAATCAGTAATAACAAACAGCAAGAACCTATTCCACCGCAACTCAATTTCAACTTTCGCCCACATCCGCAGTCTTGGACAATCCACCTTAGCTACCGACCCAACCTCAAAACCCACAAAGCGTCGCCCACTCTTATGGTCTAACTCAAACTAACAAAATAATTCACCACATCTCATTCAACTCGTCATAGGCCAACGCCTGGAACGAGTATATAGGCATACCGCCGTTATACAAGCAAAGCAAAAGCAAGCAAAGCATAATACACAGTCTAATTTGTGTCGTTGGTGCGGCGTAAACGTCTGTTACGTACTCCGTTGACCGTTATATTTCTGTCATTTATCCTACAGTGATAATTGTTTTCAAATTACATTATTTTTAGTGATGAGTGAATTAAAATTGGTGCCTCTACCTGGGGCTAGGAGTGATATTTGGAAAAAATTTGGATTTCTAATTAATGATAGTGGTGTTATATTAGATAAAAAAAAACTTTAAAAAAAAAATTGCTTATAGTGAAAATACATCAAATTTAAATTCACATTTACAACAGTGCTAAAGTGTGAAACCAATGTGTACGATGTCAGTGTACCAATAATAAATAATAAATATTTATTAGCTTAATAAAGTAAATTCTGTACAAACTATTGGTTTGAGAACGATACTGGGTAATCCAAACTACGTAACAAATAGAGTCACTCTCTCCATCACAAATCTAAAACAAATCAAATCACAAATTCACTCCCAAGCCACCTCATTCTTCCACAAAAACTCTCCATCAAGATTTAGGCACATACGACAACTAGGACTAGAAGAACAGTCCACACCCACTCGAACCTACAAAAATCCAAAAACTCGTCCCGTAAATTGGGTTTCAGTAAACCCACCCTCTTAATCTCCTAAATCACAATAGCCATTACCAAAATCTCCACTACTAGCAAAGGCACAATGCCTGGTATAGAAAAGACCATAGGTCGTCCACTAAGCAAAGCAAAGCAAAAGTAAATTCCTTTGTGTGATATATATTTAGTTAAATGAATACGAAAAGTAACGATATCGCGATACAATATCGGAAAAATCTGAACGATATCGATACAGAAAATTATATCGTTGCCCAGCAATACTATTTATCTCTCAGCCAAGTTGCGAACCATTAAGAGCGAGCCGAAAAGAGCCGCGTGAACATTCTTTCATCTGTCGGACTAATCGGTTTATCTACATTCAACGAAATTTGACGTACATTACGTCAGTCCTCCTACCATTCCATTTTAAAAATATGAAAATTTTAATATTCCATCATTTAGTATGTGATTTATACGAATTTGTCCACAGTAACCCAGAATTTGTATGATGAAAGGAGCAATTTAAATCAAAAATCCTTCAGCGAGTTAGCGTGACATACATCAGCCTCCCTCACTTTAAAAATATGAAATTTTTTTACCAATCTTTAGCATACTATTTGTACGCGTATTATAAACATTTTTATGGTAGGTAATAGTTTATGTTTGCATCTATAGCTTTTTATATACACACTGTATGGGATAAATTATTTTTTGATTTCATGAGAAGTATTTATACTCTATGGCATATATTTGTATCTATAGTAAATATATTTGCATTTATGGCTAATATATACTATACAGGAAATATATATATATATATATTTAAGGCCTTTGAGACCATTTTGCATCCATGAGAAATATATATTCATTGATATACCTATATATATTTAGTCTTCTAAATATATGTATACACTCTATGGTATATATTTTTTGGCATCCAAGGGAAATATATACTCATCAATGTATAATATTTATACATATAGTCTTTAGTGAATATATATACTTTATGACATATATATTTGCATCTAAGGCCAATATATACTACATTTTTTGACATACATATTTGCATCTATTGCAACAATTTTGTGCTTAGTAGTATCTAATCAGTATACCTTAAGTCAGTTAGTCATTGGTTAATATCATTATAAATATATTATATTATACATATCCGATCTTATGATCATACCTTTAACTTCTTTGGTGAGCTTTTAGTTTGTTTTTTTTTTTGTCATCCCTTCCTTCCTCAAAAAGGTATATCGCGATCCTTTCAAAACTAATAGTGTACAAATGTTTATATTGTGCGTAAAAATAGAGCGCAAAATTTTGGTAAAAAGTAATTTTATATTTCTTAAGTAGAGGATTTTAGCTACTTTGGTCATACAAATTCTGAGCCATTGCGTACAAATTTATACAAATAACGTATTACATGATATAATAATAAAATTTCCATATTTTTAAAAAGTGAAGGCTGGTTTAACGTATGTTGAAATTTGTTCAAATCCTGACAACTTTTTCAATTTGTGGTCTTCAATGACTATTGACTGAAGCTACCAACACCCAAAAATCAACTTGAACATAAAACAGGAGATGAAAGGCAAAAACCTGGTACTCCTTAATAGGAGTTTGGCTGACCATTACAAGGTTAAGCAATTAGTATACAAAATAAAGCCCCTGGCAGAGACCTAATTACAAACACTGCACTCAAATTCCTACCCAAAAACAAGTTACTAGATTTAACTAAAATAATCAACGGTTGCTTCAATTTATGTTACTTCCCAAACAGTTGGAAACAGTCGTCCATAATTTCAATTCCAAAACCTGGCAAAAATCATCAACTCCCAGAAAATTATAGACCTATAGCTCTTCTCTCCTCCCTCTCAAAAATATATGAACGTTTAATTCTCCAGTACCTCCAAAAATCTCTGGCTGGCAAAATAAGAGACGAGCAGTTCGCCTTTCGTCAAAGCCATTCAACTGTACTCCAACTGACCAAACTAATGGACCAAATCAGCACAAATCTCAACCAAGGCATTCAAACTGCTGCCATCTTCCTTGATGTTGAAAAAGCATTCGATAGTGTCTGGCATGATGGACTTCTCCATAAGATGTTGTCCATGAATATCCCTCTACAACTAATAAAAATTACTGAATCTTTCCTCTCAGAACGTACCTTTTCAGTAAAAGTTGAAAAACATAACTCATCATTAAGAAAGGCAAATGCGGGCGTGCCACAAGGCTCCTGTCTTTCCCCCACGCTTTTTAATATTTATACAAATGACCTACCTACGGGTAATAATTCTCGAATCTCTCTATTTGCGGATGACACAATGTTTTATTGTTCCAACCACAATGCGCGATTTGCTTCCTTACAACTTCAAAAACAAGTAAACTTGGCATCAGACTGGTTCAAAAAATGGCGTCTTCGTATAAATGAATCCAAAACCATTGCAATCTTATTTGGCCGTACAAAAACCACAAAAATCAAAAATATTCAAATAAATAACATTCAAATCCCTTGGTCCAAGAACGTAAAATATCTAGGAGTAACAATTGACCACAAACTAAACTTTTCTACTCACGTGTCAAACATCGTCAAAAAAGCTACTCAAATCCGCGGTCTACTATATTCAATTTTAAACCAAAAAAGCCCAATCCCTACCAGAGCAAAACTAAACCTTTTCAAAACGTACATTATCCCCATCTTAACTTACGCCGGTGAAGCATGGGCACCCTTCATCAGCTCATCTACATGGAGGAAAATAGAATCAGTACAGACAATAGGTATCAGAGTTATACTGGGTCAGCCATCCATAGTGAAAAACTCAGTGCTCCTTCACACAACCGGCTTCGTCACTATCAAGCAACTTATCAAAAAGAACGCCTTAGCAACCTTCCACCGTATCTCAACTTCTCAGTACAACCATATAAAGAATATTGGTCTGATTTCCCACCCATCACACGCATCTAGACAAAAACAACGACCTAGAGTTAAATTATGGGCAACAAACTAAACATTAAATAAAAAAAAAAAAAAAAAAAAAAAATCCTTCGTTTGCAAACTCCACTTTGACACCCAGCTACTAGAAAAGGCAAAAGCCTGGTATAGTGTATAGGCGTAAGCCGTCCTACCACGTAACGTAACAATAATATTTTTAAATGTAACTAATTAATAAAAAATGTCAAGCTACAAACATCTGGAAACTAACTTATTATCCAAATCTCAAACACAAACTTAACAAACTAACTAATAAATTAATAAGCTTAAGAAAGGGCTCAAAACTTATAAAACTAACCAATTTTTATTGTTTTTATCTTTATTTAACAATTAATACCAACCAATGATCCTTATAGAAATTAATTGAAAAAAAAAATCAAAAGAAGAGATACAGTGCATCCATTATAAAGCCCTAATAACTTATAACTTATAAGTTATAACTGACAGTGAAAAAACAAACTTATTCAACACCCACCTCTCTGAAAAATATAATTTTAGTATTCGAGTATCTACCTATACAGTATATATGGCTATATAAGTACCTAGTTTTTCATTAAAAAAAAAAAAATAACTAAAATAAAAACATATTTAATTTGCAACTCTTGGTTCCCAAATGAAGAATGTAAAATATGTGAGTCGTTTAAACTTCATGAACATAATAATGAATCAATATCACCTGACTGTGATATTTCTTAAATTAAAATTGAACATTCTACCCGTTACACTAAATTTAGAGCTTTGTATCAACCACACATTGCTACAGCAGCTTTAATCAATGAAATAATTTATTATTTTACTGATTTACAAAAGATCCACCTATGATTTTGACTAAAAAAATTAAAGATATTTCTAAAATAATGGACATTTTAAACGCTGTGTCTATATCCCCGACAACTATGATAAGAAATGCGCATGCACGGGAAATGCGAATGATAACAATACAACAATGATAATGCGATAATGATTTTGATTTAGCAATTACAGTGAAACTCTTGGTCACCAACATTTTGTCCGTTATTCAGAGAGGATACATTATTGAAATATATTTGTATAATAATGTACTATGTATGTACATACATATAATGTTATTACTTATTATTTATTGTAAATTATTACATTTTTATATTTTTACAATTCTGCGACTGCACGAATTCCTACATTTCCGTTATTTTTACGGTAATTTAAAATGTCAACTTTTTCGCGAAGCGACAACCGCTTTCGTTTTAACGTAGTCATCGCGTCGAAAACCATCACTAACTGACATACTTTCGTCATAACTCATAACACATAACCGCATCACCGATATCCGAATTTGTCGTAATCGTATCATTCCATAACGAGTTTATCGTAATTTTACATTATTACGAGAGTGCATACGTATGTCAGTATGTGAATACGTATTATTTTCAAATAATAATTAGGGTTTTACCATTATTTTAAAAATTCTCAAAAAAAATAATGTTCATTATTCGGAGAGTCCGCTATCCGTTAGTGGAGATTTCACTGAATTAGCAGCTTTTATTGCAGCATTATTAATAAATTAATATTATAATACTTATATTATTAGCATATTAATTATTATTATTATAATCATACAATATTAAGGTAAATATATCACATTTTTATTAAGATTATTTGTGTATTATGTGAACTATTGTAAATATTGCAATGATAAATGGAAAAATTAATTATTTATTTGACTATATTATGATTTATTTCATTATTAATGAAATTAAAAAAGTATTAAGACCGGAAATTTGACATTATTTACATTATTACTAATATAAGGATAGGAATATGTAAAGACAAAAAGAGACAAAAATTTAAATTACAGTTGTTTGTATGTTTTCATAAAAAAAAAGTGAAATTTACAATAATAATTCATCACATTAGTCACTCACATACATTTTTACAATTTTGAATTATTGTGATTATTACTTAACGTATAAAATATAAAATATTATAATATGTGATTTTGTGTTATATCATATAATCACTCCGTTCCCAACTGTTGTCCAGTGAACACGTCCACTACGCCGTAAATAAACGTAAGTATAACCTAACCGTAAGTAAACCCAAAAAATTCTTCGACCACGAGGCAAGTGCACCCGAGTGGTTCACGCAGCCGGGTCTCGCTACGAGCGTATCAAAACAAACCTCCACCAAAACACGACAGGACCAAGAGGAAAAAGAAATCACCAATCCCATCAGCAAAAAGAGGTCCTCAACCTAAATCATCGACCCCATCCTCCGGAACCATGGACTCTGAAGATAGCTGGTCCAGCAGCCCATCATCAACATCACGCTCTCCAACACCCGATCTACCCCTAAACAAAACGTATAATACCGCTGCCAACAAAATTAAAACTTCCCGCATACCTCCCATTTTCGTCCAAATTTGCGCTACATACCCGTGGAGGCAAATAGCGAAAGCCATGTACACAATCCAAGGCCTTGAAGAAGTAACTGCCAAGACCACATCAGTACCACTACAAATCCAAATAAACTGCCCTGAAGAGTCGTCCTTCAGACTCGTTCAACAATTCATGACCACTAACAAAATCAATTTCCACACATTCGCTCTACCCAAAGAACAATCTCTCAAGATTGTAATCAAAGGTGTTCCACTTGACGTCACCGACGATGAACTCATGGAAGAACTCCAAGAGATGGGCTTCAAACCAAACTTTGTCAGAGCTTTTGTCAAAAACGAAAAGAGACTCCCAATTCACATGGTTTCCTTAAAACGCACAGAAAATGTCAAAGAAATCTTTGAAACAACCGAACTATTCTACGTCCGAGTCAAAACAGAGTCATATAAGTCATCAGGTCCCGCCCAGTGTTTTTCCTGCCAACGTTTTGGCCACTCGTCACTCCAGTGCGGCCATCCACCCAGATGCGTAAAATGCGGAGAACACCACCCTAGCAAAGAATGTAAAAAACCGAAAGAAGACAGCCCAATCTGCTGTAACTGCAACGGCAAACATACTGCAAACTACAGGGGCTGCCCCTACTATACTAATACCTGCAAAGAAAAGACTGAACACTCCAGAGACGTAAGAACCAAACTCATTCAAAAATCCACGTTGGAAGTACCACCAACACATACACCAGTAGCCACGGCCCATGAAACAAAAGCAAAATCATACGCGAGTGCAACAAAACATCAAACAGAACAAACCGAACTTATAATTGACACATCAAAGCTCTTACAAATAATTAGAGACCTCCTTACCACAGCTCAAAAATGTGAAGACGTAGCATCAAAAAATGCAGTCATCACAACAGTCCAAAAAAAATCATCAACACCATACCCACATCCCATGATGAATGAACTCAAAATCATCTCATGGAATTGCAACGGCATCGAAAACAAAATACCTGAACTCACCGCATTCGTAAAACAAAACAAAATCGACATAATCCTATTTGGGGAAACCCGACTAAATCCCAAAACTAAAATATCAATACCAAATTATCATATATACCGAACAGACCGCCCAAAAACACCAACCTCCCCCTCTTCAGGAAGCACAGCAATCCTAATACGGAAAAATATAACCCACCAACACATCACACTTCCAACCACTGTAGAATCTACCACAATACAATTGAAACTTAAAAACAAAATAACACAAATCACAGCAGTATACAAAAGTCCTCGCGCAAACCTTCACCACAGTGACCTAAACACCCTAACCAACCACAATGGACCCTTCATAATAGCAGGAGATTTAAATTCCAAACATCCGAGCTGGAACAGTTTTTCAACAAATACTGCAGGCAGAAAATTACTTCACCACTCAGAGGCAAACAATTACACAATTGTTGCCCCTGATTCACCGACCCACTACCCATATATTCCAAATCGCCGACCAGACGTCCTTGACATCATACTACTAGATCTACCATCAATTCAGTATACGGTAATAAATCACAATGACCTGTCGTCAGACCACAATCCAATTCAATTAAACTTAAACGCGTCACCAATCTCAAGCAACCCACCAAAAACACTAAAGAAAACTAACTGGGCTAAATTCAAAACAGAACTCTCCCAAACAAAAATCGACCGCGTCCAAACACCGGAAGAAATTGACAACAAAATAGAAAATCTAACAACCATCATTCGAAATGCACAAGAAAATGCTTCCTACTCCCTCAAACCAAAACAAGTCGTATCCCAACTACCCGATGAAATAATGCTAGAAATAACAACCAAACGACAACTTAGGAAAATGTGGCAAACCACCAGAGACCAGAGGATAAAACGTCTGTACAATGCCCAAATTGCATACGTTAAAAATTTGTTAAACAAGCACAGACAAACGCAATGGGACGCATTCACAGAAACGTTGAACTTCAAAAACAAATCACTATACCAACTAAACCGTCGTCTCCTTAAAAAGAAAGCCCCAGACACGCCGCTACAAACAATCACTGGCCACAAAGTATTCGAAGCTGACGAAAAAGCAGAACTATTCGCAGACACCATGGAAAACCAATTCACAGGAAATACAGGAATCGACCTACAAGAAGAAAACGAAATCATCACAGAAATAAACCTAAATCAGACTTCATCAAACATCTACGTCAATCCAAAGCAAGTACTAGACATCATCAACAAACTACCAAATGGCAAAGCACCAGGATATGATAACATATCGAACACAGCACTCAAAAACTTACCAAGCAATATTACCACGCAAATAGCACATATATTCACGGCATGTCTTCGGATTTCCTACTTCCCCAAGATATGGAAGAAGGCCACAATCGTCATGGTTCCCAAACCAGGGAAAAACCACTCCATCCCAGAAAACCACCGTCCAATATCTTTACTTTCAACCATTTCAAAAGTCTTTGAAAAGATTATCCTAAGAACTCTACGCATATACATAAAACCTCGGGCGGAGCAACATGCATTCAGAGAAGGCCACTCAACCACCACACAACTCTTCCATCTTTTCAAGGAAATAAAAAATAACCAAAAACAAAAGAAATACACTGCTGCAATTTTTTCTAGACATGGAAAAAGACTTCGACCGAGTCTGGCACGATGGTCTAATATACAAACTAAAAACTAATACTGAACTTCCAATAAATATAATAAAACTAATCAAATCATTCCTATCAGACCGCTCTTTCCAAGTACGAGTAGCCGACCAGCAATCAACGACAAGACAAATACAAGCAGGAGTACCGCAGGGTTCCTGCCTTTCACCCCTACTCTACATCCACTATGTAAATGATCTTCCACTTCTCGATAGAATTCAAACATCCATTTTTGCGGATGACACCATGTTCCACACGGCCCACCAAAACAGAAACTACGCAATATGCCAACTACAAAGACAAATGGACCAGACCTCGACCTGGATAGACAAATGGAGACTTAGATTAAACATAGACAAAACCGAAGCCATTATATTCGGAAGAAAACAGGAAAAACATCTTCGACAAATAATAATAAAAAACCAAGGAATCAGGTGGAAAAACAAAATAAAATATTTCGGCGTCACAATAGACAAAAGACTAGCAATGAACGAACACCTTAAATCCATAATACACAAGGCAAAAGGGGTCAGAACCTCGCTCTACCCTTTACTAAACCGAAAATCGCCAATCCCATTAAGAACAAAAATACAATTGTACTCAATCTATATAAAACCAATCCTCTTGTACGCAGCAGTTGCCTGGACGCCCCAACTTAGCCAATCCAACTGGCAGAAGTTGGAGGCTGTCCAGAGCATAACGCTGCGTACAATCACAGGAGCATTCTATCTAACAAACAATGAAGAATTAAGAAGATCGGCAGATGTCCTGGCCATCTCCGAGACAGTCAAAATAGCAACGTCAACATTTATGCACAGGGCCTCCGTGTCGAAATTTCATCACATCCGGGCTTTGTCCCAATAAACCACGGAACAAACAATAGATAAATATACATGAAACAAGAAAGAGAAGGCAAGAGCCTGGTGCTCTATATAGGCCGTAGGCCGCCCTACAAAGGCAAGTTTGTGTTATAATTTCTTGTCCACCTATTATCGCAAATTGTAGGATCAAAGGGGGATAAGTTTTCATTTTTTTTTTGAAAATGTGTTTACTTGGGAGATTTCATAGACCTAAAAAAGACATAGCTACATAATTGGTCTGTTGTACTTTAAATAATGGTGAAGAAGAAAAGAAGATAAAATTAGAATCATGTATTGATGACCTAGGTAAATATGTTTTATGTTCAATTTTATGTTTCTGTGTTTAATAATATATATTTTTATTTTTTTGTGAATTATTGAATATGAACTTGCAAATGAAATGATTCCGTATAGATGTTGCTACTAAGGTAATTTTGTATTAAATTCCAACATATTAAAAATCCATCTTGATTCTTGGTTTCATTTATTTTAGATTAAAATGGCTCTGCAAATAGAAGATGAATTTAACTGTTTTGGAGAATTTGAACAAGCATTAATTGCTTACAAAAAGGCAAAATTTGTGGATTTTGCCATTAGTGATTGCAGAACGCTGATTGCAGCAAATAAAACATATCCAAAAAAACTGGAAAAAACTCCAGAGAATTTAAAATATTATTTTGTAAAGTATACAAAATGTGCGGTTCATGGTGGAGTTCATAAAAAAATAAAAACATGTTTAGAAAAAAGAGTGACATTGTTAGTGTATATTTTTATTCTAAATATTATGTATTGTTTTATAAAACATTATTGCATAACATTATTTAGGACTATAAAACAAGAGTGTCCATCATTTATTTACTTAAAAATAAATGATATGAATAAATTGATAATAGATAAAATGTGTAATACTCATAACCACGAAACAAAATGAAACACTATTTAATAATTTACCTAACCAACGCCGTATGACACCTAAAGATAAATCAGGCATTATCCAATTGATGGACATGCAGGCAAACAAAAAATTAATTCAGGATAAGTATCTAACAGAAACGGGAAAAATTACAACTCTGAAAGATCTATCTAACATCCAAACCAAAGGTATTATAATTAAATTTATATTTAAATTGTCATATTGTAATTAATCGTTTATTTTTGTAAGGAAAACAAATGATAAAAAAAAAAAAAAAACTTTGAACAAATTGTTGAAGACTTCAGAGTTAAATATAAATGTAATATAGAAATATTAACTGATAGTAAACAGAATTTACAGGGTATATTTTTGCAAGATGAAAGAATGAAAACTGTAATTGAAGCTTTTCCAGAAGTAAATATAAGTAACTATTTTATTATCATCTAATTTATGTTAATTTTTATAAAAAATTTCCCCTAGATTGTGTTTGCAGATGCTACGTATAAACTAATAAATAGTAGGATACCAGTTTTTGTTCCTTTGGTAGAGGATGGAAACGGATAAAGCGAAATCGCTTGAATAGGATTATAAGTTAATGAACTCCATGAAACATTGAAATGGTTTTTTCAAACATTCAAAAACAATAATCCTGCTAGCACTTATACCAATGTGTTCATGACAGACAAAGACATGAATGAAAGAAAAGTTATTAATGACATTTTTCCAGATGCAAAGCTTTTAATATGTTTATTTCACGCACTGTGTACATTCCATCGATAAATCACATGCAATAAATTGGGCATTACACCTCAAGAAAGGAACCAATCAAAGGTTTTATTAGAAAAACTATGCTATTCTAATAACGAGGAAGAGTATCAAAAATTGTATTATACCTTGTGGTCACAAATCATGGATGATGTAAACAACCCAGAGAATGAGATTACCACAGATATAACAACACCAACAACATCAAATCTAAATCTAAATCCAGAAATGTGGTTGAATATTCCCTCAAGTAGTCATGCAGAAGACACAGAATATTCAACAGGAGAAAACCCAATCATCCCTGGAGAGAATACGACTCCAGAGTCTATAGTTATAGTTCCAACCAAACGAACTTTAACTACTGTTTTTAATGATATTATAAAGTGGCCAGTACAACCCTTATCTAAAACAACCAGAAAAAAAGAATATACACCTAGTGTAATAACGTCAGACAAGTGGGTTGAATTTCATGAAATTAAATTGAATGAAAAAGAAGAAAAAGAAAGAAGAAAAGAAGAAAAAAAATTAGCAGCATTTGAAAAAAAAAAAGAGTTAGAGAGAAAGAAAATAGAAAGGGCACAAATTAAAGCTAATAAAAATATCAAACAGAAAATCGTTACTGATATTGAAAGCTCTGAATCAGAAAAAAGTTGGAATTCAAAAATGGATGTTAGTTTCGAAGAACCTTTAGCTCAGCCTTTAAGTTTAGATCAGATTCTACCAGTTTCAAGTGATCAACCAGATTTAAATACTGGTGATTATATTTTAATAGAATTTGAATCAATAGGAAAAAGGAAACTGAAATACAAATATGTTGCCACAGTAGTTAGTATAGTTAGCAAAAGTGAATATGAAGTCCAATGTTTTGAAGCAAACAATGAGGAAAACACTGAGTTTGTACCTATTGAAAATGATGTATCAATAGTTGACTTAACCAACATATTGTACAAATTACCATCTCCAGAACTTCGTCTTCAAAATAGACACCTTATTTCAGTGTTTCCGGGTGTAGTTGATGTTTTTGAAAAAAGTAGATATTAAGACTGAATATGTATTCCTACAGCCTAACCAAAAGTCAACAAATGTGATTTACTTATTACCTATTTAATTATTACCAGAAAGTTATTTACTTTAATTTTTATTACAATGCTTCATTATGTTTTACTTATTTTTATTATAACCTAACTAGGTTTTTGTTATGTTATATCCTAGGCAGGGATCTATTTTTATATAATAAAACTGTTATAATATATTTTCCTACATTCTAACCTATTATCAAAAATCAACAAATGTGATTTAATTATTACCAGAAAGTTATTTACCTAGGTACTTTAATTTTTATTACAATGTTTCATTAAGTTTTACCTACTTATTTTTTATTATAACCTAGCTAGTGTTATATATCCTAAGCAGGGATCAGTTTTTATAAAATAAGTCTGTTATTATTATTTTTTTTTACATTTTTATATGAACTGTATTTTGTTAAATAGGTTGTTTTTGTTATTATTATATTTTAAATCATAATAAACTGTTTGTGTTTCGCTCATAGTTTTCTGTATTTAATATTTTGCTAATATATATTATTAGTTACTACATTTGGTACTTATATCATTTTTTTTTTAAATAAATAAATTTAAAAAAATATTATGGCCATAAGTGGGAAAAATCACTGACCATAGTCGGAGTTGATCTGGCCATAATAGGGGAAAATGAGAAATTAAAAATTGAATTGAAAATTCTTCCTAACTATAACTTACAGAGACTTGAAACTTTAACCAAGTATAAGTCATGTTATAAAGTATACTTGGTTTGAATTTCAGGATTTTTCCATGATTATAACTATAATTAGTATAATATATTCACAAAAAAAATGCTTAACGTGGCCATAGGTGGCGACTCCACCCTAGTATTATAAAAATATTGCTTGCCTTATCATAAACATATCTATTGTCAAATACAATAAAGTTGGTAAAATTGTAGTATGAAAAAAAAATTAAAGAATTTTCAGGCCGAACTATGATTTTACTTGATGTCCTATTTTGTACACATTAGTTCTATATTATGATATTTTATAAACTGTGTTCAGATATTCACAACTATAATTTGATAGTCCTATTTTGAGCACATTAGGTCTGAAGAGGTTAAGGATTATTACCACTAAAATAATTTTCAATTAATCTTCCAGGTTCACCATCAATTAAACCTTGTTCTTGTAAATCATTTAAAAGATCTTTTAAATTATTAATTTTCCTATCTTTTCTCCTAAGCTTTTGTTGTAAAATTTTTATTTTATTTTTTAGCACAGTTTCATTTTGATAATTATTTAAAGTTTGTACTTCAACATCTTTTGTGGACTATAACTCAGTATTAATTAAAATATTATCTAAAAAGCATGTATTAATAATAATATAAAAAGTAATGGTAAAATGTAAAACAATTCTAGTACCATCTACAGTATCATTAACTTCTACAGGATTTCTCAACATAGGATTTTTTCTTGGTTTTTTAACTGTTTGATAATATTTTGGGAATGATGGAAATATAGATGGAATTGCGTTTGATCTTAACAATGGTCTACTTGCAGCCGGCCGTATTTGAAAATCATTATTTGTAAAATGTATACTGCAAATTCTACTGTACTGTGTAGGCTTAAATTTTTTTCTTTTTATAGCTTCAATCTATTTTTTCATCAATTCCTCTTTGGAATGTGGAAATCTAGTATTATGATAGTTAATGATTTAAATCGAACACAGTTTTGGTTGTAATAATGTAATAAGTGGTTATGAATCATTAGACAATAATTATTGCCAATTTTGTTTTAAATTGGTAGGAATTTAGCCGAAAAAAAGAATTGGCTGTCCAGATTTAGCTCTTTTTTGGCAACCATACGCAACACATGAGTTTAGCATGTTTAATTTTAAATAAATTTAAAATATTTACATCAATAATAATATTTAATTGTATAAAACTATAATAGTATTTTATAATTTTGCCCCCCCCCCCCCCGAGAAAATGGCGGTAACATTAGTTGCGAGCTTCACCTGATAACGGGAATTCGCTATTTAGTTTAATATAGATATCTGTGTCTGGTGTACATAAATTCATTGTGTTAGTTGTTTACCCCTCGAAAAAACTGTAGGTAAGGCTTGTATATTAATACAAATAATAAAACAAAATAAAATGTTTAAATACTCATAATAGAAGAATAAAATAAATGTAAATATTGATATAACATAAAATACGAATACGAATATTTACTCACTTACTGCACGGTGGGTTAAACTTTAGACTCTTATGTTTCATGTTATTCCAGTGAAACCACTATCGGTAAAAATGTAAAATTGCTTAATGTACCATAAATGTTAGTATACAATATTGTTTAACATGTTATGTAAAAATATTATTTATTTTAATAACTAAAACTCGAAAATTTTAGAAACAAATTAAAATAGTTGGCTGGTTGTCCGAAAAAAAAAAACATAATCGGGGAAAATAGTCATAAATAACAGGAGTTTAATTAATTTTTGATTTAATTTTAGAAAATAACACGGACAATAGACCATTAAAACTATTTATAATACATACGTGTTATTGAGAAATAATTTTGATTTATTGATAACAATTAATATAAAAGGTGGATTATTTTTCGTACCACCGTGAAGAAAATGTAATTTTGTAAGTGGGACATACAGTATTCCAGTTATCCCACCGTGCACGGAAAGAGGTTCTAGGTCCCTATATGTTTAATAAGCAAACCTGACCGATACAAATATCCAATGCGGCTGAATGGCGGCGATTTCCCAAAATCACAGCAATTATACTCGAATGTTGATGCTTAGTATCTGCAGTAATAATATGGTAAGGTGAAGTGAACCACCAAAGCAGCGATGATGCGTAAGACACAAACAATAGCACAAACTCGGTTGATACAACGAACACGTGCAAACGTAATAATAAGTCGATTTTCGCAAACTACGGGTATGAAATTCAGAATTCAATACTCGCGAGATAATAATATATTGCATTGGCAAAGGGCAATACAATACTCACACTTCGCAGACATGCAGAATTATCAAAGTACCCGATAACGATGACCGACGCGGAGGCGGTTAAAAATGAGTAACGTACAAACAAAATCACGTGGTCGAACAGCGATATATACCGGAATGATGGCGACTCGCAACAAAGTAATGATACACAAAACTACAAAAAATGAACGTCAACATAATCGCAATTAGAAACTTGGAAACAATATCGTGGGCGGAGTACAAAATTAATTTCGAATTTCAATCGTACGCAACAGTACACACTTTAAAAGACAAAAAAAAGAATTAAAGAAACAACCACGGTGGTCTTTTCGAGGAGAACCGGTAATATGAATAATATGATTATAAGTTATAACAAGATCGATAATCGATGGATGATGACAATTGTCGAACTAGAAAATGGCAACGATTTACGATAACACGATATCTACGGACGTTGACGATCGACGCCCGACGGACACGGGCAGCAACGACCGTTAACGAAGATTAGCGCTCGTAACGCTACAACCAGCTGACCCACCATCAAAGTGCAGATTGTAGATTTGTGCCAACCGGATGGCAGATATTATTTGACTGATTTGAGAATAAACTTCCATGATTTTGATTTATAACATGAGATTATGAGAATCATGGGCGATGATTGGGGGCAGCCCTCCACTAAAAAGAAAATTTCCGGGAAAACCAAATTTATTAATACTCAATTCACTAATTACGTTTTACATGTTATGGTTATGATCGTGAGACTTTTTTTATTTAATATTGATTTTAATATAGCTGGATACCTAAATAAATTACTTTTCACGCATTTGCACCGAATAAACTTCTTACATTAATTTCTTCTGTTAAGCATATATATTACCTTTTAAAGTAATTTTTTCGTTATTTTTATTTGATTTTAATATTTTCATTATTTATCACAAAACGAATTATATGTATATTCTATTACAACGATCGATCACAGATTAATAACAATAAAATTGTAAACATTATATCAATATTATTTTATCGATACACAAACGTTATGTTATTTTTATAATCGTTAGATACTGTTTATACAGATAAGTAATGGGTTTTGTGCAATTACCAATAGGTACCTACTTAATAAATAAGTAAAAATATTAATTATATAATCTTTATTTTGTAATTGAATACCATCATAACATTATTCTCTAAGAACTATTGGCCATAATGAGAAATTACTTGAATAATTAGTTTCAATTATTTTTTTTTTCATTTGATGTTATTAACGTTTACTTTTTTTTTCAGTGACAATTTTCTATTTTAAACTTTTTCAAATATTTGTAATATTAATTACAGCTTTGTCATTTCAACAAATTACTTGTTTTCGGAATACCTATTCATAGTTTTAAATTTAATAAACGATTATACAGTAGAACCTACTTATTAGGAACACAGGATAATTGATACAATCGTGTTATTGAAACAAAATGTCTCGGGACGGACCGGTCGTACATTTGAATATTGAAAATAATTTAGATTATTGAAACAATTGGGCAAAAGGACGTGAAATATTATTATATATCGATTATCTGGTGATAACCGATGTACTTAAATACATTTAATGTTATCTTTGCTGTCGTTACGTTTATTTTTAGTGTAGGTACTTAATCGTAAGTACAGTATCTACGTAATGATGTTCTTTCCTGTACGTATCGTGTATTATAGTTCGATGCATCCCTAAAAGTAAAGAAATCGTTGGTGTCTTCAGGAGAGTAGCCAGCACCGTGCAGATGAACAAAGCTTTATTCGTATGAAACTATGCCACTATGGTCATGGAGTTACTCGACGAAAAAACACATTGATAGATATTAATTCTAAATAATATTGTAGAATATATACACATATTATGGTTAATAATATATTGTATATTTTTCATTTTTTTGCACAGCACAGAACAAATCAATCGATTATTGATATATTTTACCTTGGTCCCAAAATGTTCCTAATATACGACTTTTACTCTATACATATAAATATATATATATTTACTAAAATTACAACAAAACCTTATTTATAAATGTGAGACCGACCAGCGTTTTCAGAAATTCATAACCGTAGTGAAAAGTTCCTGTAATCACTATACAATTTAATATTTGTATCTAATAAAAAAAAAAAATGTATCACTGCTAAATTTTTAGTCATTGATTTTATTAAGTATAACTACAACTATATTTAGAAACATAACTCGTATAACATCTAATGCAGTGGTTCCCAACCTGGGGGGCGCGCCCCCCTTCGGAGGCGTATACACATCGCTGGGGTGACGCAAGCAATCATCACAAAGTAAAATTTTTATTTATCAAATTTTATTATATTTAAAATTCCACTATAATACTATATTATTTACAATTATTTATATTTTATAATTATTATCATCAATAAAAAAGTAGTCTTTCCGAATATTATATAGTTTATTTGTAAAATTCAAAGTAAACAAAAAAATTATAATTTTTTCAATTTATAGGTGGTGGGGGGGGCGTGTATTTTTGAAAATCTACAAAGGGGGCGTAGAATAAATAAGGTTGACAACCACTGATCTAATGACATTTAATATTTAAATGATGTAGTCGGAAAAATATAATCACGTCTTTTGACGTATCAAGAGTCTGAGCTATTTAGTACACTATTTTAAAAGTTAAGGTGTGGTATTCAGTACTTTGAATTAGTCGTTTATGAAATTAATAAAATTACATATGATAATTTGGGGAGTAGTATTTGAATAGTATTACATATTTGCATAGTGTAAACTAATTAGTAATTACTAATTACTGACAATCAGATGAGAATAATTGTGAATTATTGGTGGTCCTAAAAAGAACCGTTTTTAATGAAATGTAGAAAAAAGGTGGTATTGCTGGAATATTTAATCTTTTTTTTCGGTTTTCTTGGGTAAGAGAACGGCTTGAATGTTTGGTAAAACACCACCTTGGGCGATCGTCACACCGGACAATAATTTGTTTAACTCTTCGTCATTTCTGATAGCCAATTGCAAATGTCTTGGAATGATACGAGACTTCTTGTTGTCACGGGCGGCGTTACCGGCCAATTCCAAGACTTCAGCCGCTAAATATTCCATGACGGCGGCCAAGTAAACGGGTGCTCCGGCTCCGACGCGTTCGGCATAGTTTCCTTTTCTCAACAGACGGTGGATACGACCGACCGGAAATTGTAGTCCGGCACGGGACGACCTGGTCTTCGACTTACCGCCCTTCAATTTTCCAGCTTTACCGCGTCCACTCATGGTTATTAGTTATCTTAAGAGAATATACGTGTTGACTTAGTACAATAAGATCCACCAATGGAATAAAAAAATTAAATTTACTGCATAAATAGTAAAACGACAATAAAGAACTCTTTTATTGGATAAAAACAAAATAATAACGATTATACATTACATCGTTTATTACACATTTTAAACATAAATGTGCTGTTTTTAATCGGCATTCCGGCGAAATATTCCTCTAGAGAAACCAATACTTTTAGGCGTTACTGTTTAATTTATGATATAGTTTACACAAATAGTATTATACGTTTTAAGCCAATGAGTGAACGATATGTTCCATCGGTATTGTTATATATTCACACTGTAAACCCATTTCACACAACATTCAGACCGCTGAAACTCATTAGTCAAGGTTGAAAGACAAAATCGTTCGAAATGGCTCCAGGAGGTAAATCCGCAGGGAAAGCGATGAAGAAGTCGTCCGGCAAGGCGCAAAAGAACATCACCAAGTCCGACAAGAAACGCAAGCCTAAGAGGAAAGAATCGTACGCCATTTACATCTACAAAGTGTTGAAACAAGTACATCCCGACACCGGCGTCTCCTCAAAGGCCATGAGCATCATGAACAGCTTCGTCAACGATCTGTTCGAACGCATCGCCGCCGAATCTAGCCGGTTGGCTCATTACAACAAACGTTCAACAATTACCAGTCGGGAAATCCAAACCGCCGTTCGACTTCTGTTGCCCGGTGAATTGGCCAAGCACGCCGTCAGTGAAGGAACCAAAGCCGTGACCAAATACACTAGCTCCAAGTAGAGCCTATACATTTCAACAAATACGTCTAATAAAAAATAAAACGGCCCTTTTCAGGGCCACCAAAACATTTGACATTTCTTTTCGTCGATTCGATTTTTATTGATTAATAGAGATAGATAGTCAAACAACTCGTTTTTTCATGGTTGCTCAGTTATAAATTTTTTTTAATATAACACGTTCTTAAAACTACATTGTCACAATTCGCAACAGAGAAATACCTATATATTTTGATGGTGATTTTTATAAATCGTTACACAACTATATTATCCACTCCAATGTGTGTGTCCATCAATATCATTTTTGAATGGAGTAAATAAATTTAAAATATTTTTTATCGAGTGAGTAATAAATGATATCTAGTACTATTTAAATTATGTTAGGAGCGGTTAACCTATCCGAGTTTACGCTTACGATGCAAATATTTGTATGACAATTAACTTGACGTTACATATTAATACGAGATACTCAAATTTCTAAAAAATTAATATATTCTAATACAATTAATTGTCTAAATTTTTGAAATTTTACTGAAACTAAAATATATAAACAAAGAATTATTCAGACAATAAATTTACTAAATTAAATTGGTATGTTGTTATTAAATTGTTATAAATTAAAACATTATGGCATAAGTCATGACCAATCAGTTATGCTTATGTATAACTCTAAATGCAATACTTTGAATAATTGTTCTTCGATTAATATAATTTATATACTGAAATATCTAATCAATTTTAATATATTATGTATACAATAGTCAAAACTACAAATATAATTTCCGAGTTCCGAGTATTGACTAAAATTGGTGATAATTAGTATTACTTAGTCATGAAAATTCCTAATTCGGTACTTATCGTTGTAAACATAAAAATATTATAAACTCAAAATAGAATATATTTATAATAAGGTCTGTACTTTGTAATTATTTTTTTATTTACTTATTGTAGTTGATTCCAATAATTAAATTATTATCATCATTAAAAATGACAAAATTGATTTAAAATTATGTTTGATGAATTATTATGTATTAATTATTATGCCTTTAGCAATTTTTACCAAAAATAAGAATTTTTTGTCTTTTGTGACAACGTTATATATTATATATTTGTACCAATTATATTATGTTTTAATATGTGTAATGTGTATGCTGATTACTTTGTAAGTAGATGGTTTTCCC